>NC_053450.1:25016689-25327977 GCF_015227805.2 Hirundo rustica | reverse complement strand
AAAGATGTGTTAAAGAATATTTTAGAAATTAGATATCAGGTTTTACATCAGTGAAATAGAAAACACTATTGTCTACTTTACATGACTGTTAAAAAGATGGTATGTAAAATCATACGTGGTAGGGTCATTCCCAGGGTCACCTTCCACGCTCAGACTAAAACCTGTGTGGGCAACAGCCTTAGTGAAAGCAATGCCTAGAACTAACTCAACCACGGGATACACAGTGATACACTCACTTAAAAACAGCAGATTCTGTTAAATTTCATTCTGTGATAACAGTATTAAATAAGCATTTTGAACATGTTTGCCTGGATCAAGGGAATTATTCCCTTTTTCTTCTCCCTGTAAGCAGTTCTTTTGTAACTGCAGCTCTCTTCCCTTGCCTCTCTCAAGTGGAAGTTAGCTGGAAGTTTTCTTGGTGATGCAAAAGCCACACTGCAAGCTAAAAGGAAGGGAAGAAGCCACAGCGCAGATCCCCAGTGCCTCCAATAGGCCCTGCCTTATCTCTGTGAGAAATCTGAAGCTGTCCTACTGAAGTGAACAGTGTATAACTGCTACAACCACAAATCAAAATCAGAGCCCATCCTCGTATGGAAAACAGCACCAACCTACAGCAAGCACCATTTAAATGCCGGCAAGAATTTTATTATTTTATGAGCAAAGAAAGAGGTGTCTTCTCATGCCTTATCAGTATGAAGAGATTTTGCTGTGAGCAAGGTCTCACACTGTGGTATTGATGAAGCATTTCCCTACCTCTTGAACATCTCCCTCAGTTTTATTTACCTGGGGATAAATCTCTACTAAAAAGAAAACCATCTTTTATTTTCTTGTTCTGAAGTATCCATTTATGCGTTTACAGAACAACTATGTCACTGGCATTATTTGTTTATAAAACTTGACCAAACTGGTTTAGCAGAGTTCTCTTTTATTCCTCAATAAAACTTCTGTAATACTCCCCACCCAAGCGAAGCTTTTTAAAAGCATTACTTCTACTTCCACATACCTGGCAGAGGAGCAAGTTTTTTTCTAGAGCCTTATCAAAAACCTACTCAATTTCCCTTAATTCTACACAGTGAAAGTGGGTTAAGATGCAATTGTCAGTGTTGTGGATGGAGAGAGGCCCCACCAGAGCATTTATTTCAGCTTTTTAAACTTCAATTCCAGAAACAAAAGGAAGTCTCATTCCAGGATCTGTATTTTACCTAATTGTAATTCAACTTCATTTCTATAAATCAGTTTAGATTCTATATCACAGTGTAGGCAACTCCATTTCCTTAGTTACTCATTAATGATGTTTCCAGGGTTTTAAGATTTCTAATTATTAGCTCAAATTATTAATGGCTACAAAATCAAGTGCATTTAGGCTGCAAATATTGATGGAAAAAGGATTCAGCAATAATCTGTATTTTCTCAATAATCTCTATTTTCATTGATAGTTACCAGGAAATAACAGAAGCAGTAACTTGTTATTATGCCTTTTAAAAGGACCAGAAGTATTTGCAGAAAAAGAGCAAAATTGTGACAAGACTTTCAAAGTACAAGAACTCAAATCATATTAGCATAGTGGGGAAAGGTTATGTTCATGTACATTCTAAATCATGCTTAAGCTAGTATTTTTTTACCCTTATTTTACCCAATTTAGGTACTAAAAAGTACCTAGTACTGATTAATGTTGTTAAGAAGTTACAGTTACATGAAATTCAGCTCTCTGCTGAGAATACAATCATTATTTTTAATTGGAGCAATACAATATATAGCCCACGTCCCTGGTTAGATGTATCGAAACACAGATGAAGAGATGAGAAATCCAGAGCTTGTCAATATTTCAACTGCGGACAAAACCAGACATCCATCAAAGGAATTACTAGAAGAATATGCAAATATTTTCCTTCTAAGCATAAAATAGTTCTCAGTGCACACAACACAAGAGACTGGGAAAAAAAAAAAAGCCTGAAACAAAACACAACAAGACATATGTACATAAATACATACACAGTCCTACATACAGCTGCTTCTGCAAAAGAAGCTTCCCCTCCATTCCCCTCTGGTCCTTTGGGAAAGCAAAATACTTTCACAAACTAAAACATATCTAAGTTTTCTGAAAAATTTTTCCATTCCATTATTTGAATAGAAGAAATAATTTTCATATTTGTTTAGTTAAAAAAAAAACACCAGAATTGACAAAGCACAGTGCTTAGCCTACAGCCTGTGGCTTCCATAGCTTGCTCCTGGCTTCTTGTCCCTGAGGTGCCTCTGAGAACAGGACAGTAGCAGGAAGATGGCAGAGAGGGGGAGGACACAGGGACCAGAGCCCTCCCTGGTTCCCCATTTCCAAAGGCAACTCAGCCTCTGACGGCCACAGACCACTGCAGGCAGAGGTCCCTCAGAGAGTAGCAGGGAATGACTTACTGCTGGCAGAAATAGTAACTTCACAGCCCAAGTCCAAGAGCTCTCAAAACAGCCCAAACCAGATTAAACTGATATTTAGCAACACAGTTAAACCCTCATTCTGCCCTCCTTTTCTATCATCAAGTCCAAACCTGCCAGAAACAGTAGAAACCTTAACACAGAAAGAACTTCTATCAGGTTACCAAGGGAAAAAAAATTGAATAACAAGATGTGAAGTATCAGTAGCTTGGCTACAATTTCACTTCAGTACTAAGCTATTCTTCCAGCTAAAACAGAGAAACTTTAAGGCACTCCATAGCAAGGAGCACGCTTTTTATCAGTTGTGAAAAACACCCCACCATGTGCAAAGCCAAGTAAAACACAGGCCCCATAGTCATGTCTTCAAACAAACAAACAAAAAAATCTTGGAAAGGTGGTGAACAAGCTGATACTCTTAAAAGAACACAGAACATGACAATTTGACTTTTTCCATCCCAGGTTCTAGCTTTTCTTGTCTATTTTATTTCTTTTTTAACTGCCAAGTAAAGTAAAAGGGATAGCCTACTGAGTTGCTGAGAGATGCACCTAGCACTACATGTATTCTTCACAACACTGAGATATCAAAAGGCAGAAATACTAACTCAGAAACTGAGCTTCCAGGCTGGTTAAAACACTTTTTGTTGCTTCTCTGCTCACTCTCAAATCCAAGCAATTTCCTGATTTTTCTTAACTAAAAATTTTATTTTCAGAATCTCAGACTTAATTACAGAAAAAAGCGGAAGCAAAAGACTGGTGGGAAAGCTGTGTAACATGAGGGAGAAACAGGGTTCATTTCTTGATAACTCAGCATAAAAAAAAAGCAAGCTTCCAATTTCTAATGGTTCAGAGAGTTTCTTTTCAACACAGCATGAAGAGACAAACTGGTCTTATCCTGGCAGACAGGACTACTAAGTTCAAAATGTTGCAGCTCCCTAAAGCAACCAGACGATATGAAGTCACATGCACAAATCCCAAACTAGACAACTTAGCCTTTTAAGGCATAATTTAGTAGTTATGGGCAAAACCAGACTTTATGGGTTTGGGGTTTTTTTGTGTTCACCTGAAGTAGTTTATAGTGTAAACGACAAAGTTAATCTGGACTGTACTCATATAAAGTAAACAGGGGATCAAGACAAGTAAAACTCTGTGAAAGTCCCTAAAGATAGGCCAAAAAGAAAAGGCAAACAGAAAACCCACTTCAGTTATCTTCAGTTTCAGACTACTGTTCTTCATCAAGGGTTCTAAGAAATGATGTATTTTTTAGTAGGCAGAATTAGTCGACAGAATATTTCTCTAGCATCTCTCTAACTGCTTTCCAGTTAGCACGTTACTTGTAAATTGCTCATCCTATTCCTCCTCAGGATAAAAAAAAAAAACCAAAACAAACAAACAAACAAACAAAAAAAACCAAAACAAAACAAAAAAACCACAACCACACAAAAACACACAACACTTAAGGCCCATTTCCTCCTCCCTGCACTCATCACCTACTGTAATAGTTAAGACATTATAGCACACCTGTCCTGGATGCAAGCTGGAAGTATTAATTTTCTTCTTAATAGCTGGTACAAGGCTCTTTTGGATTCAGTAACAATGTTGGTAACAAGCTAAGGTTTTTGTTGTTGCTAAGTAGTGTTTACCCTAAATCAAGGACTTTTCAGTTTCCCATGCTCTGCCAGCAAAGAAGTAGGTGCACAAGAAGCTGAGAGAGAGCACTGCCAAAGACAGCTGAGCTAACCAAAGGGATAATCCATATCATAGAACATCATGTTTGGTACACAAACTGGGAGGAGTAGGCTGGGAGATACAGATCATTGCTGAGAGACTGGCTGGGTCAGCAGGTGGTGAGCAATTGTATTGAGCAGCGCTTACTTCTCTTGGGTTTTATTTCTCTCTCTCTCTTTTCATTACTGTTATTATAATTATCATCATTAGCAGTGTTTCTTTTTCCTGTTTCAGTCATTAGATTGTTTTTGTCTTAACCCACATGTTTTACCTTTTTCCCAGTTCTCCTCCCCACTGGGGCAGGTGGGCTGGGTGGTGTTTGCAGTGAGCCAGCAGCTGCGTGGTACTTAGGTTGCTGGCTGGGGTTAAGCCACGAGAGCACCTCACTGATCCATAAACCTGAAGTAAAGACTTAAAAACACAAGCCTATTCCCTTACAGAGCCTAACACACGCCAACCCTTCTCTCCCCACTGGTACAAGCCAACGCAGAGTGGCACCTCCCTAAGCTTCCTTCTTCCTTGCACAATAAGCACTTGAGTATTCTTTGATCTTTATGTATCTTATAATCCTTTGTTTCAGGAATATTCCACCTCTCTTGTGACTGTTTCCTTTGAATGTACCCCTTATTTAGTAATTTCCTATAACTCACAAACCTGAAAGGCATTCAATCACTGCTGGAGGATGAAGCCAAAGCTAGCTAACTTACGTACTGATATCAAAATTCAAGTGTAGCAATACCTTGTCCATTTAGAAGGCTAAATAGAGTTCAACAGCAGAAGAGCATTTGTGCATCCTTCCACTTCAAAAATGGGATCAACTGTCACTCTCACATATAAACCAAAACCTTCAGCTCTCTAACAACCTACAGATACGCCAGTGGCAAGTGCCACAGCTTTCCAGGGCTCATACAGCAATGACAGAACTGCTCTCTTGGCCACTGCAGAACACAGCCACCACTGGAAGCCTAAACAGAACCTGGAAGACCAACTTCTTGCAGCACTGTCACATCACAAAACAGACAGACTTTGGGCTTTATCTACCCACATACAGAAAAGCTGTTAAAAGTTTTCTTGAAACACATATAAAGATAACCAAATACAGAACATACACTCATAATAATGAGTACAGAAGAAGTTTTAGCTCCTCAGTGATGCCAGAGAGTGAGGCAATACACTCTTAAAACTGCTTACAACAAACAGCTTGAGGGATAGCACGGTGAGGCGAGAAGGAGAATCTGATGCTTTACTTACAAGGAATGTATTTCCACAGTGCCCACACACCACTCTAGTTCCATCTGATTGAACTGTCAAGGCAGGCTGAGCTGGCTGCTCTTCTGGAATCAGCATTACTGGACCAAGAGTAATGATGCGTCTACTGTGGTAAGAACATGAGATACACATGTAATTTAGCTAGCAAAAGAGAAGTTTGAGCAATTAACTCAGTCACTACCAAATATTTTTACACTTTTAAACTATAATCTAATTGTTAAACAGATGATGCATCCAGTTTTGGGCACTCTCCAAAGTTTTTTCAGTTTTAAAAATATTCTCTTTCCCTATAAGATCAGCCATACAAGCCCAAACCCTACAGAGATCAAAGACTTGCAAGCATATGACAAACACGCTCCTCAGAAAAAAGAAAACTTAATACCCAGGCTGAGCAAGCCTGAGAACTGAAATGTACATACCCATGTGAAACATGTAGAAAGATCTTCCATAATCTAGTTCTCCTTCCCACACTTCTGACAACCATGTCAATATAAAAATATCCATACTTGTACAAAAGTGCAAAAAAAATCCATTCTAATTAAGTAAAATAAAAAGGAAAACCACCCTAAGGTTGACTAAATGAAATCAACTTACTTTAAAGTAAGTATTTGCTTTTATGTTCAATGTGTTTCCAGTTTAATTACATAATTTGTCCATCCAAAAAGCATAACCAACTCAGAATGAGGATGAGACTTCTTAAAATGAAAAAAAGTGAAGAGGAAAATTAAAGCAATATTTAATTTGCATTGCATCTCTTCCATCTACAACCAAAATTGTATTCTGAATGGCTTTCCTTCAATCTGGAGTCTTCCATTTAGGGCATAATCCCAGCTCTCTTCTTCAAAGTACACTACACCAATTTTGCTCAGTTTCTATCAAGACAAATACATAGACTATCTTAGGGAAACTGCTTAGAAGTACGCTTTCGAGATTATTTTAATAAAATTAAGGAACTTATGATTTAGTTTAGTTACCAACCATGTGATATATTATAACTGAACTATCCCATGAACACGTTTACACTCTGAGAAAATGTTTGGAATGTTTTGAAGTCCTACCCAACAGAGCATTAGTAAAAAAGAGTAATTCCCCCGAGTCCCAAACTATGTTTCAAAACCGTAACAGCCAACAGATTGGTGACTAGGGCACTTGGTGGGGTAGAACCCCCCTTCACGTATCTGCAGACTTGGCCTTCCTCTCCATTTCTCCTATTAGAGCTTCACCACGTACAATCAAACTCCTCCTACCTCAGTGGAATCTTTAATGCCTCAAGCCCAACAGTAAGAACAATCACTATGGCAATCACAATTGCTTCTTTTAGAACAAGTGTGTACATTAGAGTTGAGAGCTGAGAGATGAAAACTCAGCATAACTAAGAAGGAGACTGAAGCCAAGCTACTCCATCTCCCATTTCACTCTGAATCCCTAGTCTGAACTTAGCCAAGTGAGTAACCTGTGTGGTTACAATAACTAAGTCTCCAAGAAATTATGAATGTTAAGTCCCAGAAACAAGTGGATTTTATTCTATTGTTTTTAATATTATTTTTGACTTATAAAGTAGTTATATAAGGGACACACACTTATGAGACTGAAAGAAGAAACTTTTTTCCTCTTCAATCTTAAAAAATATATTCAAAATGGACACTAGCACTACCTTTGTCTGCAGTAATTCAGTAATGCTCCCTAAGTGTCCATGTAAAGAGACCGAGGCTTGAACCTCTTTTAGTTTTAAATACTTAACACAAAGACAACAGTTGCTTTAAAGAAAACCATCTAAAGTCACTGAGAATACTTTATTCTTACCAGTTTGGTCTTGGACAGCCTATTTTCCGAGATGTATCCTTACAGATAAGGAGACAGTTACATTGACATCTAACATACTTCTTCCCTGAAGGAGGGTTTTTGATTGGCTAAACAAAAACAAAACAAAACAAAACAAAAAAAAAAAAAAAAAAAAAAAAAAAAAAAAAAAAAAAAAGAACAACAACCACCAGAGAACACACATCAGAAGTCGTAGCAATTCACTTTTTTCCACATAACAAGATGACAAAGTAGAACAACTTCAATGAAAAGTTCTTGCTAACAGAGAAATACACTTCCTCTTACAGAGGAAACTTCAGAGTCAACACAAAATTAGAATTTTTTTCTTAAGAAGTGAATATTTCCTTAATAGAACAAATTCTGAAAACTCATGGGAAAAAAAACCACTTATATTTTAGCAATGACAATTCAAGGCTTCAGTTCAGTTATTTTTTTAAAACATGAGCTTAAATAGTGATATATTAAAAAAAAAACAACAAAAAACAATCACCTCAAACCAGTCAAAACATCAAACAACTCTTATTGCCTGGTACAATGGCTTTATTCAACAGTGAAAGGATCACAGTCTGATTCTTGGTCACTAAGAGAACATGAAAGCATCACCAAACTGTAATCTTATTTTAAACTGTACTGAAATTATCTTTGTCCAACCTGGGAGTGAAGTTTCAATGTCCTTTTCATGCAGCAAATCAAAAGGTGCACAATACTTTGTTTGGCTTGAAACATATATTGGACAGGAAAGTGACTATCAGTTTCAGTGGCAGGTTCTCTACTCTCTCTTAAGTGGAAAAAAAAAAAAATTCCTGCAGTTTTCAGGACATAATTCAAAGTTATTTTCATATAACAAATACATAATAAATCTAATCCAGTGTCTTTCATAAAAATGCTTGCAGTAGCTGTGGAGCACTGCAGTATTACATTCCAAAACTAAAACTGGCAGGAGGGAAAAAATAAAAGCAGGAGGCCAAATAATGAAGACTTAAATTGAGAAGAAACAAATAGGTCTGTGATGACTGGAAAAGAACCTAGGACTTAAACATTTCAGAGTTGTTTTACTGTGGTCTGTTACAGCTATATAAGTGACTGAATAGTATTTCAGGAGAAAGGCATTCATCCAGGGAACAGTGCCGGTTCATTACTTTGTTTCTCCCACTCTTAGAGTAACTCAATTCTACACTGCTCTTCATCCCATCAAAACCAATTTCATCTTTCTTTACAGAAGAGTTATTCCTCACACGACATCTTTGCTTTTTGTCCTCCTCAGAAGGAGGCATCCTGCAAAGCCAGCTCAACCACATGAAGATTCATCCTAACTGCTCATGACCATCCTCGTGCCAGCACGCCTCGAGCTTGCACGCCAGCCACACTGGCAGTCAGCCGGGCTGGCTCCTCCTTTCCCCTAGGGGTGGCAGAAGGGACCCACCCACCCCGTCCAGGTGAGGACATGAAATCCACCCCCAGTGCCCCCCACAAAAAGAAAAGCGCTGAAAATCCATTTTACCGTAGCTTCATTGCAGACTGTACATTTAACCACATGTTGGTGTAGCTTGCCATCCAAATTGATGAGTGACTGGCACACACGGCAGTTTATCACAGGAACATTGCTGGCACCTGGACTTGCAATGGCAGTGTACGGAGGGGGAAGCTCTGCTGCAAGAGACAAGGAAATCTCAGCGAAAAAAACCAGAGGGTCCTAAAATGCTTCCAGCAAGTACGGTTTCTAGCAGTCACAGGCTCAAAAAAAACCAACCAAACAACCACCAAATCTCAAAGTTGGTGTTTAGTATAAGCATAGAACAAAACTAAGTTTGCTTTCCCCTTCTCTACAACTTCTGTGTACACAAACACCGTTCACAGTTGTAGGTAAAGCAAACCAGCAACACAAACACGGAGTAAGTCATCCCAGAAATCAGGATCCAACAAAACTCATCATTGTAACTGTATTTCAAACCAACTTTGGGCAGTCCTTAGAAAAATGCATGGAGGAAAAAAAAAAAGAACTAAAAAACCCTAAACCTACTACAGATTAGTAGAGACTGACTTTTGAAGAAAGAGACCCCAGAAAATAAAACAAGACACAGGTAGGAAGAGTCATAAACAGCATTCACAAATATCTAAAAAGACTGAAATACAGATAAGTCTTCATCACATATTAGAAGATACTACAGGCAAAAAAGCAAAAAAGTCCTGTTAAGAAAACAGGTCTTGGATAGGAAGTGGCATGAAATGCTTCTTTTTCAAGTACAATAGCAAAATTATGCTGTCTTGAAGAAAAGCCCAGAAGTCCCAGAGTTTCTGCTTTTAAAGGTTCCAGATATTTTTCTTGTCCAGGAGCCAAAGTACCAATGGACAAGAAGGTCTTCAGTCACTTTGGAGAGGCTAACACAAGGAAGGATTTAATGGCCTCAGGCCTCCAGGGAAGACCAGACTGCAGACTCCAGCTTTGTCAGTCTGGAGCCCACAACAAAACAGGGACGAAACACTGAAGAGTTTCTGAGGCTTAAGAATCCATGGAATGAAAATAATTCAATACAGCAATCTCTCACAAGCTTATCACAATTCTTTGGCATATAATAGCACTGACTTTTATTTCATCAAGAAGTTCAGGGCTTTTCAGGTAAGCAAATACAGGACAGGCATATTTAGTAGTTCATATTTAGCTTTTTTTAAATACCAGTGGTTTGAAGTGCTCTGCAGCCTTGGGTTTCAGTAAGTTTTTCAAAAATTACATCCAAGCAGCTAACAAAATCTTCAAGTGCAATAAGAGATCAGCCTACTTCCCATTTACCAACAGCATTGAACAGAGCAGTATCTGCTGGAGGGTGGTGAGAGAAGTCACAGGCTGCTATCAAAGCTGACAAGCCTGGGTATTACACTTAAGCCTGTAAGAAAGCACTCATCACTCTTGCACTCTGTCTTGAAGTGAATGTCACAAGCTAGAGGGATGTAAGAAACCCTGTCTGCCCTTCAGATCCAAAAGTCATCACACACCTTTGAAGTGCATGCTGAACAGCCATGCTGATATCTCTCTTTGCCACTTAGTCTATATACGATCCAGACCTGTGCTGTATTTTAACTCACAGAGGCAGCAGGAAAAAGACAGATACCTTGAGAGTCTCAGAATCCCATCCAGCACACTTGAATTATTTCAGATGAGAAACAATTATATGCAGCAATACCATTCTGAATTCATGACACTAACTGATGCTCTATTTCTTGACGAAATGAGCTTCACAACTTCAGCTCTGATACACTGGTTACAGAAAACAACATCCTTAAGAAACATCAGGTAACAGTACTGTTATTTCTTCTGTTTCTGAGGAAATACAGTCTGAAAAAATGCAGCAAAAATATTACATAGCAGTATTTTGCAGTACTGTGATACCCTATTTTAAGCAAGGCTGCCACATGCAGGACATGAGACATTACAAGACATTAAAAGACAAACACATACAAGACAAAAACCCAACCCACACACTTCGGCAAGTAGAAACATGCTCAAGCCTATCAGAGCACTCCAGAAATCAGGTTAGAGATTTAGATGAT
Organism: Hirundo rustica; assembly: GCF_015227805.2. Taxonomy (NCBI): domain Eukaryota; kingdom Metazoa; phylum Chordata; class Aves; order Passeriformes; family Hirundinidae; genus Hirundo; species Hirundo rustica. Next base: position 25,317,189 of record NC_053450.1, on the reverse strand, counting down.
GGGAACAGCATTGTCTTAACCACGGTGGCAAAGTCAAGGCTGCTGCAAGGGGTTTTTGGCAGTCAGCAGGCTGCTTAACTGCTCCTGCAGCGAGCAGCTGACACTTTCTGGCTAGGAGAACAAGCAGCCAGAAAACAAAAGGCATGTTCCAAAGACTAAATACCAAATTTCGTCAAGACACCTCTACAGCTCACTCCCAGCTTTAAGGTTGCTTTTCTGAAAAGCAACAATTGTTTCATAAAAGTTCTTGACTTTGTCCTCTCCATTTAAAATGCGACAGCTCAATGCTAGGAATAGGGCAGCTGTACTAAGGTGAGCAGTATCTTTAAGAGTACCAGAAAGTGAGGAGACACACAGCCACCAACATTTCAGCTTTCCATGATCCTGGAATACCTGAAAAATGTATGCAACCATACCTTCCTGACGTTTATAATTTTCTATATCCCATTTCCAAGTGCTCTTACAAGTTTGAAAGCTGGTTAACCGAGGAGTGTGAGCCCCTACACACAGCGCCAGCCACTTCTCCAGCCTCACACCGGAGCTGCTTGGCTTCCAGGTAAGCTGCCTCGCTGTTCCTGTCCTGCTGGCTCAGCAAATATCAGATAGCAAGCGAATAATGGCTGCTTTTCAGAGCCCTGCTGCAGCAAATAACATTTGCTATGGAGCAGAAAGCATGAGGTATCTTGGCACTGCAACCTTCACGCTCAAAGAAAACATGCATTTTGAAGAGCTCCATAAAACAAAAGCAGCAGAAGCCACTAAAATTAAATGTAAAGAAAAGTATATTGGGGGAGGGTAAGCAGGTGGGGGATGGTAAAATGGAAAATAAAGACATTGTCTCAGGGTTAGCTGCTCATTAGCCCTCAATAAAAAGGTTTCAAGGCACATTAGCATACTTCAGAATGACTTTTTTTTTTTTTTTTCTGACAGCTTGAATTTTAGGCTAACTATAATATCTAGAATCAGTTCATAAAGGTCTGTCATTCTGTTATGCTGGACATGACTTGGGTAGTAGGCAAGCTTCACATACACACTAGGAGACATTTAATGAAATACTGCATCCCCTGCTGCTGACATACAAGTTTACAGCTATATTATCAATTTTTTAAGAAAAAAAGAAAACTAAACCAACCCCCTCCACCCCAAAACCGTAATTAGTTCAGCAAGATCAGCAAAATGCCCTACCATACAGAACATCTGACTCCCTCCCCACCCCTATCGAACAGTGATGCAATGGAAGAGATCCCATTTGCAACCTTAGAAAATCCTTATAACGCTTATGCACTTTCCTCCCTTGGTAGCTGAAGGGTGGAAACCACAGAGAACCACTTGCAGCCTACCTGGGTCAAACAAAAATGAATTTTATTAAGAAAAAACCCCCACTCTTTATCATTATCTAAATCATTATTTATCACAGTCTGGGAGAGATGGGTAAGGGAAAAAGTGATAGATGCCAGAAATAGGTTATTAAGAACTAAGAAAGCCTGGAAAAAGCCCAAGAAACCTGAAAGTAACAAACAAAAAAGCACTGACTTACCATCCTACTACAGGGAACAGAACTGTCAGTTTCACCCTTTGTCAATGTTGTAAAAAGTTTCTTAAATACTGTGGCCTGCATCCACACTGAAAAGATTTTTTTTTCTTGCTTGCTTCCATTATTAAGAACAACCACCGAGCCATTACCAGGATTCAACCATCAACCAGTTTACACAGGGAAGGGTCAGCTGGGTCTCAGCTGCAGCTCAACAAGGGAACAGAAGGCTACCTTCAAACCACGGTCTCTCTAACTTAAAGTTCGGGACAAGATACTGGGCACAGTAGATTATTACAGGGATAAACCTATGAATGTACATTCAGGCTGTAGTTTTGACACAATGGGCTTTCTCCTCCTTCCTCTGCCACTCCACACTTTCAGGTGAGGAGCTCTGCAGAAGGATTTTGCTTTGGAAGCAAACTCAATTTTTCCACAGGAATGCTTCTTCCCTCTAAATCTAGCCTTGTGCTAGGGAGAGAGATGAAGACTGCCAGTCAGCTAGAGAGGCGATTTAGCTTGCACAGATCCTTCCTTTCACTTCGGAAAGCCGACAGAGCAAGGCAAGTAGAGCTACTGGGCCTATGTTGCAGCTCTGCAAAATTCTGCTGTGCAGCTGTCTTTTCTGAGAGCTTTGCAGAGCAGTTGTGAAGTGCTACCTACTATGCTTGCTCATGGACTGATCAAACAAGACCTATTTGACACTCAAGAAAGCTCTAGGTTGGTTCCTCCTCATTTTTGGGGAGAAGCCACTTATCTCAAGCACCACATCCCACTGCAGGTGCCCAGCCAGTTATCTCAAGTAACAGATGCCCACCGAAAGCACAAGAGGATGTGGATACCAACTAAAACCAGCATTTAGGATCCAGCTCATTTGCAGGTCATGAGTTTTACCCTGCGGTCAAACAAGAGCCACTAATCTAATGCATTTTCATTACTTTTAAATTTATAAAGACTTAAAAAAAAAAAAATCCCCAAAAACCAGACTGAAATGTATGCAACATTAATGCTTACAGGATAAGGATCACTAAGAATAAAAACATCAAACACTAGAATGTAAACTAAGGTGTCTATATGGATTTTTTTTAACTTAAAAAATAATGTCAATACTAAAAAACTGATGGCAAATAAACGCCAAATAAAAAGCCAAAGCCTCCAACCTCTGCTGTTTTTAAGCCACTATTCCTTTGTCCAGTTCAAGTCAAAGTAAAGAGCCAACACCAGCTACAGCCCTAACTGAAATACATTTTCACATCAAGACAAGAGGACTAGTTTTCCACGAGTTTAAATATCATTCAAAACAGATAGATGCTCACTCATTCTAGTTATATGCATGTCATGAATCTACACAGTTAACAGAAATTGTTAAGAAATTACCAACACACTGGACCTACTGAGATAAAAACTGTAATCTTGTATTTTAAAAGGTACTGCTAGCAAAGCTACTCTGATCTTATTTAGTTTTCATTTCTTCAGCTTTCTCCACACCTCAAATTCTGTTCTAAAACGTTTAACTGAAAAAAAAAAAAAAAAAATCCAAAGGAAAAACCTCCACAACCTACTAATGTACTTTGATAAGACCCTGATTTGTATTTTCTATTTTTTTCCACCTACTAATTAAACAGTCAGTATTGATCAACAAGATGATTTTTCCTAAGTTTGTGCATGAAAGATAATAGCGTATGATTATGCCAGGACTACAGATTTGTAACCGCAGCATCGGACTTGCTTTGAAAATAAAGCCAAAACCAGCTATGGCCTTGAAACGTATTTGCAAGGACATCCTGGTGGTTTTGGGCTTCAACTACCACACTGCACCGAGTCCCCTCCGTATTTCAACGCCACTGCCAGGACAGGCGCCGGCCACACCTGGGCACCTCCGGGCTGTGCCCGGCGATGGTCCGCGGCCATGGCGACCTCCTGCGCTGCGCCCCTCCCAGCTGCTGCGCCCAGCTGAGCCCTTCTCAGCTCCGGATCTTCCACATAATCCTGCTCCTAATTAATGGGGAAACCCAAGTCCCACAATTACCACGCAAGCCGCGGCATGCGAAAGAGTTATAATAAGCAGACCGGTTTGGGCTTGTTTTGCCCCTGCAAACAATTATTTTAATTTCTTTTATTTTTCCTCCTGAGCGGCTCAGGCCGGAGCGCGGCGGGGAGCGCGGCCTGTGCCGGGCACGGAGCGGCGTTACCTGTTGTTCCCCACCGGCAGCGGGGCGGGGCTCCCCGGCCGGCGGCCCCCGGCCCGGCCCCGGCCCGGGCAGGGGGAGCCCCGCACCGCCGCACCCGGGCTGAGGCGCCGCGTCCCCCGCCAGACACAGCCGCAGCGACGGCGGCAGGGCCACCCCCCGCCCGCCGCCCCCCTGCCCGGCACAGCGGCGGGGCGCCGGCGGCCGCCTTACCTCGGGGACTGCTGTCCGGCGGATAGGGCGGCGCGGTCGGGGTGACATTGCCGGAGCCGGGCGCGGAGAGCAGCGGGGAGCGCTCGTCCACCCCCTTGTCGGCCATGGCTGCGGCGCGGAGGGCCCTGCCCGCTGCCGGGCGCGGGGCGGGGAAGCGGCCGGGCCGGCGGCGCCGGGGAAGGGGAAGGAGCGCAGAGGAAGGGGCTGGGAATGAATGAGAGCGGGGCGGGGAGGAGGGACGGCGGGGCGGGCGCTGGGCCGGCCGGCCCCCGGCACGGGGTAATGGGCGGGGGCGGTGTCTGGAAGAGAAACGTAACAACCTTCTGCTGTAAATAAAATTATCCCGAGAAAGGGTGCATTTGTGGAGTTGTGTGGGGTTTTTTCTGTTTTTGTTTGTTCGTTTTAGGTTTTTTTAAGCTCTGTGTTTGGATATAGGCATCAGTACCAGGGAAGCGCTGCAGTCGCTTTTTCTAGGACTCTGGGGATGCAGACGGACTGAGGCGGCATCCTCCGAGGCGATAGCGGTGGGAACCTTCAAGGGCGCTCTAAACGCGAGGAGATAAATCTGCGTGTTATCAAATCTGCTGCTCAACGGGGAAGTCTGTCCCCTGGTGCCACTGAGCTCTCAGGACGGAAGGACTAAATTTCCTTCTACCACTCGGGCACCATCTGCAAGTCTCTGGTAAAGAGGGAAAATAGCCTTCCCTGATTAATTTTTCAGACCATACTGAGATAAGACTGATGTTTGTCCCCCTTGTGTCGTGTCCTGCTGTCCGTCGGTCAGATTGCCAGGCTGCAGTAATAGAAGACAAGCGCTTTGTACACAAGTGGACACGGCTGCTGCCCGGCGGCACCGGCGCCCATGCGAAGCGATTAACCAGAGCCAAGCCTCTCCCTGGAACGACTTGCATGGAAGGCAGATGTTTTTTAAGAGCTGGGTAAAGGTGAGATAATGGCCTGAGAGTTCACAAAATGATCATATTCCTTCTCTAATAATGCAATTTACAGAATAAAACAGGATTTCTTGCATCGTGTAGAAAATTTTCTGGGGGAGATTTTTTTTCACATTCTAATCTAGAAAATCAAACTGTTCTACGAAAATGTATTTGAGAGTCTATGAGAAATAATGAAAACATTAAATGAGGGTTGATATAGTTTATTTTTCAAAGATTTCAATTATTATTACTTTAATAACTGTATTATGGAATTAATCAACTACTCATTTGGTGCAAAATCATGGTTTTGAACATTATTATCCTGTAGAAATAAACTCTGAATAGGAGTGAGCTCTGATATAAGGGATAACGTTCTACAAGGCAAGTTGTTCACATGTGAAATGCAGTAATGCTATGGCAAACCACTTTTCTATCAGAAAATGTGGTAACTAACCTGAAAGATGACTTTTTAGTATAAACTGAGCTTTCAGTGGTCAGTCAGCTTCAAAATAACTCTCAAGCTCAAATCAATACTTAACAGCTTTTTATTTTTGTGAAGGTTTCTGAGGCTCAAGGTGTTTTGTGCCTCAAGCTCCTTGAGAAGGTACCATGAAGCCAACCTCGGCAGGTCAAATGTAGGTTATAAAAATCACCAGTAAGGTTGTACCTTTAGCACATGCTTTTGCTATCACATGCTCAGTTTTTTACAAGAACAGGCTTTCTTTTGGAGTCCTGTTGCAGGAACTGGCAGTTGCAACCAGATTTCTTTACTATTTTTCTTGTATGGGAAAAGACAGAAAAGATTTCATACACTGTTAAAGCTGCGAACTAGGCTGCACTGAGTTCCACCAATGCCTGGTCCATCCTGCAGCAATTACAGCTAACAGGAGAAGGTGGGAGGCTTCTCCTCTGAACTGCTCTGCTGACTTGTAAACCTCAAATTCCCTCCCAGGGGCCTGCAGGGAAAGCTATGTCACAACTCAGTCTGACTGCTCAAGCCTGCACATACAACTGAGAATTACTGTTATTAAGCATCCCAGTGTGCTGACCTTATTCTTGCAAATATGACTGTCATCTAAGTAAGAACTCACTTGGTATTAAAATATAAATATATATATATATATATATATATATATATATATATATATACACATATATATATCCTGTAGTTCCTTGACTTGACTTTTCAGAGTTCTTTAAACCCTAGTCACCTGAGCTGCTATAGTCTTTATAGCAGAAATTAGGTAATAGTTCAATGATCTGCCTCTGCCATTCAGTATTTCATGTCCATGTGTTTAAAGGTAGTCAAAGTTCTACAGAACTTTCCAACCCAAATGTTGCAGCCTGATGTGTAGATCTGCTAGCATTGTCTGCTGTATCCATGGGGAGCTAGATGGTACCTAAATGTGTATTGGGAAACTAGGGGATGCACTTGGCTGGTAACAAGCCTTCCCTGGATGCTTGTCAGGCTCTAAAGGAAAAATTCAAGTATCAGATAATGCCAGACTGTGGACAGCTCAGGTAGTGAGAACTTGCTGCTTTCTTCCTGCTCTTCTTCCTCTGGACAAAACTGCTTTATAATACATGTTTAATTAAACTGCTGTGCAGTTTTCCCTCCATGAAAATCCTGCCTTCTCTGGTGGGTGGGATGCTCTGCTCTGAGCATCCCTGCTTGTGCCTGAGCTACCCAGAAGACACATCATGACTTGAGTTCAATGTCGTAGCACAAGCACACGTGCTTTTCTGAGCAAATTGCCCCTGAGCTCCTTCGACTGGCGAGTCACAGCACACCCTGTGCATGCCTCAGCCTTCTCTGTGGTATTTGATTGTGCTACCAAAGCATCTTGTGGGTTCCCAGCACTGAAGGCTGAATGAAACAGACTACTAATCCAAGTACATGCCTGCATGGGAAATGCTCCTACTGTAAACACGCTACTTTGCAGCTTTGAAAATGACACAGGCAAATGAACTATACCTCTGAGAAGCCCTAGAGAAGCTTTCTCAAGGTGTCTTCACCTGTGTCACAGAACAGAATCACACATGTACCTCTCTGTCCTGCCCCAATCCTTTTGTTTCATCTAAACTTCTGTACCAAATAAATGAGAGCTGAGCAAAGCAGCACATTGGTTATGACAAGGCTTACATTTAGCAGAGATAAAATGAAAAGGTTACAACATATTTTCTTCCTCTATACTTATTAATGTCTCATGCTTAGAGAGATCTTTTGGGAAACTTGGTAATTCACAAGTTTAATTTTTCTTCATTCTGAAATTATCATTCTCACTGGGTTTGTTTTAGTTTTTTTTCCCCTAGATAAAAGAATCTTAACTTTTGTGTGAGGCCAACCGGTGAAATGCCAAAGCTCATTGTCAAGTGCAAAAGTATTTGTGTATCAATATTAAAACAACTACAACTCTTTGTTAATCTTGCCTCCTTAATAGGTAGTAAGTGTAAATAAATGTCTCAGGGAGTCTGTTTGTACTGTACAGACTTTTTCAGGTACCATTGTAGTTCTTTGTGTTGCATTTAAGAACAAATAACCTCCAATAATAATTTTAATTTGTCTGTTTAGTTTCATAATAATGCTTAGAGTTCGCAAGCCTAAACCTACTGTGATAGGAGTGAAGGAGATGTTCAAAGACAGAGAAATACACTGATTGCTTAAAAGACAAAAAGAAAAAAATAAAAATTCAGACATAATATGGGTTATGCAAATTCCCATAACTTCTCACTCACAACGTAAGAATTGGAGTATGGTCAAGGGACAGTTTGCTAAACCAAGTTTCTTCTTCATGGCAAGTATGTGGAATATAGATAACAAAAAAAAGGAGCTTATTATTACATTTTCCCAGACTCACTGCATTGGGAAAGGCACAGTAAACTAACACAAGGTCTGGCTTATTTTTTAAAACTGAAATACAGAGAGATACAGAGGAGCAGCATATACGATGTGCACAAAAATCTTTTAAGATTATCATTTGCAAAGCTATCCTGTGCTGCAAGATCAAGTCTCTGACACAACAAAATTTCATACTATGGACAGTCTGAGAAATGTAATTACATTACTGCATATAGCATGGAACACAGAATACAATCATCCTGTACCAGTTATAAAAATAAGTAACTTTAGATTTGAATATGTGGTTTCAGGTAAGATAATGCAATGTTAACTAATATAGTGACTATGATACTGCATCCAGAATAGTATTTCAGAGCACATTTTGAAAGATGGGCAAAGGTTTTGAAAACACTTCTCTGTTCTGTCCTCTGTACCATGCCACAACCTACTGCAGGCTTCCACATAGGATCCACATAGGATCGGGACTTGGCATTGATATGCACAACCATGTGATAATCCCTGGAACAGTTAGTATGCTGAAATGTTTAACTTACTTTTTTTTTTTTTTTTTTTTTTTAATGTATTTGTCTGTAATTTATTCACATGTAAAAGTATATAAGCACCGTGAAAATGGGAACATGGTACCATTCCATATATATTTTTACTTGGGAAAGAGCTTTTTTTCTTTGCAAAAATTAGACAGGAATTAAATATGAACCTCTTATCTGCAGAAGAATTTTACCTTTAGTCCCATCAACAGTGCTCATCCCGTTAGAGTTGTGTGATAAGTCACCCTCCCACTGGCGAAACAGAGACAAGGAACATTATGTTATTCACTGATGACTTAGGAGGCTGACAGCACCTAATGTTGCAGAAAGTGGTCGTTCTTCCAACCCACCCCTTCCCACCTGCAGGGCTACAGAGGCAGAATAGCACACCAAAGCTGCACGAAGGGTCATGCTCTCTGCACTGACAGCCTCTCCTGTCGACACCCTCTGTTCTGAAAAGCAACGGGTAGCATTTAGCCAGTGACTAGACAAGTCTATTTTTAGTAATTTTTTATGCCATATATTCTATTCCTGTCACTACAGAATACTCATGCAAATGTATGTAGGGCTACTGCTGTTACAAAGCTGCAATTTCCTGGACTGCATTAATTTTACTACAGTAGATTATGACAGACAGAAATTATAATGGTAAAGAAGTCTTCATTTACACAAAGGGAGGCATCTTCTATTATTTGTAACTGGAATTGCAGTTTTTGTAAATCTTATTCATGTTATCATCTTTTCCTGACTGCACATCTGTCATTTCTTTTACAGTATTGGTGCTATTTCCAGTTAACCTTATTTTTAGAATAATGGAGGAATTTTCAGTCTTCAGATTAAGAAGCAGTTCACACTGGAAAATATAATCCTTATTGGCAGGAAAATTGTTTATGTGTTTTAAATTCTTTTACATTCCAGCTCCATCTCTATGTGTTACCATAACTGTTAAATAGTTTCTTGGTCATCTTGAAGACACCAGCTGCTTTCAAAATTTTTTATTTAATGTATTAATCTCCTCTTAATCACATTACATATACTCAAGATTCTTGCCTTTGTTATTTGTCAGAGGTTGCTACCCAATAAGTATTATATTATTATTAAATATCTATATCTAAATATGTAGATCCTTTTCTTCTGTAATATCATTCCATTTGTTTACTAACGTCAGTCAAATGGTATTTGAATAAACTTTTAATTCCATTTTTACTTTATTTTCTATTTTTGAATGAATTAATATTATAATTAGGCAGTTTTAAATGCTAGAAAATTCTAAATATTGGCATCATATACAATTTTAATTTGATCTCTGATTTTCTCTTCTGAGGGGCAGTTTGAGGGGAATGAGGAAAATATTGTCCTGCACTTTTAATCTGAGCTTTTTTTTTTTTTTTTTCCTTTTTTTTTTTTTTCCAGTGGAGTTACTTTTTAGCCAGAAACACCTCTGAGTCTTTGATCATGAAACCAAGCAGTATCAGGCTCAGTCCATACCTGGATAAGATACACTGAAGAAAAGCAGGTTAAGATCTGAAGTAACCTGTGCTTCACCAGACAGCACTGTTTGCTCTGAGGAGGAACAGAGCTGCTGTACCCTCCTGGCACCTGGTGGACACTAAATATAAAGAAGGAAGCTCCAAATTCAAGTCAAGGTTACAGCAGCTTTTGATCACGAGCTATCCCATGACACATATCACAAGAATGGCAGTAGCTTGGTCAAACTCCAGTTTGGATAATTAAGTATCTGACTTGAATTCCCTTTGCCATTTCGGTCTCAATGAGCAGCCTTCTTCAATTTCAACTGGAACTCGTTTCATGCAACATGTTCATTAAATTTAGTGTAGCTCCATTTCAGGAATGGATGAAGCAATAAACATACAGTTCATGATTTTTTCAAGATAAAAAGAAATAGTAACAAGGCCTGCCACTCTAGTTATTTTATGATAAGCACCTTAGTATAAGATAAGTAGCATCCTTAATGATAATGCTTAGTAGATTTATGACAACACTGTAAATGGTGTAAATGAAAAGACTGTTCCACATAGATATGGATGGTGTGGATTGAAGTGGCACAGTGCTCCTTTTTAAACGTAGCTGCAGTTGTTAATATAGTACATAGAGTGTTTGGAGGAGGGACACAAAGATGGTGAGGGGCCAAGAGGAGAAGATGTGTGAGGAGTAGCTGAGGTCCCTTGGTCTCTTCAGCCTGGAGAAGAGGAAACTGAGGGAAGGACCTCATTGCAGTCTGCAACTCCCTCATGAGGGGAAGAGGAGGGGCGGGCACTGATCTTCTCTCTCTGGTGACCAGTGACAGGGCCCAAGGAAACAGCATCAATGTGTGTCATGGAAGATTTGGGTCACGTATTAGGAAAAAGTTCTTCACCTAGAGGGTGGTTGGTCACTGGCTCCCCATGGAAGTGGTCATAGCATCAAGCCCTGATGGAGTTCAGGGAGCATTTAGACAGTGCTCTCAGGCATATGGTGTGACTCTTGGTGCTGTCCTGTGCAGGTCCAGGAGCTGGACTTCAATGATTCTTATGGGTCTCTTCTAACTCAGCATATTCTGTGATTCCATGATTTTATTATATGTGATCAAGAGAAGCCATACTGAACTGATGATCTTTGAATCACCAGCACTTTGGAAATAAACATTCGAGATCAGACCAGGGGAGTGAAAACCCTGGTGATGGCCTGTATCCAGGGTAAGCTTTTCTACTGGGAGCTGCCAAGCAAGATGTTGCTGCAGAAAAAATATGCAGATGTCAGAAATCTGACTGATATTCTTAAAGATTGTTGGGTGCCTTGAGCTCATGTCCAGTATAGCTTGGGGTTCTGCAAGGCTTCTGTGAATTAGAAAAGCTCCACATAACCAGAAGGGAGAGAAAAGAGTTTGAGGCAGAATGAGTTTACTGTAGATACTGAGAAATTAAACAGTTTGCATGTTGCATCTAAATATTGGCTGTACCTGCAGAATCTCTTCAATGGATGTTTTTCATAAAGAAATAATTAGTTTTACAGATATGGAGTTTTATTTTATGCCTCTCAGCATGGAATGCAAGGGTGGCAACAGCTAGTCTAATCACAGCCACCAATAAAGAAAATTTTGTAATTAACCACAAAACATTGTAGCAATGAGAAACCAGTCAGAGGCCTGGAGGGTCTTCAGCTACTGGAAAGCTGAATTTTCTGGTATAAGAATAGAAATAACAGAAGTTTTCGGTGTTTGTTTTTTTTGTTTGTTTGTTTTGGGTTTTTTGTGTGCGTGGGTTTTTTGTTTGTTTGTTTGGGTTTTTTTTGTTTTTGTTTGTTTTTGGGTGTTTTTTTGCCTGTATTTTGCCTTTATCTAGATCTTATCAGGAAAAGCATAAACAAATATTATTCTGCCATTGATGTAAAATACATGGGAATCATACCAATAGTTATTGTCAGCTTCATCAGAAGAGTATTACAGCTTTTTGATACAAAACCCAATATCCTTCTGGGAAAGGTTAAAACAGAGCCACGATTTGCTTATCCTTATCAACTGATCAATCTTAAGACTGTCAGGAGAAGATGCTGGTCCTATTAACAGGGAGAAAGGATGCAAAATAGTGCAATTAAGGTAGCAACTGAATAGAAAAAAACCCCAAAACAACAACAACACCAACACCACAAAAAAACCACCCCCTCCAAAAAAAAAAAAAAAAACAAACAACAACAAACACCAAAAAAACCCCCACCTTTACCAGTACTACAAACAAGTTTCTATACCCATGTGTATTTCATGCCATTGCAGTATCTTTATAAGTAGGTCCCCCAAGGAAGAGCAAATAAATATGACGCCTGCACATTCTTAGCACATAATGCTTGCAATAGGATTCCTGTGATCTTTTTAGCTGGGGAAAAGAAATGAGACTTATTTGCTGCACTGCAAATTCTATTTTCATGTGCATCAGCTTTGTAAGCCAATGACAAATTTTATTTTTTGATCTTGCTATCAGGTTACTCACTTAAGTTATAATATTTTGCTCTCTCCTTGTAGAGCTGGAAGGTCTTGTACCATGCTCCTATTTTATGTGCATATAGCAGTTTGGAGAGATTCCACTTCCCTTATTTCCTGCAGGCATCTGTTACAATTCCAGCTCTGCCTTCCTTCCACAACCCCTCCCAGATGACCTGCTGTGCCATTTGAGGTCCCTAGTATGCTATCTATTATAGATCACAAAGAAACCAAATAGCTTCTGTAAGAAATGTGTAATTTCTATATTCTTTCATATGTCCTTGTCATTTAACAGTGATCTAAATCTCTGGGCACATTACTGTAATAGATGACAGAGCAAGAATTAATACAATTCTTCAACATATTTTTGGGGAATATATACTGGAAATTGGAGAGTTGTGACTACGAAGGCACTAGTTTAGGATTTCCAAGGAAATGGGAAATAAAAAAAAAAAGGAAAAAACCAAAGGCAAACAACAACCAAAGAAATTGACTTAGAAGAATAATACCATTTGTTTCTGTAAGCATCACTTGCTTGTAAGTATGGAAAATTATTTTTGTGAACTGCTTAATAAGATGAATGGAAATACAGCTTTGGGGTTTTGTTGCTTTGGACTTGAAACTGTTGGATTTTCTCTTTTCATTTAGATGATACACTGCAAAGGTATAGAAAGACCTGGCTGGTTGCTTATTAATTTGTTCTATCAATCTGGAGATAAAATTAATATTCTGGACATAAAAATTAATGAAGCAGTTTGAGAGAAGCATAGAATGATGGCTGATGTTAAGTACCAACACTGGTTTGAAACATAGGCTTTTGTACCTACAGCCCTGTAGTTATAATGTACAGCTCATTCCTTCTTCATTTACCAAGGGCTGTATCATTTACATGTTCTGCACATTTTCAAATAATCCAGTTTTCTCATTTCAAATCAATTGTTGTCTTACTCCATCTCATCCCTCTCCACAACTCAGTTGTAAATCACTCCATGTGAAGAAAGTCTGTTGTCAAACTCAACTACTTAATTTGCTCTTTGTTTCTAAATGCTGGAGTTGGTGTGATAGTTTTCTTTGGAGTGTATGCAGCAATGTTTCTGCATATGCAGCAATGTTTCTGCATATCAATCCAAGTATTTGTAGGGCCCACTCACTTTGGGATTGCACCGCAGAATTTTGGAGTTTTTCCATCTGTTTTGTTAATCACTTTTAACCATTTCATTGACCCAGTACATATTTACAACTCCAAGTCCTTACCCTGGTTTATCTCTTGCTTTGTCCTCTTCTCTGGTTTCTCACTCAGCTTACCCCAATTTTCTCTTGCAGCCTTGCTTCTTGTCAGAGATATCTCCTAACTCCACCTATATATGATAGGGATCAATGATTGTTTGTCTCCTTCTCTGACTACTCCTAATCCCATTGTTCATTCCCCAATTTTTGAATTCATAGGATCAGAGAGTAGTTTGGGTTGGAAAGGATCTTTAAAAGTCATATAGTCCAACCCCCTGCAATGAGTAGGGACATGGCTCTCCTGATCAGATTGCTCAGAACCTTGTCCAACCTGACCTTGAATGTTTCCAGGGATGGACCATCTACCACCTCTCGGGCAACTTCTTTCAGCACTTTACCACCCTCAAATTTCTCTCCCTTTGTTGGAGAAACATGCTTTCTCCAATTACCTCTATAATTTTCTCTGTTGGGTCCAGACATTCCTTCCTCTTGTCAAAGCCATGGTATCTCTCTCCAGCAATCACCTCTATAGTTCCTTTCAGAGCTCTCAGAGTTTTCCCTTTCCTTCCCCTGTGCCAGGGTCACCAGACTCCTTTTCTGAATCTTCTGCTTGTCTTTTCCTTGTCCTTAGGGCACTCAGGCAGATTCCTTTCTTCCCCCCTCAGGGTACCCAGCAGATGAGGGCACTAGAGGTGGGCTCCAGTACCCAGCCCTATGGACAGTACAGGCAGTCCAGGGTTGGGATTAGAGGATAGACCTAGATTGGTACTTCATCTCTGGCCAGCAGGTTGTCTGACACAGGCAAGTATTTTTGGCTGAGCTGTGACAGTGATTACATATGCTAGAAATGATGGAGAGAGGTCTGTATGCTGAAAAATTATGCAAAGGTATAACTGTATTTTATGGATATAAGAATTTATAGTGCACAAATCACAGTGCAAATGCTTAGTCAAATATTTGTCTTAAACTCTGTGTACAAGTAAAATGCAATTTTAGCTGGAATGCTTACTATTGAATGCTACTTTGAGAGGTTGCAGTTACTGTCCCAGTACTCATTTTAGCAGTTTAAGGAGTACCTAAGGTTCCTCTTGTCTTGTCTTTCATTATCATGAGATATAGGAAGATTACTTGGCCAAAAAAAAAAAAGACTGCTTAATATGTGACACTCTCTTTCCTTGTTTTACAACAATAGGATGAGCTATAGTTGGCAACTCCACAGTGTAGAGGGCAAATAAAGAGCACAGTGAAAATAAAAGAGCCTAGTGAAAATTACAGCAGCTTCACCTGAAAATGACAGGGGTTTAGCAGAGCCTGGATTATTGGCCAAGATTATTTCCAGGACTACACCAGCAAAATGTGATGACATCCAGTGCTAGCCTGCTGAAACCTGACTGACGGTGTCTGCTGAATGCATCAAGGAACTGTACTTACATACTGGAAATCCCAAATGTCCGATTTTAAATATTTTTTCCTCCAGAAAAGCAGTGTGAAGAGCTGTATCTGAGCTTTTACTTTTTGTTTATTGTTTCTCAGCATCTAGAATGTATTCAAGTCACCTCTTGTCAAACAAAGATCATATCTCAGTCATATAGCCAAGAAAACTGCTTAAAAATCCAGACTCGTGGGTTTTAATGAAATCTCACCATTCTAGCTTGCTAAAATTTAAGAAAGCAAAACACTGCAAAGCTCACAATACATCTGCTGAAGTTGGTGAAAATGTGCTAGCACTAAGAGACACATTTCTCAAAAGCAGTCTTCACAGAAACCAAGAACATCTCCAGGTAACAGCCACAGTTTCTCTGTGTCTCAGCATTAGTAAGACAGCTGTGAGTGAGTGACCCTGAACTTATTTGCATTAACAGAAACCTAAGATTTTTTTTACAAGTTCTGATTTTACAAATAGGAAAGATAAATGCATTGATCTTTCTAAGCTCAAAAATATCAAATCTGGAAATAAGCCCCACTATTTTAACTGTCATTACTCATCACAGATTTTGTTAAGTGATTTTATATACATTAGGTCCTGACTCTTGTCAGATTTGTGTTGAAAAACTACTAGAAAACTTTCACAGATGAGATGCAGATGTCCTGCCTCAAAGATCTGATAGCACCATTTCCAGCAAACATAAAAAAAAAATAGGAAAATCTCAGCTAGTTCATTTACTGATATAAGTGAACTTTAGAAAGTCTGTAGTACATATATCATGCGGGAGATTTTAGGAGCCTAACACACTTGCCATATTGAGCTTTATGTTCTGTGGAAGCTTCATTGCAAGGTCACGTATACTTCATTCATGTAGAGTAATTGCAAACCTTACTGCCAGCCAATTTTAAGGCATAAAGAAAATGAGAGTTTAACTACTTTTGCTTCAGTATCTGGGCTCAGGTGACCCAGATTCACTGATTATATAGCGTGTAAATCAGAAAACTCTCTACCAAACCTTAGTGAAACCACAGAGCCATTTCAACAGCCTATAATTTACTTTAATGCTCTGCAAGAAACATCTTGTAGATAATAGAAGGAAATGAGATACACACTGATGCAAAAGCAGTAAGATAGCTTCTCTGCTTTACTAATGTTTTATATCATTTAGCTGAGTAAGATTTGGGTAGCCTTTACTACTGTCATGAAAACTGTCTTCCAAACAGCTTATAGGCTTTGCAATTGTAGAAATAAAATCAAGATTTTTGGAGAGTAACAGAAGTAGCAGGGGTCCCACCCCAGTTAACTTATGAATGAACAAACAACTTTCCTGAAGTTCAGATGTTATGAAATACTGTGACACCACTGGGACAACGATGCTAGAAAGGATGTCAAAATGCAGTACTTTAAATACCCATGCATGCTTTCCTCCCCAGAGAACAAATATGAAACAAAGTGAACACAGCAGCTGGTTAATTCACTGTCCAAATCAGCTGATATCACAAGTATGAAGTTACTGACTTCAGTGACTAACTTGACAATATTGTTACATTGCAAAAGTACCCCTTAATTCTGAAAATTTCCGCTTTGTCAGTGCATAAGACAGACTGTGCTTAGTTCAGAGCATCTTACAGCTATCACTGATTTCAATGGGAGGCTCAAATTCCTACAGAATGGCTTAATGAAGTAATACATTTTAATACCAGAAAGGGCCATTATGGTCAGACTGCTCAGACTGCTTTGAATTCTGAAAGTCAGTAAATGCTGCTTGCATTAAGTCTGTAACTTAGATCTGAGCTAACACATACCCGTAGGAAGTATTATAGTCTTGATTTAAAGACCTGTGTGACAGCAAACCTGTGAGATCCTAGATAAAGTGCTTCACAGTTGGTTACCTCAGATTTCAGTTCTCCTTGTTTTTTCCCCTTTCAGCTTCTAACCACTATGTTTCATTAGACCTTAACAGACCTTATCTGTTAAACCACCCTTTCTACTCAGGAACTAGGTATACTGAGCTTAAATGCAGCAAGGATCAAGCTAGGTGATATAAGACTATCAAAGAGGAAAACCCAGAATTTGTGGAGGGGAAAATGCTGGTGAGCTGATGATGAGGCAGATCAAGAGGCCCCTGAGGAACCAGGGATCCCAGCAAGCAGGAACACGGAGGGCCCCTGGAGAAGGGACAGGCACAGGCAGGGAGAGAAGGTGACACACATGCTGCCCTTGCAGTCCTACAGAGACATCTTGACTGCAGGACCCCATGATGGCAGTTCCCCCAAATTCAGATTTTTTTTTCCTTTTTAAGAGGATTTCTGATCAGCCAGCAACCTTTGGTCTCCACCCCCTAGGCCACACTCACACTTGGCAATACCGGAGTGTCATTTTCTCAGGTCTCAGCAAAGCCTCCTCCTGTTGCTTGGTTGATCCTCTCTAGCTCAGCTGCTGCTTCCCTTTGATGGGCTCAAAGCAGTCATCTCCATAACTTGCCATGTGTTTTTTTCCAAGCAGTAATTTGGCATTGGTTAGTTTATAATGCTGGGTCCTCTATTTTCAATATTTTCAAGGCTTTTGCTGTTACCCCACATTAAACTCCAGTTCATAACAGCCCATCTTGGCACAAAGCCCCAGCTCCCAGGGCAGGCTCTCACCACAGGCTGATAACAACTGAAGGCCAGAACTGGGGCATTGAGCCTGTGGCTTGCTGCTAACAATGGAAGTGCTCTTCTTAATAGCTTCCATTTATTCCAGGTTTCATGGCAGCAGAGGAAACTCATTATTAGCTGGCTGTGCAGCATGATCTGCCCAGCATTTATGGTACTGCTATTCCCAAACATGTACTCCCTCATACTTAATGTGCACTAAAATCTCCACTCCTGTGTAAATTTGAGTTCAGTTACATTAAGTGTTGTTCAAATGAGGCTAGCTTCAATCAACTCTGCGCTGTCCATTTGGTGACTTAAGGTATTTGGTTGTTGGTATTTATTCTATATTCTTTTGGGTTACTCCTAAAGATATGGCAGAAACCTGGATTGAAAACTGTGGTCACTACAGAGACTTCACTGGATCCCTGTAGTGACTACCCTTTGACCGGGGATAGCTCTGCTGGAAGGAAGGAATCTTAGCTACCTTTTTTCTAGAAGAATTAAGGCTGTAGTCTCATAAAACACAGGAGAGCTCAGCCTGCTTGAATGACAGAGTGTGTCATATGTCTGAACATCTAATTATAGTGTCTTGTTTGGTAAAAAGAGGATTTTTTTTTTTTTTCCTTCGCTGTGATTTCTAACATTCTGGAAAAAAAAAAAAAATACCAGAAAAACCACATGCACAAACAAACAAACAAACACACCAAAACACCAAACAAACAAACCACCACCACCAAAAAAACCCCAAAACCAAACAGAAATGTAGAAGGTTATATGTTAAGGAAACTGTCCCATCTGACCATTCTGATGGCAATGTGGGAGTCCCACTTGCACCACTCCAGAATTTAATGCTGCGACAGAAGCCCCTTTGCAGTGAGTAGATCCAGTGACCTGAGAGGTTTGACTCCCTGCACACCCCACACTCAGACCTAAGTCCCCCTCATGAGCCTGACCCCACGTTTCCCATAGCAGAGTTGCAGATGTCCTGTTCCTTTTAAGTAATTTAACTGCAGTGCAGCAACTTACAGAGCTGGGCACCTCTGGGGAAGGAACCCCAACGAAAAGATCACTGGGGTTTTATAGCCTCACAGTCCGTGCTTCAAGCACATCTTGATCCAATGGTGAGTTTTGGTCCAGGGTCTTCTCATTGTTCACTGGGTCCTGCAGAGTCTCTGGGTGAGGACCATCCCTGCCTGGCTGGTGTTGCAGGTCCACATGCCCTTTGTCAGGCAGAAGGCCAGTGATCCTTCACGGCTCCTTGTTTGTGGTTCCAGCCATCCAGGGCACAGTGATCACGTCACACACCAAGCAATCTGAACTGGGTGTGTTGCTCAATAGTCCTGCTAATATACTGAAAGGATAAAGAAAAAAATTCTGAGGCATTTAACCACGGCCTTTACATACAGCATTAGTACAGGCAACAAACATAACAAAATTAAGGCTACCAAGACTACCATCGTGCAGAATACAAATTCATAGATTCCTGTGCACAAATACTCCAATGATTACAAACACAAAATCACCAAGGATTCTCAGAAGTATTTTACTTATCAACTGATTGATCTCCCACTCTTCATTTGATGTGAGAATTAGTGTATCCAGTTTTCCTTACCTAAAACTTAAACAGCAAAACTTTAAACAGCAAAATAAGGATATAGTAGGAAAGTATATGGCCTTCTCATTTTAGTGCTAACTTGGATTTTCTAGAGAATACCTTAATCAAAACTTAATCTCCAAGCTATATATTATATACCTGTATTTCAGATGACGTGCTGATACCATTGAGCACACTTTTTTCTGCCCTTACATGCTCTTTTTACATCTACAAAATATACTGTGCCAACAATACAGTTTGAAGGCAAACAAAGGTTGACTTCATCTATTGGGATGCTGGAAAAGCCAGCTGTTAAATTATTTACAATAAAATAGCCATCTTTAAGAGGTATTTGCAAAAGTATAGTCAAGGGGCCTAGCACCACTGGGTGAGGGGTCACTGCATGTTGGTTAATCGCCCACAAATCCTGCACAAGTACTCAGGGTCTTCATCTAACCTGGTTTACAGGCAATATAGGAATATTATATGCAGACACACATGCTTCAAAATTCCTTTGTCTACGTATTGGTCTGTCTGGTTTTGGATACTTTTCCCAGCTTCCAGAGGAACGGGATACTATCTCACAGAGGGTGGCATGTCTGCCTTGGTTTTAATGCACATGGGCTTTGCTGAAACCAACAATTCCCCATCTGTAGTGGTCTTACCTCAGAACTCTGATAACAGAGCTTTCAGTATTTCTAGTATCTTCTGTTCATTTTTGAAGGTCCCAGTAATCACACTCAGTGCCATTATTAAATCTGTTCCTTCTGGTGACACATGCAATTCTGCATCTAAGGCCTGTAGAAGGTGTCTCCCAAACAAGCACACTGAGAAATCTTCTACTTATACAAATCTTCCCTGCACACTCGTATTTCCTCTCATTGCTAATACAGGTTTACTTAACTTTTTCCCTGCCCAGTGGCTCCATGTATGAATACTTTGTCTGTTATCGAACCTCTTGGGGCAAAGTTTAAGAGGGATAATGTGGCTCCTGTATCTACCAGAATTTCAACGACACCCATGCCCCACAGACTATATGTTCCTGTTGATCTGGGTGTTCTCTACAAATTGTATATTTCTAATTGTATGACTCCCTCAAATTCCGTAGAACTGCTGGCCTCTGGTCATCGTGACAATTATCCTTGCACACTTACTCCCCCACTTGGTTGGAAAGGCCATTCTCTTTTGCCTATGTCCTAACAATAATACCACAATAGTAACACTCCATTTCCACATTCCTTCTCTTTCTGCTTTCTGGTTTAGGCGCACTAATTGTATTTGGTCTTCCTCTCTTTCATTTCCTCCTCTGGAGATTTCCTGTCAAGGCAACAGCCATCAGATTTTACACTTTCTCCAATTTCCCTTTTTTCCTCTATTTGCTCTGCCCTCAGTTTTTTCTTTCGCCGATTACACACAAATATTGTAACACATCAATTTTCTGTAGTTTTACTCCCTGCCACCCTGGCATATGCTCCTTAAAATTTTGGCTGTCTGGTGCTGCCTGACCTACAAAGACACTAACTGCAAGTGAACCATTCAAGTTTTGTGAAGCCATTCCCCCATATTTTAGCAAAAACTGTTGGAGGCAGCCCCAAAAATCTCTAGGGTTATTGTCCATTCTCTGTCTACATTCCATTATTTTAGTCCCGTTAACCTTTCATTCCCCATCATAATATTGGTTCAAGCAAGTTTTGAACTCTTGTCTGAGATGCAGGCCTGTCCTCTGTGCTATTATAATTCCAACTGGAGTCATACACTGGCCAGAGGTTCCTGTTTCCTTCTGCTTGCTGTGCCAGGACTGCTTTGCTATTAATTATTTTTCCCCTTCGACTTGGCCAGAAAAGTTCTTTCAAAAGCACCTGCATGTCCCCCCAGCTTGGGTCATATCCGACACATTTATGACAGCTGAGCACGTTTCTTGCTATCTTCCCTCAGCCTTGGCATCTCATTTCCCTCTAATGCCAAATCACTCGGACTCCACGGGTGTTCGGTAAACACTTGGAGTAACCCCACAGGAGGAAAGTTAGGTGGTGTTGAAGGAGTATTTAAAGGACAGGTTGGTGCCGAGTCAGAAAGAGCGCCGGGATTCCTGCTTTGGAGATTAATGCCCGCGATCCGGCAGGGCGGTGCCGCTGCAGGCAGAACGCCAGGGCTGCTGCTTTGAGGCTCAGCCCCTGCCACCGCCAGCGTCACCGTCGGTTCGGCTTCCCGTCCTCATCCGTACACAGCTGTCCCAAACATAACAATAATCTATGTGATCTGGGAATCCATTTTCCAGGCATTGCCGCAGGAAAGTTAATTTGTGACGGACATTGTTCTGCCGAGCTACCACTACAGGTTAGAGCCGCCCAATGCTCCTGGCAATGTTACTGCCTGCTCTTGAAAACCAGCAGCACAGACCCAGACGCGCTGTTAACCTTTAAGTGATTTAATCGTGGTGCAGCTGGATGCCTCTGGGGAAGGACCCTTCCAAAAGAAGATCACTGGAGTTTTATTCCTTCACAGTCTGTGCTCCCGCATTTCTCACAGCTCTTGGTCCAGTGGTGAGGCTTGGTCTGGTGTCTCCTCACTGTTCATCAGGTCCCGCAGAGCCTTGCGGTGACCGGCCACCTCCTGGCTGGTGTTGCCTATCCCCAAAGGGTCCTTGTTCATATATAGGTACATGTGCAGACAAATACGTGCCATAGACAGACTGATACAGAGCACATATGTTAGTCAAACCAAATCCAACATGGATTTGTCTCTGCTCTGGATTAGCAGAATATTTACAAGGTCACCCTAGTACCTTCCAGTGCTACACTGTTTTCCTAGCTAGAAGCCTATTGTCCCCCTTCTCTTTTCCCAGCTGATCTGTGATGTGTTATTCTAACAAGACGTGAATAGCAGGTGGAAGTAAAAGAAAATTATACTTTCAGGTAAGGACATATGAATCTGAAAACCATTTACATTTTAACATAATTCTAAAGGGGACCTAAGAAAATAAATGGTTCTATCATATAATCTCATCTCAGCAAGAGAGTCTGATATGATTCTGTTTTAGAATTGTGTCCTTTCTTTACACTTGACACTGTACTTCATAGAATGTCAGAATTGTCTAGGTTGGAAAATATGTGTATAATGTCCAACTGTTAACCCAGCACTGCCAAATCCATCACCAAAATCACCAAATCATCTAATCTCTAGGAAACATATTTACTGTCTTTTTAAATATATGCAGAGAGGTATTCTTGTAGACATTCTGTTCACAAAAATATAAAATGAGTAACAGCAATGACCTTAAGAGTTAAGGACAAACACAGCTCCATTATCAGTTTTTGCTCAGTTTGAGTAATTTAAAGTGCCATTAAAATATTAACTTTTATCAGCTGTATTTTGCCCATATCAACTGAATGTGGCACAGTGTTCGTGTCTGCACTGAACGGAAAAGCATCTCAACTACACAACAACTTGTAGTTCTCACTCGGAGATGCTGATTTGACCTCAAGCACGAAGTCTGGCTTTTTACTGTAACAAAAATGTTGCACTTTCTGAGGAGTAATTTCGTAATGGTGAGGAGACACAAGCACTGCAACTTAAAAAATCGCGCGCCTTTCTAGTACATTTTAGCTTCATGAGAAAAACTGGCACGCGCAGCACACTGTGTATTTTGCACGGAAATTAACAGTTAAATATTATTTTCCTTAGTGTGATAAATTGCGCAAAAGCCCTAACCGATTCCTTTCTCACCTCCCTGTTTAACAGGGTCTACCTCTAGTTGAGTTAAACGTATGGCTTTTTCCTAGTGCAGACTCGTCCACAGGGGTCCTTTGCCGGGACATTACGGCAGCAGCGAGTACCCCGCGGATACCAGCGGACAGAAAGGCTCACAGCCCCTGAACAAACCAAACGCTTCCTTTCCGTCCAGGAGCCGAGCACAGGGCCCCGGGGGCAGGCGCGGGGCCGGGCCGCTCCTGCCCCTCACGCCGCGGCGGCGCCGGGCGGGGCGGCGCCGGCGGAAGCGCGGCGAGCTCCCGCCTCCCGCCGGGGTCGGGGGTCAGCCGCGCCCGCCGGCTCCGGGCGCCCATGGAGGGCTCGGGGGACGAGGAGCCGGGGCCCGAGGAGCCGCTGCAGCAGCTGGTGAAGCGGCAGCGCAAGGAGAAGCGGGAGCTCCAGGGTGAGGGGCGCCGTGCCCGGCGCAGGGCGGGCGGGGAGAAGGCTGGGGAGCGGCGACGGGGACACGTGGGGCCGGCTGGGCTCCGCGGGGCCGGCTGGGCTCCGTGGGGCCGGCTGGGCTCGGCGTCCCCTCTCCGCCTTCCCTCGCGGGAAGCCCCTCTCGGCAGCGCAAGTGGCTCGGAGGGGCGGCGGCGGCTGTGGAGAAGGAGGGAGCAGCCCTGGCAGTGCCCTCGCAGGGGGACGAGGACGGCGGCGTGGCAGCCGGGCTGTGCTGCCGGGAGCGGGGCTGGTCGTGCGGGCGGCCTGCGGAGCTCGCCTTGCCGTGGCCGTGGGAGCCGGGCGGTGCGCGGGAGCTGTGACTTAGTACTGGGCCATCGGCGTGATGTTCGCGTTTTGTTACTTTGATTTTAAGTTGAAGAAGGTGTTTGCGGTATTTTAGATTGAAAAACCTGCATAGGGGCTCTTCCTGCCCAGCCTGTTACGTTTCTTCATTCCAAGTGCGGTTGACCTGAACCGAATTTTCATGTCCTGTCCAGCCATAACAAAGTATCTGTAGTAAAATATCTGTGTGGTCTTACAGTGCTTCAATATGAACTTGTAACACTTTAAGTTGTTTGACCTATCCTATTACAATATATGAATATAATTAAGGAGGCCTGATAGATGGATTCCGTTCAGTTTCATAGTTATTATCACATCTTTGTTAAGCCTTTCTCATTGCCAATATATTGATGCGGCTTTTTTCCTTGTTTCTTTTGGTTTGTAATGAAATAGGCCCATCTGCAACCTTTTATCAGAGAGTTAGAGAAGAAGGGAGTCAGGTTGCATACTGACGCTAAATCTGTAGGAACTTACTGTTTTGAGATACCTGTTCCTCCCTCAGATTTGGCTGAAATTGAAGAGGGGTAGGAATCAAGCGTTGTTATAAGTGGCTGGGGTACATGGCACATTGATTGGCAGTGGCTGAGGAGCAGAAGGTTTTTACACCTAGAGAAGATGATATCTATTGGTAGTTTTCCACTATCAAATGGTGGGAGGGGTATACACAAGGCAGAGCCCCATTCTTCCCAGTTGGGAGAGTCAGGTCACTTATATATACATGTTTGCCTACTAGAAAAATACATTCCTGGTATGTGCATTGATAACTGCTTACCGGAGAGCAAAACTGTTTTTAAGCATTAACACAAAGTGCATCTCAACCTCTGAAAATCCAGCACCTTCTCTGGTTGATGGTACTTGTCTCCACACCTCCCCTCCCCCCTTTCCATCACCCATACACCGCTGTGTATTTGTGTGTGCCTTTTATGT
Organism: Hirundo rustica; assembly: GCF_015227805.2. NCBI lineage: Eukaryota > Metazoa > Chordata > Aves > Passeriformes > Hirundinidae > Hirundo > Hirundo rustica. Next base: position 25,292,615 of record NC_053450.1, on the reverse strand, counting down.
TCTGGATTCCCTTCTCCTCTATTATGTTAATTTTAATGAACAAAGCTGCTTTTCTGTCATACTCAGCCACTGTGGGGCTGAATGCTTAACATAAATCTTTCAGTATGAGCATTCTTCCTGCCTCCCTTTGAAAAGTTTCATTATCATTGCCATCATCTTCAGCTCAGTTGTGTCAGTCAAGGGTGAAGGACAGGAAAATGTACACATGATGAATAGCAAGCAGGGTGTTAAATAATTGCTGCTGTAACTTTAAAACAGTGAATACAGAAGCGACAGAGGTAGCAGGAGTGTTCATTTAATAACACATGAGAAGAGAAGACTATGGGGAAATCTGGTTGTAGTTTCCACTGAGTAATGGATGGAGCCAGACTCATCAAAGTGTAGAGAACGGACTAGAGGCATGGGCTGAAGAGCAGCAAGAAAAATCTTCATGGGAAGAATAAGGGAAATATTCTCATAGCAGGAATCATTAAATATTGGGGGGAAAAAAAATCCCAGAAAGGTTCTAGAATGCTTATCCCTGAAGACTGCACAGTCACCTGAATAAATTTCAGGTGCATCTGAATTAACATCATTTGATGTAGCTTTGAACTCAGCCCCACTTTGAGCAGGAGGTAGAACTAGGTAACCTCTGGACACCATTTCTACCCAATTATTCTGTGATTTTAGAAATGAAGCATTGACTTACAAGCTAGAAATACTTGGGGACTTTATTCGAGTTAAGATTTTTTTGTTTTCAAACACCCATTTTGCCTTTAGAAAGTTTGTCTTAAGGATGTGTAAAATGAGTTTTTCATTTTAATCTGTTGCTTGTGTAATTAAAAAATTGTACATCATTCCTGTGAGATTTTATATTTTGATGCCCACATAATCTTCTTGAAGGCAATGGGCTAAAGTCTGCTGCATTGATGAAGTCCATATGTATTTTTGTTAGTAACCTGGAATAACCTTTCTTTCTTCAGTGAAAGAAAGAAAAGAAAAGGCAGTTTGCATCTTTTAAGAAAAAATATAGTGATTTGGAAAATATGGGGATCAGAACCAGCAGTCTCACAGCTAAACTGTTACACTGATTTGTTGATGTTTGTAAATTAGTTTTTCTGTGTGACTTGCAGTCATTTTCTGCAATGACCATAGAGTATATATTAAGAAATGTTTTATTATGCTGCTTTAACAGCAAAAATTCAAGGCATGAAAAATGCTGTTCCCAAGAATGATAAGAAGAGACGAAAACAGCTGGCAGATGAAGTTGCTAAACTAGAGGCAGAACTTGAACAGAAGCACAAGGAGGAATTAAAGCAGCTGAAGGAAGCTTCACCTGAACAGAATAAGGTAGGTGCCCTAACTTCAGCTGAAGTACAGGTACAATTTGTGTTAAGGCTTTTTTACTTTTTAAAAATTTTTTTATGATGAAATAACACTTCAAAGTACTTATCCTCTTCTTCACAGTTAGTAACTCTTTTCAACTTAGGAAAGCTTTAGCTGTTGCACTAAATGGGCAGTACTAGGAGGGTCATGTACAGTGGGGGATTTTTGTTGTTGAGCACTGCTGAGAGTGGTTTGGTTGCTTAAAGAATCACTGTAAAAGATATTTCAAAAGATTTAATATAAATTTGCAAAAGCATGACAAAATTCAATGGCAAGATTTACTTCGTTACTGATTCCATGGATGAGGCATACAAGGAAAATCATTTCACAAATGCCAAGCTGTAACAGAAATTAAATGTAGAGTAGGGGGTAAGGTGCACCACCACAAGTAGTATTTGGTGTTGCCTTTAAGGCTACATGAGTAACTCAGTTATGTTAGAGAATTATTTTTTTAAGTTACTGTTATGTTGCCACTCTGGTTATCTTAGGTAGACTACTCAAGTATTGATGACCTTCAGCACGTGTCTCATGCAATGTGTTTTGTCTTGCAGTTTTGTCAACAGTGTGACTGGTCTTTTTGGATAGCTCATATGGTTACTGTGTTAGGTTTGTCATTTTTCTTGAGAAGTTTCAAGTCTCTTTTTCAACTCCTGGTTATGCTTTGATATAGAGGATGGACCCTTCTGCATTAATTTTCACAGAACTTGCTAATGGCTGTTTGGATACCTCAGTGGCTGGCATGGTGAGGAAAGTTTTTCCTTTCAGCCAGTAAGCAGTGTTCACACTGCAGTATGTTATAGAACATACAGCTTAAATTTGAGATGCACATAACTCTGTTGGAACTGCAGAAAAGTAACAAAATGCAAGACAGTAGTCTGGGGTGTGAAATGCTTTGATGGCTTCTGTGCTATACACAGATCTTTGTGGTTAAGCTTCATAAAAATACCCTGGAAGAGAACTTAAAACTGTTTCAGAAGATGCATATCTTAGTTATTGTTTATACTAATAAGAACATTTAACATTTTTTTTTTCTTTTTAGACAGATTCTATAGCTGATGGGGTTGCAAATATAGAACTTGAAGGAGTAGAGCAGCAGATTCAGCATCATCGAATATCAAAAGCACAGAAGAGGCGGGTATGACTTCACATTAACCATTTTGCAACTAAGTGATTGACATTATGTTCAACTAAACTTAATTGTAATAGCCAAAGGTAAAAAATTTTGCAGGGGGCATTACCTGAGTAGTTCTGTATTGATGCTTTACCTACTGGGTCCCTGGACAATCTGTTAAACTGCTGCCTAGAGATATGTAAGCATTTTATAAATATTTGTACTTTTCTACCCTCAGCCATGAGCTGGGAGTCAGAATAGGTCAGAAAATGGGAGCCATAAAAAAACAAATTATGTAAAGTAAATGATTTTTGAAAGACTTCCATTAAAAATATTAAAGAAGTAATCAAATTAAAATAATGTGTGGAAATTATGCAACTAATAGTACTTTACACATTTAACAAAAGAACATCAATACCAAAGAAATTCTTTTAAAATACTGAGGAGATAAGAAACACTACCTAGTCTCCTGTTAGGCTTATATCTGGTTAAACATCAGATGTTGTGATGGATTAACATTCTCGTTGTACCTGCGTGAATATTGGGTCAGGGCCAGGGGAACGCTGTTTTATTGCATATTTCATCCCCTGTTGCATGATCACTACAAACATTTTAAAAGTATGTTCATAATTCATGGCACCATGTCTAGGCAAACCAGGAACTCTGGTCTAGTTTTCCCATATTTTTATTGCCTAAACCAGTCTGGTCTTGATTTGTGGTAAATTTTAAGTATGAAAATGGAAAGATCATTCTTTGTACTGCTTCCTTTTTTACTTGCTTATTTACTTTGGTTCTTGCTCCCTTGTTAACATCAGCATAAACTTAGGAAACATTCTGTGAAAATAATTTTCTTTTGTATTATTACATCCCTACTAATATTCTCTACCATGCATTCTTAACCATCCTTCAGGTCAGGAGCAGTCTTTTATGATGTAGAGTACCTGTCCTGAGGGAGTTTCAGTTTCATGGCATGAGCTCCATTATGCAGTCATATAATTAACTGGTAGATCTCACACTTCTTACGAAAGAGCGGTATTTTCTGATGTTTAATTAGAATTCCCATACTTGAGTGTTGAAATAGTTGATCCTGAAGAAAGGATTATGATTACAACACTCATATATAGGCTATTAAAGTGTTATTTTGCATGTTGATATAATTAAGATTTCTCTTGTCATAGGATTTTGGGTGTGGTGTTGGAGGCAGTTAGGATATATTGGTCACTTAGCATTTGCTAAAGTTTGGGTTTAGGAGGTCTCTAGTTGGTAGTACTGATTGAGACAAATACTTTATAGATAAGAATATACTGAAAAAAATCTTGGAAGCATTAGAAACAAGCACTAAGTCAAGAACTGTACAGGCATATTCTAAATTTTAATGTCTGATGTAATTTTTGTGTGTTTTTAATCTAAGGAGAAAAAAGCTGCTTTGGAGAAAGAAAGAGAAGAAAGAATAGCTGAAGCTGAGATACAAAATTTAACAGGTGCTAGACATCTTGAAAGTCAGAAACTTGCTTCACTATTGGCAGCAAGGCACTTGGAGATTAAACAAATCCCTTCAGATGGCCATTGCATGTACAGAGCTATTGAAGATCAGCTCAAGGATCACCAAAATTCCTGGACTGTTGCCACTCTGAGGAACCAAACAGCAAAGTATATGCAAAGTCACTCTGATGACTTCCTGCCTTTTCTTACAAACCCTAATACTGGAGATATGTATAGCAGAGGTAAGACTTGTAGCATATGAGATTTTAAAAACTATTATAACCGTTTTGATAAATCTCAGTCTCAGTTACAGCTGAACACTTTCATGGTGTTGGTAATTTTGTTACTTTATTGTGTTCCATGGAACACAAAATTATGATCTGCTATGGAACTTGCTACACCTGGAGCTCTAATTAATATATATATTTTAATTAATCTAGGAGATATTATTCCCCATTAAAAAACCAAAACAGAACAACAACAGAACTTGCTGGTTACTAGGTGATGTGAACTCATTCTGGGATGTGATTGGTTATTATGAACAGCTTGTTTACCAGGTTAGGGTGGTTTTCTTGTCAAGTTTTATATTGGTGTTTTCAATGTACATGGGAAAGCTGTTAAAAGTGGTTGGGAAATTCAAGCAATTCAATTTTATAATAGCTCAAATAGATGCATTTTCTTATTCTACCTTGTTTTTTCACTCTAAAGTATTTTGGAACTATTTTTTATAAATAGACCAAAAAAATATTAAGAGCTTTGGTGTGGAGCAATGGTGTAGGCTGAGTAAAAGCAGAGTTTATATACCTCTTATTTGAGCAATACCTGGCTAATGTAAGAACTAGATATACTACTTACTGTCACTTTCTTTTCTAAAGTTTCTAAACATCTCTGAGACTTAACAGGAAGAAAACTGTATGCAATTTCATGTTTGTTGTTACCTGTTGTTCTCTGAATAAAAAATTTAAAATATTAGCTGTACTTCTTTTTATACTCTCTTTATCCCTCTCTTGAGTCTGAAATTTTCTTTTTAAAACAGAGTGAGTTTGGGGTGTTTTTTGACAGCTCTTTTTCTCTGTTTTTCTTCAGGGAACATTCATATTTTCCTTTATAATGTATTTGTATTTTTCTGGCCCTAGTTCTTTATTGCACTATCAGTGTTTTTTTTCTCAGTTGCTTGTTCTCAAACAAGACAAGTACTAAAAGTTGTCTTTTCTTTCTCTGCAGAGGAATTTGAGAAATACTGTGACGACATAGCAAATACAGCTGCATGGGGTGGTCAGCTGGAAGTAAGTATTGTATTGATAAGGGTGAATATACCTTTAAAAAAGGGCTTCTTTAGAAAGAATACCTGAAGGCATAAGGGAACATAGTCGTAAGTAGCTTATTAAGAAATTTCTCTTGTGGTTATTGGTTGTTTTCCCAAAATAGTATCTTTTCTGATGGTGCACCACTGTTCTGATGTATTTGACAACATGCAAGTTAGTGAATTCATTTGGTATAAATACCATCAGAAAGACTGACACTGTGAGTGGGGGAGTATTGTTAGGTTGTTGTCATGTAAACAGAACTTGAGCTTCAAAAAATATGTATTTATTTTAGTTTGTCTTACTTTTTATGAAAGAAGTTAACAAATTAATGAAACTAGTCCAGTATTGTATCCCCTAAGCAATGATGAGTTTAATGCAATGTTTTCAGTTAAAGTTTCAAAAGTTAAAATACTTTTGCTTATTTCAATGAAGTTAATTTTCTGAAAATATTTCTAATGTTATGCTTGACTGTCTGCTAAAATCAAATGCCTAGTCTTCCTGTCTCCTGCATACATTGTCTTTAATCCTGTTGCTAAATTGTTTCTGCCTTAAAGCTAAGGGCTTTGTCACACATTTTACAAACACCTATTGAAGTAGTGCAAATGGATTCTCCTCCCATTATTGTCGGTGAAGAATATTCAGGCAAACCAATAACACTTGTGTAAGTATGTAATTTTATCACTTAAATTTAGTGTGCTTATTTCTGTGACAGAGGGCTCAGCTTTGATTCTCACCTGCTCTTTTATTTTCTGTTACACATCTGATGTTGAAGCACTGCTTGTGTAATGGTTGTGCAGGTCAGAAATTGTTTGTGATTGACACAGTTACTTTGGAGAAATTGTAATTAGTGTCTGACATGTATCAGTCTCTGATTTAGAGAATGCTGCAAAGTCATTTTACGTGTTAAATAATTATGAAACAATAATGATATTGATACAAGATGGAGGAAATTTTTTTCCTGCTTCAGGTGATTTGTCAGACTGTGCCTGGAAGTCACCAGAATTAAAATTTGTCTTTATTAATACTCTTCTGTGTAATGATCCTATATATTTTGTTGCTAAAACTTGGCTTTATTTAAATTGTCTTCCAGTGCTATTACTGTTTGGTGTGATGTATACTTTTTTGTTAAACTGAACACTGTTTCTGTAACTTTTTTTTAGGTATATGAGGCATGCCTATGGATTAGGAGAACATTACAATTCTGTAAAAGTTCTAACAGACACTGCTACAGAAAACAGCAGCTAGTATACAAAATTGTACATTCACATGGATAACAGTTGCATCGTGATGTGTTGGGCTCTGGAAAATTCGCAGTAAGACTGGAAAGCAAATGGAATGGATTATAAATTAAAAAAAAAAAAAAGAGAGAGAGAGACATTCAAGGTTTGACTGTAAATCAGAAATAGCTCTTAATGTAAAACAAAACCAAACACCAAACCAAAACCATACAACAGTATTTTAACTTGTTGGTATCAATTATGTTTAGAAGATCATCTGTAAAACGGTGGCTGTGTAGATCAGTTTTTTTTCAATAGAGCTTCCTCCCAATACTGCAGGAAAAATATCAAGTCATGAACATTTGTTTTGGTTAATCTGCATTTCTGGTGAAGATTCAAGGTTACTTGAAGGTCCCTGTTGAATTATTTGTCAGATTTTCATGATAATGGAAGAGTTCAGGCATTTGAAATAACTTACTGTATTTTGGTTAAGGAATATCCTCTGCAGTGTTTCTGTAGTCGTATCAGGATCTAATTACAACAGTGTAGTATTGATTAATTTTTTTGTTTAGGCAGAGAAGATCTGGCGGTAAATCCAGCAGCAGAATATTTTGGTTGGCTGAAGGAATTGCACAATCTTTTTAAAGACTTTCATGTAAAATTTTTACCAAGGTTCAATGTAGGGGGTTTTTTTGCAGTTGACAGTAGGAATTCAACTGTTGTGCAGGAAGAGCATTGTTATTTATGACTGTACAGTGTACTGTCAGTGCAAGTTAACTGCACTGTTCATTCTCCATAGTCTTTCAGCTGTGCATTTTGGTGAGTGAGAAATCTTACAGGGCACCTCAGTGTCCTCACTTCAGGTAGTGAAACTCCTCTGAACTCAGAATTTCTGGATCTGCTGATCTAAGCACTTTGTCATCTAAAGTGTGATGTTTTATAATGCTTAAAACAGCTGGTTACACACAGCTGTAGAAGTAACCACCTGGGGTTTTGTCAGTAACTAAAGGTGATCTGGAAAAGAATTAAGTTTGTTTTAATTGCTTCTTATGCTGCATAGAGACTTGAAAGGTTTTAATATGGCTTGACTTTTTACATTAGAAATGTACATTGTCATCTGTAAATGTGACCTCAAAATTAGGAGCATACTGAAACCAAAGTTTTAATGCAAATGTTTTTTAACAAGAGAAGTGTTTTTTTAATTTTTTTAAAGCCTTAGTCAATAAAAGAATTGTCTGTATTTTACTGCTGCTGAGTTGGTTTGGAGAAAAACAGTTCATGGAAAGATAAAACACCCTTGCCGTGGTTTGAGGTGTATGATCTAACTGTGTGTATCTTGTAGTCCTTCAATAAAGCTAGTCTGCAGACTTACATTCCTGGAATTTAGAAAAATCTGCTCTTAAGAGGGAGATAAGTGATCACTTTATGGCTCAAATTGTGTCTGATTTAAAGCACTTTGAGAGAGAGGGGGTAAAAAAAAAAAATCAGAGTTACAGCAAGCAGTTTTTTAGGCTGGTGCCTACTGGAAAACAAAGTATTAACCAGGAAATTTTTACTTTCTTATTTATCTGTTATAGTAGAACAAATATAGCTGGTTTATATACCAAACCAGCTGGCTTACTGTAAAATTTGGTTTACTACCTTGATTGTATAAAATGATGGTTTTAATTTCAAACAAAAAATAGGATACAGCAGCTTGGAAAGAAGTATTTCTGTTCTTAATAACATTACAGATTTCACTAAAAATAATAAGTACTCTTCTCTGCATTGCTTAGAATAGATGTGATATAAAATGCACATGCTGCATTTTATGGATATTCAGTTCTTTGGCTTATTTGGGTTTCAGTTTTGTTTGATTAACTGAGAGAGAAAAGATGCCAGAATCGGGGAACACCTGTACCAAGAGTTTGTCATGTTGAAGATGTTTACAGTTTGTATAAAGTTAAATAATTTAATATAGTGAGTGAAAGATCTTGCTCATGCTGGAGACTTGCCAAAAAGTAATAAATTGGTTTATTTGTGGCAAATCTTGTTGGGGTCAGAATTATTTTATTTTGTTTTATTTTATATTCAAATAATTCACTTATTTCCTAGTGTGAATAAGCTTATCTGTTTAAGTTTTAGGATCCTACTGTAATATGAATTCTAAAACAGCTGATTGTACTCAGGCAGACAAAGCTTCACTCCATATGAAATTAAGTCGATTCCAAAAAAAATTTATCTTTAGCGTTTTAGCAGTTAAACTTGAGCTCTTTTGAAAAACTGTATTTGAAAATACTGCTGAACTTCCCCATGCATTAAAGGGATGAAGTGAAACTGAGAGGGGGTTTTCTCACAATTAAGCTTTTAACTTCTTTGTCAGGTTACATTTTTCCCTGCAAAATAACACTATTTACTTTGAGTGTGTATTTCAGTAACTTTTCTTGCTTTTATCAGTAATTCAGTTTCTTCAGCTGCATTTCTTTTAAGGACTGTTGGGTATTTTTTGCAAGATTAATTGAGATTAGAATGCTCACATGAACAGGAGGGAAGCTGTCTAGTGGTCTGCAATAAGTTGTGTAAAATATTCTGAAAGGGAAGAATATATTTGTTGTTGAAAACAGTGTTTACATCTGGTTCTTAGCGCTTGTCCTTGTCCCCTTCACTTACACTGCACCAGTCTCTGCTCTGTCGAGTTGCATGGGCTGCAGACAGCCCCAGAAAGGGGGTGGGAGGTGGGTGACAGCAAGAGGGGATGCAGACCTGTCATAATTTATTTAAACATCAAATTAATTAATAATTTATTATTTACATAGTAAATTATTTCAAGGATTTTTTTTAAGAAATTATATAAAATACAATGAAACAATGATGTCCCTTGTGCACGTTTGTACAATTCTCATAACTTATTGTGTTTACGTATATTAAAATATTGCATCAAAGCTAACGTGGATTGTTTTTTATGTTGAGGGTGGCAGAGCACTGGAACAGGCTGCCCAGAGAGGTCGTGGAGTCTCCCTCCCTGGAGGCATTCAAAACCCACCTGGTTCCTGTGTAACCTGCTCTGGGTGACCCTGCCTTGGCAGGGTGGTTGGACTGGATGGTCTCCAGAAGTCCCTTCCAACCCTAGTGATTCTGTAGAACACAGTGAAGAGGGCATTTGTTTCACAGCCACTTGATTTGAGGCAAAATTGACAGTAGGAGCGCTTTTTGCCTCCTCTCCCTACTCTGTTCCTCTCCCCTTTTTAACAGGCAATTCAATAGGGGCTATGATAGGCTCCAGGGAAAAACAAACAAACAAAAACTGCTGAAAGTTTGGATGTATGCAGAACACGCTCCCTCTGCTCCTACTGTGACTCAAGGAGTAAGATGTGCTGGCAGCAGTGTGTCTGGGTACATCTGCTGGTGGCTCCCCCTCGGCTGAGTTATGCTTGGGTGTGACATTGTGTGACAGTGGGAATTACTGGAGCTAAATGCACAGGTGGCAGTAGAGTCATGGGATCGGGAGGGGCACTCCCTCTGGCAGTGTGGGCTGTGGATTTTGTCCAGTTCCTCCCTCAGCAGCACTGGTTGCCTTGCAGTTGATGGATTCAGTGGTGTGACAGTGGCTGAGTGAAGGCAGGCAGTGTCCCCTTGGTAGGCAGTGCGGGGGATCGCAGTGCACATGAATAGAGGTGTGTTCAGGGCAGTCCTGCTCAGACCCTGCAGGGGTGCAGCTCCTTCCTGCCAAAGGAACCAATGATGAATGTCCTGGAGACCATGAGTGTGGGCATCAGAATGACCCATCTGCATCACCTGGGTAATTTGGGCTGTCATCTGCCAGACTTACATAGAATTGTAAGTACAACTATTTTTAGTCCTTGAAACACAGCCTGCCTCCATCTCCCAGCGGATCTCCAGGGATGCATTTATGAATGACAAGCAGCCTGTGTTTATTACTTAATCTGTAAGAAGTTAAGCAGACTTCAAAATAGGATCTGAAACAGGGAAGGCATTTTCTGTACTTTCCTTGGCTCCAGTGAGAATGCTGACCCACCAATTCCTTTGTTTTGAGCGACTAATAAAAGCAACAGATGGGTTATGATTGATCACTAGAGGCATTATGATAGATGTATTTTTGAAAGCAACTACAATCCTTAGCCTCTGTATGTCAGAAACAGTTGTATAATAAAAAGAATTATTCATGAACAAAAATATTTGGTAAAATTCATAATAAACTGATGCAGTCTCTGTGTTGAAAATTAAATAAATACCTCAAGGTGTTAAAAAGCTTTATACTCTTTACAAGTTAGAAAAATTGGAGTGCAAAGACATATAGTAAGCAGATTAAAAAACATTCCTAGGAGCTGTATTTTCTGCAAAGGCTGCCTGAACTTCATCAGTTTTGCAAATATTTTGCCATGATATATGAAGGAGTTAGACGCATTAATAATCTGACAGTGCTCTGTTTGTCCAGAAATTAAAACCTTCCTGATGTAATGCTGTTTTATTTTTTATTGCTCTTTTTTTTCTTTTGAAGGATAATGTTATGAAAACATTTGAGCAAGATTTCTTATTTGAAATTATTACGTAAAGCTGCACTTTGGCAATTGCATTCTAGAAGGTATATGAATATTCTTTTGAAAAAGCTAAGGATGTGGAGATTTTAAACTAATAAATCTTCCATATCTATATCTATATCTATATATATCTCCTCCAAAATCAAAATATGAGTAAAACCTCAATAGTATAAAGATGTGATATTTTGTGATTAAATCCTAATAAGGCTCCAGTAAATGGGGAAAGAGTGAGGGACATCTAATGAAGCACCATTTTTCTTCTAGCTGTTTGCCGAACGTTGGAGCACAAAAAAACCAGAAACAGAACAAGGAAAGTAGTTGTGAACTGGGGATGCCCTCATGAAATGCACAAAATTATTCAGTGCTGAGGAATATTCTGGGCGCTGGTGCCTGGCTGTGCTGCATGTTGTGCCCTGGCTGGGGGGAAAGTGACTGGAGCCCCAGGCAAACACCCGAGTGTCCTTTTACACTTCAGTGTTTTCAAGGGTGGAACCATATTAATCAGCAGCCTCCAACATTCAGAGTTTGGTGAGCTCCCTGAGAGTGTTCTGTCAGTTCACTGACAACTACATTGCATCTTCTTCACTGGTTGGTGGAACCGCAGATTATGTCAATGGATTTTAAAAATTTTATTTTGATCTCTGGTATATTTATCACTATTAGACACACAGTGCTTAATGTTGCTGATTCCATTGCAGTGCTTGGTGTCTGCTTGATCTGCTGCTTGCCTCTGTTATCCAGCTGCTTCTGAACATTTTATTACAACTTTTGCAAACAACTCAAGAATTAGAGTCCACTTGGAGATTTTTTGAGAAAAACTACAGGGAGCAAGGAGCTGGAGAATGTAATGCAAGAATGCCTTAAATTCAAGTTGAAAAACTGCTGTTCAGTAAAAAACAATGAAGAGACTATTAAGGAAAATTATTCTGCTGATCTTCTAACCCTTTGCGCTTTAGACTGTTTAGTTGTGACAATCAAGTAAAAATTTTGTTTTAAATAGAGAAGAAGCTGCATGCCACACCTCTGATAGAATCTGCAAAACCTGAGTAGATGCTGTCACTTGTAAAAGAACCTTAGCTTTCCCCATCTTAACAAGTGATATGCCCCGTTTTGCGGAAGGACACATTACAAAAACTGTAAGGGTCTTTTTCTAGTTAGACCATTTGAGAATTTTCTTATTTTTCTTGAAATATTTTTGATGCTGTCATAATTATCCACATCATCACTATGTCCTACTTGTGCCTGGCTGAGAGCCTTCTGTCTACTACTCTTGCCACAGACATCACTGGAAATAAAAATAAATGTGAACTAACTTGTGTGCATACAGATTCTTCAGGAAGGACAGGCTGGGAAGGTGAGGAGGAGAGGGTTAGCTTAGTGCTCCTCTGTGGGACAGGTGCTGGATGTGTTCATAGCTCATGGGTCAGGATCAGAGGGGTGGCCCAAGTGGGCTTGTAGTAAGTCCCTGTTACACACCAACAAACACATTTCATATTTCTATTAAGTTTACTAACAGTGTGGGCATTTTGCACAGTTTGAGCTCTCTGGCCAGCTCCAGAGCCTTAATCTGAAAATAAGGCAAAGCAGACTAAATTTGAAAGTTTTTTGCTTCATAAATACGTTTGATTATGAAATATCAGTAAATCCTCTGTGTCTGAAAATATGTCTGAAATTCTGTATCTTTTCTATGCAAGACTTCTTCACACATTTGAAAAAGAACAAAGACAGGTTATTTGTACAAGAAAGCAAGTCTCAGTGAGGATTTCTGGTAATCTCACTTCACAAGGATGCGTGTACCATTGAAGTTTGTCTGATGCACAAACTAAGCTGTTATTACCTTCACATACCACTCTGTGAAGGTAATAACAGCTTAGTTTGTGCATCAAAACTCATTAAAAATGCTACATGAGTATTGAAATTGTGTTTACAGATTTCAAATGCACTGGTATGCAACAGTTTGCAGTCATAAGACATTAAAAAATCCTTTTACTTAGCCCCATCCCTAGCAGTGTTCAAGGCCAGGTTGGATGGAGCTGCTCTGAGCAGCCTGGTCTGGTGCAAGGTGTCCCTGCTCGTGGTGGGGGGGTTGGAACAAAATAAACTTTAAGGTCTCTTCCAACCCAGACCATTCTATGAGTCTATGATCATTTCAAGGACTGAAATCAAATATATATTTTAATAAGTGGAGGGGGGAAATCCAATCCTGTACTGTACACTGTAAAAATAGATGAGAACTACTGACTATTATATTAGAATCTAAGTAAACAGGCCAAGAAGAGAATGGTAAATGTATAAAACTTGCTTTTTATTTATTTATTTTTATTTATTAAAGCACTGTATATGTTAATTATATATTGTTCAGAGTAAACTCTCACTAAATTTTAATTGAAGAGCCTTAAAAATTATAAAAGTACCTTCACTTCTAATTTTGCACATAGTACATCTCACAAACATTTCCTTTTGAAGTAATGAAGTGAGGGAATAGATAATCCATAACTAAACTGGGTAAGTCAAATTATATTTTAAATTTTGAAACTAAGAGTCTGCATGTTGCTTACATGCACATGGACATACAAAAGATACATAGATGTAAAGCACATGTTCTACGTATTTGGTACTTTTCTAAAGTAATGCCATAGTTAAACAAATTTCTGATGTCAGGGCTGAATGTATCACAGGTACATGACATTCTGTTCATTCAGTTAATGGCTTCAAGGATAGTTTAACCAAGTATTACTGGCACACAATGCACATGATATTCTTTTAATTCAATTAATGGCTTCAAGAATAATTTAACCAAGTATTTGAAGAACTATACACCGAGATCAAAGATATGTATTGAATAACTTTTTATCTCTTAAATATAATCACCTGTTTTTATAATAGCATATATCAAAAAGCAGGGTGGTGTATGTGGGGTGGTGTCCTGGTTTAGGGCAAACGGCCCCTTTCCCCAACCGGTCCGGGAAAGAACTCCCTCAGAGAAAAGTGGAAAAAACTACTTTACTTAACAAACAAAGTGTCCACAAGTACAAAGAATGAATAATATGAAACAATAAACCCTCTCGTTCTGGAGTGAGATGGCAAATTGAGAAAGTCCTTGCCGTGGGTGTAGCTGGGCTCTCTCTCCATCTCTCCTCAGTCCCAGTCTCTCCGGCGCTGCTGGAAAATGCCGAGGTCCAGGCCCCGGTGGGCCGCAGGTGCAGCCCCCAGTGCTCCCCTGGGTTCTCAGTCCAGAGCAGGTTTAAACAGTACCAAAACAAACAAACAAACAAACAAAAAAACCACACCCACAAAAAACCAAAAAAACAACACAAAACCCCCACAACAGTCCAGGGAACCTCTCTGCCCTAGCCAGCTAAAACTAACTAAAAGCAAAAAGATCTCTGTCCTGCGATCCCTCCAAGCCTCAGCCGAACATCCAGTCTGGAGAAGAATGTGGAGGAGTCAGGCAGTTTACTCAAAACAAGCTCCACGCTTCTCCTTGCTCCCCCTTTGCTCCCATCACCAGTCTTAAAGGCACAGAACTCAATATACAGCACAAACACGAGATGATTGGGGATACAAGCATCATAAAGTCATCCTAGGACAGGTGGGAATATGGGTCTCAAAGCTGGGAAAAAAATACCTGAGGAGGTTATTAGTGGCCTCAAAAACATATTTAAAAACTGAGCAAGTACCTTCCAACAGCTGGTTTACAAAATATCAAAATTTGATCACATTTTTCTAAATGCAGTTTAAAGTGAATGAGTAAATATGAAGCATGATTTTCATAGAATATTTTCGTTTTAAAGGGATTTCTGGTGGTCCTCCAGACTGACATCCAGCTCACAGCAGCACTAGTTTCAGACAGAGCAAATTATTCGGTCTTTTGTTTTATGAGCATCATCTTGTATGTTTTGGAAAAAGGGGAGGGAAGGCAACCAAGAACTCCATAGACACAGTCAGAAGAGAAATGCATGTCCTGTCTGTTTGCTTCAGGCTGCAGATCCCTTGTTTCTGTGTCCATGCCAGTCAAAGGGGCCACCTCAGAAATTTTTTTTATCTGAAGGTTTCCCCAGTAGGAGCTGAGTTTTTCAGTTTCTTGAGGCTCAGACTCCTAGGTCATAGTGAGAGACATGTTTGCTTGGGGTTTTCTGATAACTGTGATTGACAGAGCCAGCTGACAGACTAGAACAGCTTTAAAGGTATTTCTGCTTATTCAGCCTATTTATAATACTGGTGTGTTGTATTCAGTGGAAGTATCTCACCTGATGCTTATTCCTTTAAGCAAGTCTTTCATTCCATCCTTATTGTTAACTCTGCCTTTCTTGTATGAGCTATCATGCTTAGTGCTTTTTGGATAAATCATTTTATTGGAAAATAGCTGAGGAGTTACAGAGACTGTAATCTCCTTCTGCTGGGAACTGTTTGAGTACTGAAGAACTGGCTATCAGTTGTTTCTTGAGACTTCTGGAGCTCTCAGCTGTGTAGTGTGGTGTTTGTGAGCACATTCCTTGGCAAAGAAATCTCCTTACCATGTTTGGGCAGATGGGGAGTAACTCACCCTTCATTTCCTGCTTGAATTTCAGTTTGCCATTTTTTGTTTGCCATTTTCCATTTCCAAGGGTTTTTTCGTGATCAGACCTCCCTCCAGTTTAGCAGCAGCTGCACATCTCATTAAAGCAGTTTCTATTTCTTGTACCTCTTTAGTGAAGGTGTTACAAGACTGAACTGGACATTACTAATGACCTTTGTCACACAGCATTAGCTATCCTTCTCAGCAGATGCCTTGAACTTTTATAATTCTCCCTGAGCCTTTCTACATCATGGAACACCAGTCCCAACGAGCATGGAGTATTTCTGACACACTTTGTTGTGGCGTGGCATCAAATACTTTGTTAGTTGGATGTAAACTACACAAGTTATTACACAAAAATTGCTCATTTCATAGGCCCTTCACCTCTTTCAAAAAGACTTCTCCATCTCAGAATAGATAATAATCTCTTTGCATGTGCAATTCTTGCTGTGACTGCCAGTAAGAGTTCCACGCATACAATGCTTTTTTTCAAAATCTGGATTTCATCCATGAGTATCTGGTCTCAGTCCAGGGAGTTAATATCAAATAGTTTGCAGAAACTCTGTTATAACTCATAGAATGCGTAATGAAAAGAGTGACTTGGAAATGGAATGTCCTAAATTCCTTGGCCATCTCCCTCAGCCATCCAGTCCTCAAGACACATTTGCATTTTATTTACTTTCTGAAGCGCTGATAGCCCTAATTTTTCCCGAGATCCTCTTAAAGCTATAGAGTTTTGGGAGTAAAAGATTTGTGTGTTGGGTAATGAACTTTCAACCCCATATGAAATGATGTAATGCAGTTAAAAACTGCTCTTGAAAGAGACTGAGGTGGATATGCCTCATGCCAAATGTGGGTGACTTAAAGAGTCCCATTATGAAAAAATAAATGGAGCTTCATACTCATAATTACTTTAGCTGACATGTTTAGCTGAGCAGCAATAAAACATACATCATCTTAATATATATTGTTAATCTTTCCAATGATTTATACCATGCAAGCTGAAATTACCTCACCCAGTTATACAGAATGAAGTCAGTGAAAAGCAGCTAAGGATAATTAAGCTAGACAAAGCGGCAAGTAAGTTTTTCATTGCTTAATATATGCTATTATAAATTTTTTAAATACTAAAAGACAACATGAAATTCCTTTCTTTTAACCGTAATTGATCCTGCTGTGGATGCGTTCAAACAAGAAAAGATATTTCAGATATTTCATAACAGTAAATAAACATGGTTTTATTTCATTTGGAGAACTGTATTAGAATATGCAGTTCTTAGGGTAAGATCTCCAACCTTGACATTCTTCCGATAAATCATAGATGCAAAGCAACAAGCAAGAAGACTTTGCTGTTTGAGGGGTGTGTCTGAATACACTTCTTTCTGTACTGCTTGGGAGAGAACATTTTTGTTGAGGTGTGTTTCTTGCAGTCTGTTCTAATCTGAGAGAAATCAGCCTGGTGATGACAGGAACTGGGAATCTTTGTAATAGAAGAAAATTATGTATTCATCTACGTTTTCTACTTTTCTATTTAAGATGACTATTCTTTAGATAAAACACATGGAATTTATTCTTATTGGGATGTTTTCAAGCACTTTAGCATAAAAGGAGAGAATTATATTTTATTGTCTAGAAATATCCTTCTTTTCAATTTGGCCCTCAGGTCAGTTTTTTGTAGCATCCTTGTGCAAGATGGGCTTATAAGGCTCATATTTTTTTTAAGTACTCCATAATGAAAAATCAGATGAACAATTTCACTTAAAAAAAAAAAAAAAAAGGGAAAAATAGAGTAGTACTTCAAACCTAAGATTTAGAGGGAAAAAAAAATCCATGTTTTTAAATCTTTTATCATTGTTATTTGTCATTTTGTAACAACTCGGAGCAATATCTTAGTCCAAGATTTCATGGTTGGCTCTTTAGTCATGGTTATGCACTTGCTTAAGGCCAACCATCACTTATGTTCTGTATGCCAGTGAACACAGGAAAACAATTCTCTTAGAAGCAAAGGCCTGATATAATAAGCTGTTTCTGGTT
This sequence comes from Hirundo rustica, assembly GCF_015227805.2. Lineage (NCBI taxonomy): Eukaryota > Metazoa > Chordata > Aves > Passeriformes > Hirundinidae > Hirundo > Hirundo rustica. The sequence continues at coordinate 25,275,003 of NC_053450.1, read as the reverse complement.
ACTCCTAGCTTTTGTTTATGATTAAGTTGTAAAGGATATGTTCCTATGCAAGCCTAACTTTATGAGGTGTTGTGAATTAAGCATCTATGCTGTCAGTGGAACACAGGTGCATCTTTGTGCTTGTTATACAGGTCACTGATTTGCTGTGGTAGATAAGGCCATAGAGGTTAAATGTTTTGTCTGCAATATGATGAATTGTACGACAGGAAAGAGAATTGCATTACACAAAGATGTAGGATGAGAAATTGAGATGGAATTGCAAATCTCTAGGAAGCCTTTGGATGCACAATACTGAGAAACAGGAAATCCTGAACCTGTTCAGCATGAGCATAAATATCTATGAAAGCAAATTAATTTTAAAGTGGGCAAAGTATTTGGATTTTAAAACTCTTATTTTCTGGTTCTAGATGATCTTAGATAAGAGGGTTTACAGTGCTATTCATTGAAGGACTGAGCATTTGTTTGGTTTCTTATACAGCTGCTTAACTAAAGGCTTTATTCTGGTTTATAATTTATAGTTTTATAAAGCATTTTACAGACATCAAATATAAATGCATTTTGGGTTCCAGTGTAGGCAAGCAAAAGGAAGATTGATGATGGTCAACACCTCGGAAACCCAAATCTCTTAAGAGCCATTTGAACGTGGAGCTACTCCCAGCCAACAGTAACATCTGGATTTCACAACAACTTAAATAACTTTCCAGATGGATGTTACTTATATTCACATTTCCAGAGACACAGTTGACATTGTGAAAAAAGAGTGAGAAGCTTGAGGATATGTTTACAGCATCTCTATAGGGCTTACCTTGTTCTTACTGGCAAGTCATCCATTTCATGGAGCTTGAGAGTCATGGAATTGTCATGGTTGGAAGGGACCTCCTGAGATCGTTTAGCATAACTCCCTGCTCGAGCAATTTAAATCTCTTGGCATGTGTCCTGGTTTCAGCCCAGAGCAGCAGGAGGAGCAATGGCCAAGACCATAATGTTACTTGATACCAACTTATGAAACTGCCAGGGGTGGGGGAATAGGATTCTCCCTTGTTTCCAAGATGAAGGACATTATTTTCCAGTGGGAAAAAGCATGGTGTGGGGAAGAGTCAGATAGCATTTGTGTTTTTCTGTGTAATTTTTTTCTCTATCATATACGTAACGATTTTGTTATTTATATTGTTGCTGTTACTGTTTTCTTATCTCATTGCTGTTTTGAGTAAGTTGTTCTTATCTTAACCCATGATTTTCACCTTTTACGTCTCCAATTCCCAGCTCCATCCATGGAGTAGAAAGAGGGAAGAGAAGGAGGGAAGGGTGAGCAATAAAGTGGCGTCTGGTTTGGGAGAGTCCTGGTTTGGGCACTGAAGTGGGGAGTACCATTCCTGAACCACAACAGTATGTTAGCTATAGATAGGAATCACATTTGCTTTCTGAAGATGTTTTACTGAATGTTGAATAGAGGGCAATATTAACAGTGTCTTGAATTCTGAAGCGAGACATTACTGATCTGCTGGATGCATCACACAGTGGGACCTTTCCAGGGAAAGCTGGGAGAAGACTGCTGCAGCCCACTGCCAGGCTCTCTGCTGGACCCTGCTTGGTGTGCATGGCTCGAAGAAATAACGTTTATCCTTTATGTGCTCCTCTCATTTTAAAGTTTCTGAAGCAAGCTGAGGGCAGTTTGTCCAGCTCAGGAGGGCAGCCTTTGTACAGAATGGAAGTGAAGGTATGTATCAGTGTTCAAGAGTGTAGCATGAGGATTTTTAGGGTTTTGTGGGGATGGAAAAACTTCTCGGATAGCAGTGAAGGGCTGAGTATGCAGAAAAAGGCAGAACTGATGTAACTTTATCCATACTGACTTTTGGCTCTGGTTTTTGAAGTGAAACCTCCTCAAAACTTTGCTCAGTTTCAGCCCAAAAGATGAAGGGAGTAAGCAAAAAATGAAGCAGTGTGGACACTGAAGAGTCTAATGCACAAGTTCATTTTCTGACCCTCAGTTACTTATCAGTATGGATGTCTTCCATGAAGTTCAATCCTAGTTAAAATATTATTTATATTGCAGTATTAACAATAAATAAATAATAAATTAATTCTTCTTCCTAAATTAAAAATAATCTAAGTTGTTCATTTGATTTCAGAAAACTTATGTTTTCTTCAGCAACACAACTGTCCACTCCTTGCTGAGGGTCGCATATGACATGACATAACAATGGCCCTGTCTTAAAGATCTCTGCATTTAAATATTAATCTTGAAAAAAAAAATTGAGTGTAAATTGTGCCCTTGGAAGTTATTTAGAAAGCACCAACACTGTACAGAACATCCAGCAGGAAAAAATTCAGCAGTACTTGGGGTATAGATTTGTGGAAAGTAATTTTGAAAGGTTGGTGTTACACTGGTGTTTCTTCAGAAAGCCTGCAGCACCTCTTATTTTCAGACGAAAATGAAACTAAGCTGAAATGTACACCTGCTACTATAGAGAAAATGCTGTGCTCCTGCCCGGCATAGTCATGGATTGGATGCTGTTGCTGTGCCATAGAGCAAGCAGGGAATGCACTCACTAGATCTGTCAGATTGCTCTCTTTGGTATTGTTTACAATAATTGTTAATTAGTTTCCTAGGATAGTACCTCATTTGCGGTCAAAATAAAATGTACACCAGATGGAGAGAAAATGAATTCCAAAGCAGTAATCTATTCATATACATAATTATTCCTTGTAACTCTAATGGTGGTGGGTTTGGCTGTTTAAACTCCAGCAACAGACAGATCAAGCAGATGACATTGTGTAACATTATTCAGGATTTTATTGGGTAAACCATAAACAATTGATATATGATCGCTTTTTGACTGGCTTCTTTCATGTGTTTTAATTTGATATTGTGATTAACAGTTTTTCATTTAGAGACTTTGAGTTCAAATTTTAAAGTTGCAGAAAATGTTTGGATGTGCTTAAAATGTTATTTCTAATATGTTTCAGCATTTTTACTATAAGTCCTGCCTTTCCTTAGTTCTGAAACTGTCTTCTAAAATGTGATGTATAGGTGTCTTGATTTAGAAACAAATACATTCTTAAAAATGAAGATAAAATATGAGGTTTGAAATCTTTGTAGAGCTGGGGTTTGGTTTTGTTTTGTTTTGTTTTGTTTTGTTTTGTTTTTCCCCCAGAAGAACTTTAAACTTAAAGAGTCTCTTAGACCTCATGGAAAAGAGTGAGAAAGCATGAATTACATTATCTTTGGAAATGCTATATTTATCTTCTGCCCACGTTTTTATTCCTGTGGGTTATTTCATTTGGAATCAAGATTATTGCTACTTTCTTTTATGCTAAGAATCTGATCATTCATGTAATTTCTCTCTCCCCTAAAATGAGAGGGTTTTGTTATTTCTCACCCTTTTGAAAGAATCATGTTGTTACAAAGATAAAACTGGTGATGGAAACATATTCCTACGTATGTAATTAGTAAGTAATTTCAGTGGGCATCTCAATGTGCTTGAATTTAAGGATGTGACTCCTAAGTAAGTCTCTTCAACTAATCCAAATTTACTTACTTTTGAAACAATTCTAGTATGTCTACTACTTCTATAGTAGATAACTTTAAGGATAAGTAAGTCAAACTTCCATAAAGAAGTAGAGACTTTTTTCCTACGTGGATATCTTTTTTGTGCTTAGAATAAAGGATAGCTGGAATGCAAACATTTCTGGAGACTTTTGGCTCTGTGATGGAGCCTATGGGGACTTTGAGCTTGATTTTTTCTCTTTGAACAATGAAACTGGCTGAGAGATGAACTTTTATACCACTGTCCAAACTGTAAGGGCTATCTTGGCTATGCTCTAAGTATTCTGTCACCTCCCTGAATCTGAATATTTCAGTAGGATGGTGTATAATGAACACATAATTCTATTTGGGTTTTTATGTAGAATAAAAATGTAAAAATGGCATACTAAATTCATATCTCCACCCCATTAAGATGACATTAAGAAGGCTATAGTGGATACCCAAATATATGGAGATGAAAAAAACATAGCTGGTTAGAGGACTTTATTTGTGCTTTGCCTTTAAAGGTCTTTAGAAATCAACATTTTATGTGCAATCGGATTGTACTCCGAAATACAAGATCAGATTATTTTCTAGTCTAGTCTAAGATACAACATTGAACATGATATAAAAGCCAATTATTTTAAATAAGTAGAGATCCTATGAAGGTTTTATTTTTTACATTCAATTAATTTCTGTAATGTATATGATGCTTTTCCATTGGGTATGGGATAAACCAAAATCCATCTATGACAAGGAGAAAAGCATATTACTGAAGTTTATACAATGCTGTCACAGAGCAAATATTCACATGTGCACTGGCACAATGTCTTGGCTGTGTAGGAAGACATCCACGCATACAGGTTAAACATTTAGAAACCTTGGGAAAATAAATACACATAGATAATTCTGTAGAATGTTAAAAATTATCTGTAATTTAGGTACAAAAATTGTTCTGTCCAGGTTTTATTGTTAAATGTACACATTCCAGTTTACACTGAAATATTTGTTCTGTTTTCTTTTTCAAAATCAGTTTCATTACAGCATGAAGTTTCACAATGTTTCCTGTTTGATATTATATGGACATTGGTTTAAGCTGTTGGCTTTTCAAGTAACACAATTTACAAATACATGTACAAATGTATAAAGCAACATCAAAGTGGTAGATATTAATTATACTGGCAGATAGAATAAGTCTTTGGTGGCAGACAGGGGCCTCATTTATCAGTCACTGGGATCTAGCATGGCTTGAGGTAGCAGAAAGTCAAAGAAGAGCTGGAAAATGGAATCATGGTGCAGCAAAGTGGGTGCTGTCTCTAACAGCTGCCCAAACCTTTGGGCTGCAGTGTAGGTTCTCATTACTTCTTTGTAGTTTTTTCTAGTTTGTGTAAAGGACAATCATGAGACATCTCACTGCTTTATCTTCTCATTACTTACTGAGTAATATTACCTTATTCTATTTATGGATGGACAGAGAGTATCTGAAACGCAAGAGAGGATCATGCACAGAGCTCCTCTGCCCGTGGAGACCAAAATGAGAGTTATACATGGCAAATTTGTGTCAGCACAAACAGGTGAAATTAGTCTTGTTTCTTAGTCTTAATTAGTCTTATACAAAATGCATGAGTAAGCATGCCAGATTTCTTTGAAGTCTGGAAAGGCCTGAAAAGTCTCTCTGAGTTAGTCAAAGTTTCTCCCTCTAATTCTGGTAACTAAGTTTTCTGTAGAAATTGTCCTGAGATGTGTTTCAAAGCAAGTTGGTTTTCTTTTTTTATTTACTGCATCTTGGAAGAAGTTTCACTTCTCTCCAATAAAATCCTATTACAATTTCAGATATGGTCAAATTAACAAAGAGTAATCATTGTTTGAAGCAACAATTCTGTGCTATATATGCCTTATTTTACGCACAATACAAATATTGCACGTTTCAGAATGAATGATTCATTTGAGGGAAGTAATTCTAAACTGGGAAAGTGTGAAACTGATCAGTGATTAAGAAACACCCAGTGAATAATTGCATCAGTGCATTTGAGCACATGGGGACAGGTTTTAACAGGGTGGAAGGGGAATGCCTGTATGGAATATGGGAGTCAGAACAAAGAAATCTTGCATAAGAGGAGGAAAATTATTTGTAAACCAGTGTAAGAGAAGACAATGGCAACATAAGAGCTAAAAAGTATAAATTTTAGAAGTAGCGATGGAAAAAGAAATATGAGGAGGAAATTTAAAAAAATGGTTTTGTCACTTGCAAAGATCAGGAACTAAACGAAAGCAACTGCTAAGTACCTGACTCAGCAAGCTATCCAGCCATATGCTCAAGTGCATTTTTACTTAACAAAGCACTCCACAGTCAATTAAGCAATCACTGGGGTCAGGACAAATCTTTCCATAACAGCTATGAGAATTTAATCTCTTACATTTTATTCCTTTTTAATTTAGTAACATGTAGGTTTTGTGTTCCCATTGTTTATGGGATTAGACAAAATGAGGCTGAGTCAATGATAAGGATTTTATAGTTTCTAAGTAAAATTTTAAATGCATGTATAATGAAAAGCACTGTCTTCCTGTTTACTTTCCAAAAAAGTATTTGAAAAAGTTGCATCAATCGCTGGGTTTCTGTTTTGGAAGTATGTCTTAAAAATACAGGGTTTGAAGTATGTGGGAGAGAAAATTGGCATGAAATTACCTCACTTGTGTGTACTCCTTCTCCATGACAAGGAAGGGTGGTAACTTTATAAAGTTTGGAGCTATCTAGGACAAATATTGATTATTTGGGAAAATGTAAAGTTCTGCAGCAGTTGTTCAATAGCAGTGGCACATTTCTCTTGCCCTGACGAGCATCCCTGCTCCCTCGGACAGCACAGGATGGTCGATGCCAGCCATCTTTGTCAGCTGTCCTCTACCCTCTAGCTGGTGCCATGTTCATATTCCTAGGAAAAACAAGACCTACTGTGTTGTGTGATGTAGATAATTTCCTTAGAGACCTGGGAAAGGGATTGTGTTCAAAACCTTGAGATGTTTACTTAGACTACCTAATTTACTATTATCTTTTGATAAATTATCTCAGTAACAGCTGATAATTAAGAAAGCATGTAACTACTGCCTTTTCTTCATCAATGAGGTCATTAGCAATCACATCAGAAGCGAAAAAGACTATATTCTAATTTGCATGAGAAGCAGAGTTGTAAAGACAGAGTGCATTGTTCAAGGTCACCTAGAAGAGATTTTTTGCTGTAAATATAGATCAATAACAATTAGGACAGACTGTCCAAATCATAGAGTTGAGGACATGCAAGCATGTTTGTGCATGGAATTACTTTTCAAAATAGTCAATTGTATAAAATAGTACACATTTGCATAAAATGGACAAGTAGCAGCATTTGTTTGGGTTTTCTTCTCAATTCTGTAATTTTATGCAAACTAAAATGGACTGTGGTTTGGGATTTGGGGACTATGGAGCTGTGTAATGGGCATTTTGAATAAAATATATGGATGTATCTAGATGGTATATATGAATGAGCAATTTTTTTAAAAAAAATTTTTAAGTACATTTTAATGGATTCTTAAGCACCTGGCATGTGAGTCATGATGTTCTCAGCTATCCAGCACCAGTGTACCAGTGGGTTGTTTTTCTTCCTACACTTTGGAAGAAATTGTTGAAGGAGTAGCAACATTCCTGATTTCAGGACACTTGGCAAGTATACTGGGAGATTTAATTTGAATTATTTGTATACTTTTGAAATTTGTGATCATTATATTTTTATAACCTATGGATGCACGTATGGGGAAGTTTAAAATACATTCTTTCAAACTGAAGATTTTTGTGTGTGTCTAGTCACTAAGTCCCAGGCAAGGATGAGATTTTTTACTGAAGTAAGCAAGATAGTTCAGTGCAGCTGTTTGTTGTGTGACTTTTCTGAGGTTGCTGTCTTGTAGTAGTGAAGTTGCTTAGAAAATTATTGCTCTTATGTCTCTATATACCTTTCATGCTTATTTCTGGAACTAGTAAAACCTGATGTTACAATTCAGACAATTATTAGTACAGATCTTTTTGTCTGCTCTTTAATTTGGCAGCAGTGGATTTCCTGTCTACTCACTGATGATTATTAAGTCAGCTTGGCAACCAACAGCTTTGGGGAGAAAAATCATTAAAATCTTTTTAGTCTCAAGTTTGAAGAATAACCTCTTGTTTTATTCAGTATCGACAAAGCATTCTTCATGTGAAAGTTTCTGTTAAGTGTACAGACTACAAGGTAGTGGTCCCATAAAATATCTTTTCAGATATTTTAAATTATGATGAGATAAGAAAAGACTGTGTGGATATGTAAATGCTTTTAGATTATTTATTTTCAAGAACTGTTTTAGCCTTCCCACAGGCTGCATGGAATTTGCTCAGCTGTGATCCTGGAATTCTGTTAGTTAGCTGTCTCTGAGGGCAGGAAGATATTAGCTACTTAAATACTGTATTTTAATTATTACACTTCATAGGCTTTCCTTTTTGAATGGCTGTTCTTTCTGTCATGTCCTGTAAAATCTATTACCACTGTGATTTATATTATGACAGCCTACAGATCTGGATTAATATGCTGCTTTATAAATACACTGTTAACTTAGTTTCCTCAGTGAGGTAATTAAGTATCTGTTTCAGCTGGATGAAATTAAGTTAATGAGTAAAGTATATGGACACTCTAAAATTGCAGGTTTTTCTGATTATTGCTTTCACTGTCTGATGTGTCACTCTAAAACACTTTACAACACCACAGTTATAAGGAAGGGTAGAAATGAGGCACTTAGAGGTTTTTGCACAGGGAGAGAAGAGTGTGCTAAGATATTTTATCACAGGCTACAAAAGAAGGGAATTCATCTGCTGAAGGGTCTGGAGGCAAGGTATTGCTGATTACTCAGAGAGTGATATCCTCTCTCGTTAGATTGCCAGAACAAAAAACTTACTACTGAAGAAAGGTTATGTATTTTGGGATAATCTGTGATTTAGTATTCATTCCACTGCCATGAGATGATGTAAACCTTGGTAGAGAGGAATGCAGTGAGGGGGTTAAGCACAAGAACAGTTTGTCCCTCCCGAGCAAGGTCCTGAGCAATGTGATCTGGCTTTGAAGTTATCCATTCTTTAAGGAAGTGTTTGGATGAGATGGCCTTCAGGTGTCCCTCCTCTCTTAAATTATTCTATGCTTCTACGGATATCAGGAGATAAGGTCCCTCAGGAATGCTTGTTTCATGATACTAGTTCCCAAATCGTTCTCTCATGAGACGATCCATAGTAAGTGAGCACCTAAATGTTCTGTGGTTGATGACATTGTGTTCATTCGGGTACATGGTAACTTGACAGGCTGCACTTCTTGAATATAGTTACATTTTAGACCTATCTGCTGTTTGTCTAACTCACAGAACAGAACCCTGTTGCGGGAGGTGATAAGGAAACTTTCCTGTCTGACCATCCAGGAGTTACTCAAACAGTCCCAGTCCCACCATCTGAGCTGGGAGCAAGGCCCCTCCAGAGAACGGAGGCTCCAACAACCCGATGAGTGCCCTGCATGATTCCCTACACGCTCCACACTCACATACTCCAACCAGGTTTTCTAACTGGCTTGACCCCAGGTTTCTCATATCAGAGTCTTAGACCTCTGGATCCTTAAAATAATTTAATCACGGTGCAACAACAGAATAACAGCTTGTGCCAAGAAGTGGAGCCTGAATAAAGGACTCCCTGGGGCTTTTATAACCTTACTTTAGGTGTACAATTTTCTGGGGCCTTCGTGTCGGTTCATTGACTCCCTTATGTCACCTGCCCTTTGCAGTTCATGGCCTCTTGCCATGGGCTCGTGCCACCCAGAGCTCAATCTGCCCCTGGCACCGCAGCTGCAGCCCGAGCTGCCTGCACTGACTGCAGTCTGCGTTCAGCAGGAGCTCGGGTCTGGCCCTCCCAGCTGCGTCAGCGTCCCACAGCCTCGGGTGGGCCCGGTCTCAGCTCCATCACGTACAGATTAGGCCTCAGACATGAGAATCGATGTTCTTCAGCACGTGCTTAAATGGTCAGGACACACTGCTTTGAAACGAAAGAGACTTTGAATCTTATTCTCTGGAGGTCAAGGCTAGAACTGAAAGCAGTGAAGGTCTGCTTCTGTGGTGCGGCTTCTCCGTTCCACAGGCTGCTGAGCACCCACCAGTCAATAAGTTACGCAAGAGAAGGGGTCACTTGAGTTCGAATTTTTGGTTTCCTAAGTTGAAAAGTTCTCCTTTATTTGTGTGGTTTATAGGCTGGTTTGTGCACTCAATAATCAGGAAATCTGGTTTACTTTCTCTGTCGTAACATTTGGTTAAGTGAAGTAATATGAAGAAACCAATGCTTGTGATTTAAATATTTTTTCAACATGCGTTTTTTGATGTTGAAACCTTAAACAGCACTTCTTTTGCACAGACAATTCTATGTCAAGGGTAGGGGTCTACCACAAAATATTTCTGTTAAATGCCAGTGTCTGTGTATATAGATTTATATATTTTGACTATCAATATGCATTCTCAAATTTAAGAGTTCCTAAATCTGTTTCTAGGCCATTCTGTGACACTTAACCCAGTTTAAAGAGAAAAAAAACCCAAGCTCTCTTTTACTAATTTGAAGGTAACCTCCAAATAGAGAGGTTTCTGCTAGAAACGACCTTAAAAGGAAGTGAAAAATTACATTTTCATTACAGATATTTTTCATAAGAAATGGACACTACTACATTTCTTCTTGTCATTTTAGATATGATAAAATTGTCTAAAACAATCACTAATATATATATATATATATATTTAAATTTCATTAGCACATGTATGGCAATTTATTGGCAGACAGCTGTAAGGATCACATCAGGAACAGAGTTTAAGAGGATGGCTACATTATTACATTATTTTTTGGGGCCTGTTCTCCCTTTGCCATTCATAAGATGTTCTCAGAGCAGACTGTGCCTGAACATTACAAGCTCCCATGGTTCAGTACCCTGCTAATCAATCTGTTGACCTCCTGTCTTAAATTTCTGACCAGTAAACTCATTTGAAATGTAGCGAGTAAAACATTTTTTTTAATGCTACAGATATCTGATTTTCAAGGAACTGTGTTAATAAACTACATAGTTAATATTATCCAGCTCGAAACCCATCATGTCACGACACAGCATCAGATCGGAACAGTGCTCTTGCATCCTGCAGTAGCCAAAGGAAAATACCAAGCAAAGCCACTCGATGTCACTGTTGCTTCACCGAGTTTTGCCTAGCACAGCATCCTTAAAAGTGCTGAAAACCCCATTTTCAGAGAATATGTTCAAGCAGAGCCCAAGCCTTTTGAGCCATGCCTGGCTTCTGTGTTGCCTCGATGTTACTACGTCCCCAAAGTCTTATAAATATTCTGTATGACGAGGGGATGGAGATGATAGCTTTATGTGTTTCGTGAAGGGTAAGAATCATATCTTTGTCAGTTTAGGTCCACAATCAAGTAATTGGTGACTGAAATCAGTACTTTTGAAGTTAATTATTATTGAAAATGCATTGCATCTAACTGTGGGAGATGAATTGGCAAGATTTGGAGTTTGTGAATTTTGTCTGGCTTTGATGCAGCAGAATTTCAGAGGGGGAAGTTGTTTAAATATCAGTAATAAATGATTTGCATACTTACACATATGCTTCTTCTCTGCCTAGTGTTGTGGTTTAACCCAGATTTACATAATACATGTGGTTGATAACCTACTTTTTTACAAATTCTCAAAATTCAGGAATGTTGTTTTGAACAGTATGGATTTCTATCACTGCTTTTGAGGTTTTGCATTTGTCAGCACTCTGTTCTAATTCCAGTAGCTTGTATAATATTCCCATATGCTGTGTTCTGCAATATATGAACTGCATGATTTGGTCTCTCTAAATTAGCTCCTATCACCCCCTTTTTAAAATTTGACTTTTGTTCCTATCCAGTTGTGCTTTGTCAAAATATTTAAAATTTTTCATAGCATTTGTCTAACAATTTTAGCCATAGTTGCTAAAGACACAAGCTTTATGTGACCAAGGATTTTGTCTGTCTTATTCTCCTAAATATTTCATTTAGTATTACCTTAATCCTTTAGCCATACTTATTTGACAGAAACAGAGCAGTACCAAAACTGAGTTCATAGAAATTTTTGGTCAGGATAGAGGAAAAGGATGAACCGGAATTAATTTCTGCACAGAATAAAAAGGCGAGGAAAGCTCAACCATTATGTATTCATTGTATATTAAGATCTGGATCAAAAAAGTGTTTTTGCCAGTGGCCAGCCAGAAAGGCGTGTGTTGCTTTGGATTAATGATAGCATGTACTTCCCTTTACCCAGCGGTGATGGAAGGGAGAACTTCAGGAAGTGAGTTGGATCCTCTGGATGCTCCTGGGGAGCAAGTGATGCACATCAGCAGGAGCACAGTTCATACTGGATATTTGCAGATATTTAGTTAAGTGATCCGTCTTCCTGAGAAGACTCACAAAGGGCAAGTCACACTGCAGAATCACAGTGATTAAGGTTGGAAGCGACCACAGTGGGTCATCTGGTCCAACCTCCCTGCTCAAGCAGGGTTGTTCCAGAGCACATGGCGCAGGGTTGCGTGCGGATGGTTCTTGGATATCTCCAGTGAGGGAGACTCCACAGTATGTTCCATTATTTCTATCTATTCCCGTCTTAGGTGTGAATAATTCATTTAAGTTCTGTGAGCATATGTATACATAAGTACAGTTTTTGAACTTTCCTGCCAGTTTATGTGAAGTCCAAAAGCAGTTCTCATGCAAATTCTCTGTCAGAGTTTGTCAGAAATATTTCCTTTTGAGGTATAAGTTGGAGTAAAGTGTTAGATTCTTATCTTTTTTTTTAATCACTTGAGGCCAGAGAATCAAACCTAATTTCTTCACATATCCACCATGTACGTAAACTTCCCATATATGCAAAAGTTAGAATTACCTGATGAAAATACACTGACCCCACAGAGGTTTCCCCTGTTATTTTTGATACCTGTTGTAAATCAGGTTTTAAAAGCCCACCATATCTCATTTATGATGTAATAAATACCTTATTTTATATACTACCTGTATTCTACTTTTTGATTTATGGTAATTATCTTTTTATCATTGTACATAAATATTCTACTAGAATCATAATTTATGCATTTCCAGAACAAACAAACAACAATGTAATCACTTGAAGATAGGTTTTACTTATATAAGATTATCAAAAAAGCTGATTGTGAACTACCTAATATTACAAGTGCATGTGAATACACAGACTTAAATCTACAAAACTGAAGGTTTCTCATGCTTATCCTTTTGTGTTCCAGAAAATGAAGTTTTATTCACTTGTTTCAGAGCAAGAGAGGGTCTCATAGTCCTGATAGCTCAGGTACATTATGATACAATTCAACCTATGAAAAGCCTGCATAGTCTAGGAGTGTATAGATTAAAGATTTATAACTAATGAAAAACAGCCGATGGGAAAAAGTTCAATCATCGTGTGTGTGATACAACATGTTTCCATTAGGATACCGATGTATTCTAGGAAAATAGAAGGTTTTTTAATGTTTCTTTGAGATTTAAAGGTTGCAATGTTGTGTAGTGAAGTGTACACAGTATATATGAGGTATATACAAGGAGCTTTGTTATACATACCTATACACCAATATTCTCTTAAAAATGTTGATTTCTTTGTGGGTTTGTAACTGAAATGTTGCTTTGTGTCATAGCTAACTAAGGGTATTTATTAATATCAGAGTTAAAATGAAGAATGTATTTCAATAGTGATGGCATTATCGACTTCAGATTTATGGATGATACAGGTTTTTGCTTATCCAAATAATTGTTGAGGTGAAACAAAGTTTCCACAAAAATTCCACAATAGCTGTAGGATGTTTGCACTCATGCATGCACAGACCCACAGAGAGATACCATCCCTTGTTGGTGGGGGACAAAAATCTGTTGATAATGGAAATCCTAGGTGTTCAGATACTAATCTGGGATTGATGAAAATTTGTCCAATTTAACTGACTCTGCAATTAGGAGGTGGGAAAATCTCAATTACAGACTTTTTCAAACATCATCAGCATTGTGGTGCAAGAACTTTGAGTAATGGAGAATATGTTCTTGTATGTTTAGCGGTGGTTCTTTGGTTTCCTAATTTCGGGGCGGGGGTTTTGCCTGTTTCAGAATATTCAGAGCTTCTAGCAAACAATGATAAAAAAGAGAAAAGCTAGGCTCTTTTACACAAGTACCTATATTTATGTATATATAACCTACCTATGTTTTTGCACATGGATATTTATGTGTAGAAATATATTTTGATTTTTATTTCATTGTAAATATTTTTATAGTTAGAGGTACTGAACATTTCATCAAAACTAAGCAGCAACTGACTGCTGAGTTGCTCTCACTGTAGCTGTGAGGATTCCTGTCCACTTCTGACTATAGAAAGAAGGAAAAGATTTGTGTTGTGAAACACTTGGCAGACATAAATGCCTCAATTATGAAGTCCTTGAACTACACTTTCAAGTCAAAAAAACAGAGAAAACCAAACCCACAACCCACAAAAAGAAAAAAAGAAAAGAATTGATGCTTAAAGTTTTAGTTTAATGAACAGAAGTAAGATTACCTGTCTTTAAAAAGTGTATGTTGTTAATGCATGGGCAGGGCAAAGAATAAGTATGCCAGGAATAGTTATAAGTGAGGGTCTGTCTCAAGCTAAGAAATACTTTCTTTCTCTTCCTTTTTTCTTTTTACCTTTGCAATGCTATGGGACATAGTTGTGGACATCAACTGAATGTCACTCAGTAGAATGAACGGATGCATTTGTCTTTGTGCCAGTCTACCTGTCAAATCTGGAGGCAGTCTCATTTTTCTAAAGTTGTTTTGGATGGAAAATTCTGAAGTTTTATTTGCCTTAATCTAAACAATAAAATGCAGCTTGATTTATATTTTTAAAATGTAAATATTAAAAAATATTTATTTTTATTGCTTAATGCAGAGCAGTGATTGGGAAGACACTTCACCCATATGATGGATCTTGCATTTCAACTTAAATTTCTTTGCCATCTAGAGACACATAAAACCTAGAGGAAAGCTTACTGTGTCCTTGCTCCATATCAGTCAAGGCATTTAAATGCCTGAACATTTACAGCTCTTCCATGCTCTTATCACTTTGTCTGAGCACTTTGTATCGTACACAAGGTACATGACATTATTACAAGAACAAATGTTACTTGGTGAACTGTCTGTGCTGAGAGAGCCTTTGCCGAGTGGACAGCCAAGACTAGCTTTGGACAAGAATGATTGTCACAAGAATTTTTGGCACTGCCCATGTGAAGCTGATACCTTGCAGTCCCTCACTGCACATTGAGCTTGTTACTCTTAAGTTTGAGGTTTCAGCCTACAGAGAGAGTCTGTGCATGTTTCCGGTAGGACTTATTGCTACCTGATGTTCTGCATTTTCTACATAAATAAGCTTTTTGCTGTCATTTAGAAGATGAAATGCTGATGGAGCAAGACAAGTCTTCTAGCACGAGCTTTACTGAGGTCTTAATGCCTTCTGCCTGCAGCCAGAAAAGCTCCCCCCAGGAGAGGCAAGGCTGCTCTCACGGGCTTGGCAGGGAGATGCCTGCTCTGCTGGGCACTTCTTGCTCAGATTAGCATAGCCCAGCCTATATCACACACACACCCAGTAATACCTCATTTTGCCACTGGAATGAGGCCAAAAGCACAAGCATTACAGGGATATAAAGCGGGAAGTTACTGGAAAGAATCACAAACTAACGTGAGACTAGACCAAATTTTTGCAAACAGCAGAAAATGTGATTTTTCTTGCATTTAATGTAGCTGTTTATATGATTGAAGCACTTAATAAGTATTTTCATTGAGTATATTTACAGAACAGCTGCAGAAATCTTAAGGGCTTCTGTTCATTTTTTCTTTTTTCTCTGTAGATTGGAACTGAAAAATCTCAGAAGAAAACTGGAGACTGACACAGTTTCCTCAACTGTGCACCTTCCTGAGAGAGGCACTGCTTTTGTGGGGTAGGAATGATGACAGGGGCAAAAAGGACAAGAGGCACAGTCTGGAGGAAGATCCAGGCTGTTCACTTTGAAGATATCAAAGCCTGGTGTATGAGAAGGTTGCCTATCTTTAAATGGGTGCCTGTCTACAACTGGAAGGAAAATTTGGTTCCTGATACTGTTTCTGGGATGATGCTAGCCATCCAGCAGGTGACTCAAGGTACAGTTAACTCATTTCAGATTAATATTTTAAGTTTGTCTGGTCATATCTAATGTTGATTGAATCTAAATAAAATATAAGGAAAAAATATATAGTCTTAACTCATTAATAGAGTAGAAGTGCAATGTGGACAGAAATGCATTGTGATATTGTAGTAAATATCTGTGGAACTTTACTATTCATCCCATACCTTTGACAATTTTTCAAACATTTAATATGGAAGGTGAGAGAGCAGTACCTCTATACAGCATATGGCTATATATGTTTTATCAGTCAAATTACCACCTTTTTCCCTATTTTACATGGAAAACAAATTATAACTAAATTATAATTCCACTACAGGAAATGCTATTCTGGAAGAAACACATGCATGATACTAACACCTGTAAAATTACAAAACACAACAGAAAAATTCACAACTTTCTGTGCATAAAGAATGTTCCTCCCAGAGACATTATCCAGGGAGAGGATCTGTGGCATCCATAGCTTGTATGCTGATTTAATGATGTATGGCATTACCGACCATACCTCCTTTCAAACAGCAATACAAAGTAGGGGTGGAGCTAGACTCCATTCTGCAACTTAAAAAAAAAAAAAAAAAAAAAAAAAAAAAAAAAAAAAAAAAAAAAAAAAAAAAAAAAAAAAAAAAAAAAGAAAAAAGGGGAAGGAAAAAGAAAAGCTTCCCGAACCCTGCACAATGACCTGCAGAAATTTAAGTTCCAGTCATCTTGCTTTGTAAAGTGATTGCTACAAGGAAATAAATGCTTTTGTCAGTTTTTGATGTGTCTTTGATGGTGTCACTGTCTTATGACAATAGCTTGCATTTGTCTCAGACAAATCACAGCTTCTTATCTTAGATGGA
The DNA here is from genome assembly GCF_015227805.2 of Hirundo rustica. NCBI lineage: Eukaryota > Metazoa > Chordata > Aves > Passeriformes > Hirundinidae > Hirundo > Hirundo rustica. The sequence goes on along the minus strand of NC_053450.1, from coordinate 25,258,353 downwards.
TTTTAAATCCTTCCATCGTATGAATGTCGTATTTGTTTCCTAACAGTCTTTCATATTAAGTATCATTTACGTTGTTAAATTATAAACACTCCTTTAACTGAATTATGCTGGAACTGGAAACAACTGATTTGTGTAAGTATTTGTGCTTTTAAAGTAATTAGGAACATCTGCATTGGCATGATTTAGCTTTAAGAACCTTAATACCGTAACTTTGCAAAGTATCTAATTTCACTGGTATGTGTGTATACAACAATTGTAATTAAAATGCTGCTAATAACAGTATGTTGAAATTCATTGAAAATGCTATGTTAACCAGCATTTCTGCAGTGTTGGCAGTTTTACCCAGGGTTTTCATGTTTGACTCTTGTACCAAGAAGTTGTTTATTGTAATAGATAAATTTAAGAAGACCCAGTGAAGACAGAAAATACAGGTTTTTGTTTTCTAGATTATTTTTAAGTACTCTAGAAACAATATTATCATTATTTTATGCTGTTTAAAAAGAAATACTTTGAAACTTTTGATCTGTTTTTTCATTCTCTGCTTGCTGCTGCTCAAGATTTTGGAATGATTTTAGGGGATGAAATAGGAAGAGAGTTAGAGACAAAAGAATTTCATCATGTTTGTGGTGCTTTAATTTGAATGCAAATATAAGCTCTTTCCCTAGTGTTGTAAGCCTGCCAGTTACTAGAACTATCCTTATATTTTCACAGGAAGACTTATGCCTGAAAAGAAGCTCCATTTGCTATATAGCACAAAGCAAAAACAACCCCAAATTTTGAGAGATTCTATTGTGACCATTTTCTTCCATCCACAACATAAACCAAGAAATTTTGTAATGCACTGCAAGGCAGAAATTCTAATAGTAGGAAAAAAAAGGTAACTGGTGATAATTGACTTGTTGACCATAGTGCCAACCTCAGCAACAGGTTTAAGCAAATTCAAGCATATGGAAATAAACCTGAGTTAGGGAAGTATCTGGAAAAATGTACAGTTGTATTTGTATGCAACAGTTTTCTGAGTGATGAAAGCTGCAAATTCCAGGGTGGAGAAAAGTCCAGTAGCTTGAGAATAATTAAGAAAGGCCTTCCAAAGGAGCTGCGTTTTCCACAATTTCCTTCTGTGGGATTTCTTGCTCATCTGGCATTGGTCATATTCAGACTATTCAGATTGGCAACTGCTCCGACCTGGTGTAATAAGTTTGTGTTCCAATTTCTAATCTAAATCTTAGATAAAAGTGCTGGTTTCTCTTTGTATAGTAAGAAAGAAAAAATGAAAGTCACTGTGTCGTAGTGAAAGCAACAAAACTGGGCTGGGGAAGAGGAGACTGAGGGATGTAACAAGATGGAAAGTAAAGGCATGGGATTGTGTTGCTGGGTATTTGTGATGAAAGAGTCATTGCTGAAACCAAGCAGTCATTCTGAAAATGTTCCTATAGTTGTTTCATTATCTGCTAAAAATACTAAATAAGTATTAATTCAGGACTCCTAAAATTCAATGCTCCTTGCCTATTGAGACAATACCTGTACTGTCTCTGTATGTATCCCCTAGTTTTAGAGTCCTTTATCTACTTCTACAGAATATGGAGAAAGAAATGTCAAAGATAATTACATTTCTAAAAATTTTATACAAATATCACGTAGGAAAAAGACCCTACAAGTTCTAACAAAAAAAAAGAGCCCTTTCAAATACACCAATTGGTGCAAAGGTCCAGCTGGACTTGCACAGTTTCAGACTGCGAAGCCAGCCACAAGTCAAAACCAGTAAAGGAAATCAGGCTTCATCAGTTGCAGCTATTTAATTTTAGTTCCAAATGTAATTTAATAATGTTGATATAGAATCCTTATTCTTACTTTGATACCTAAGGTTGAAAAAAGAATCTTTGAATCTAAAATGAACATCATGATGCAGTCTTGAAGTTTGCTATATACTGTAATAGGAAGTTAAGAAATTGAACTTTTATGATTTGGTAATCACTACATAATTTGTATCAAAAACTTTAAAAAACTCTGTTATTGATAGACCAGAGCAAGATGTCTCTAAATTAGCAAAATAAATCCTTAATTTTCTTGTTGGATTAGCATTTATTGCTCTCTTCCCTTTCCCTTTAAAACTTATGCATACTCTATTAACAATCATCCTATGAAGAGTCATCTTCTTTCCATTCAATTCTGTAGCCCTCATTCTTGCAAACAAATTCAATTTCTAGATCCATGTAGATGGATAAGTGCTTAACCTTCTTTTTCCTTTCTGAATTGAAATCATACTAATAAAACAGTGGGTCAGTTGTGCAGGTAAGTAGTTCTCAGCAAGCTGGTTTTTTTGTTCTTCACTGGTAAATGAAGACTTAGTTGATAAGAGTTAATGAACATTAAGCTATTAGAGAGCATCCAAAGGAGGGTAACGAGGATGATGAAGGGCCTTGAGGGGATGCTAAATGAGGAGCAGCAGAGGTCACTTAGTTTGTTCAGCCTGGAGAACAGGAGACTGAGAGAAACCTCAACATGCTCATGAGGGGAGGTGAAGAGGCAGGTACTCATCTCTTCTCTCTGATGACCAGTGACAGGACTTGAGGAAACTGAGTCAGGAGGGGTTTAGGTCATATGTCAAGAAAAGGTTCTTCACCCAGAGAGTGTTTGGGCACTGGAACAGGCTTCCCAGGGAAGTGGTCACTGCACCAAGCCTTACAGAGTTCAAGAAGCATGTGGACAATGCTCTCAGGCACATGGTGTGACTCTTGGAGTGTCCTGGGCAGGGCTAGGAGTTTGACTTGATGATCTTTATAGATCCCTTCCAACTCAAGTTTATTCTGATTTTATGCTTGTGAGAGGTGGTGAATGACTGCATTTACATCACCTTTTTTCTTTTCTTTTCTTTCATTCACTTATTAAGTTGTCTGTCTTGATGGACAAATTTTCTCACTTCTGCTTTTCTGGTTCTCTCCGCATCCTTTGAGGAGGAGTGAGTGGCTGGCTGGGTACTTAACTTCTGGCTAGAATCAACCCACCACAGGCATGATTCATCTGATTAAATCTAACCATCTGCTTTGTTAAGGTTGATTAATTATATTAATAAGATTTCCTCTGAGCATAACAGGGGATAGGCTCAGGTGTAGACACTGATGAGGCAGACATGAAAGTTTAGGTGCCTTACCATTATATCCATGGCATTGTGGGTAATAAAGAGTTCATATTTAACAGTTCATGGTTAAAGGCAGGTCTTATTGTTTTCTTTTCTGTAATTCATCCATCGACCTGTCACAATAGAATTATTTGTGGGGTTTTTTGTGTGACATGGGCACCCCATACTCATATAAGAAGAATACTTTGGTCAGCCTGGGTCTGAATTTTTCTTGATTTCCTTACATGATAAAATTAAGATGCGTTATGATGCAGTCTTTCCATGCAGCTAAATCTCATAAAACTGTCATCATGTTTTTTCTGTAGCCTTCAGAACATGTGCTATAGTCCCATCATATCTCATCAGAATGCAGCTGCTTAGCTTATTTTCACGGTGGTAACTTTTATTGCATGAAGCAAATTATTCGTCTTTACTTTCAAGGCCTTTCATATGTGATCTTTCCTGACATTATTTGTTCATTACCAAGCTCTTGATTCATCTACCATTAATCCACTTTGTTATCCTTTGCTCAGTCTTGTCTTTTCAAACAAACAGCTTGTTGCCTCAGGATTTAAATTTTGCAGTGTATATTTGTTGGTAGTCCATACTTTGGTATTTTGCTGTTTAGAGTGGGATTTGTGGTTTGGGGTTTTTTTTGTTTGTTTTTCTGCTTGTTTTTTTCCTGGGCTGAATTGTGCACACTGCTCACAAAGGCTGGCAATATAGAAGCCATGTAGCTAGTACCAGGACCCATCAGTACGTTTCCCTGAATGTCCCTGAATGCAACAGAAATAAAGCCAAGTTTGTCTGAAGAAGTTTGTAAAATAGACCCTCTGTCACGCAGCTGAGCTCATTGCCAGGGGAATTATTACCCAAGTTAGTCTGCTTGAATATGTATTTTAGTGTATGTAACTTATGTTCTCTATACAGGTAAGGGACACGTGTCTGAAGCATTTTAGTCATGATATGCTGTGAAATTTAAGTGCTCTGCATAACACCTGAAGCTGTTTTAGTCTTTCTGGATGTAAATTCCTAATGTAGGTACCTAACTCTGGACAATGTCAATCCTTCTCTCAGGCTTCTTCCAAGATCTCTTGAGATTTTGATAATTATAAACCTCATCTTCAAGCTATTAATGACCAGGCAGACTCCTGCTTACATAAATCTATGACTTAAATTCTTTTTTGGGTAATTTTCTGTGTGATGATAATACCTATACCCCGCACTTTTCATTATAACAATTTAGAGCTCCTTACACTGTCCAGTAATAGAAAAGTTTATGGGTAGGGAAATTAGACACACAAAAACAGTTCTGCTTGAAAAAGAGAAATTACTTATGCAATACTACATTGAGAGTTTATGGTGCAAAGAATTCAGGTTTCAGTAGTTTGCTACTGATACAATGTCTAACACAACTGAGTTAAAGCCCTCCAAAAACCCCCAAATATACAAGTGTTTTTCAGCCTTTAAAAAAATGATCACAAAGGAAAGCTATGGTAATTTCTACTGAAGTATTTGGTCTGAATAGAAGCCTCCATGCAAAATTAGAACTTTGACTCAGTTTCCTGAAGGATGATGACTTTGCCATGTTGGAAATGGTCACGCACATGGACATATAACTGATATCAAACAGAGAAAATGAAACACATTCAGATTGAAGGCTGAGATGGGTAACTGCCATCTCAGAATTCTGAAAAAAAAATTATAGGAAAGTGTCATTGCATATCTGGAAACATGCACCCTAGATGATTCTGTCAAATTTGGAATTATAGTCTATGATTGATAGTGAGTATAGTGTTGTACCTCAGTTAGAAGTCTGTATTGAAGACACAGGACTGGACCAGATGCAAGCCACAGAGTTGTATTTCTTTTTAGTAATAGTAAAAATTATAATAATAATGAAAAAATATATGCATGTAGAGCAATAAAGGACACCAGAGTGATTGATTGAGCTATGCAATTCTGAAGCAAGGCTCTAAGACAGCTGGTGGGTTTTGCTTCAGATTTATGTATGGGTTCTAAAGACAAAGCTGCTGCTGCTTTCAGTTAGAGATGGTTTTAATGATGTGTTGGAAAATAATTAGCCTATTTGGAAAAATAAAAGGCTGCTGTGTGAGTTAGGAGGTTCAAAGAAAATTATGATCACTGACAGTGATGTCTGTTGATCCATTATCACCAACATAGTGTGTCATTTTGGTTGCTTCTGTTCCTGGAAAGTGATCTTGGTAGAAGAAAAGGCTAAGAGAAGAAGCAGAAAAACAAAGATTGTATTTGGGAGAAATATTAAATGGCTCAGACAGGTTAATTAAAACATGAGAAGGTTTTTCTTTATCTGGAAAATTAAAATTTTTCATTAAAAGAGGGTTGCAGCACATGGAGAAGTGAAAATAAAGTAACAGGAATATGTTTAGATTTAAAATTTGAAGCAGTTCCAAAAATACTGTATTTAAATATTGGGTTGAGACGACGGATCTCCTTATCACATAATTCCATTCATGGATGTGCTAAATTAGAAACAATTGTGTTTGGCTGTCATAAAGGGGAGCATATCACAAGGGAAGGTCTTCACAATTTTATGCTCCCTTTCAATTTCATGCTCTCTTTTGAGCTGCTAAAAAAAAAAAAAAAAAAAAAAAAAAAAAAAAAAAAAAGTGAAGTTTTGAACTTCTGTATATATGTGAAAAAGTTAAGACAAATGTGTGGGAGTTTCAAAATGAAAACACTGCCTCTGTATTTCTGATTCTGTCTTTTCTTGCTAAGTTTGTAAAATTACAAACATTATTCTGTTCCTTTTGAAATGAACATCTTTGTGTATGTTATATTGCATGTACTCAATAGCTGCCCATTGGAAGCATGAAGGTATAAGATTTGGATTTTCAAACTTACCAGATTGCAATGATGTCAGTGTTTGTAGTTTAAAAAAAATATTTTTTTTTTTGTAGGCAGCTAGCACAGGGATACGCTTCATGTAGAACTCATATTTAGTGTAATACATTTGCTGCCTTTCCTATGACCTCTCATGAACAAGAAATACTTTGGCTCAAGTGGATTTTGGTGGTCTGTTTTTTTGGAGGGTGGAGGGCCCTTGAGACATATTTCCTCCAAAAGTTAAATATGTAGATGGCATCTGATGAAATCAGTATTGTTATTTCTGCCAACTTCTTTTCTTTTTCATTCTTCAAGCCCAATAATAACTCACTGAGCCTTGGTGTGGTTTGTATGTTTTAATTAAAGTTAATTTAATCTGGAGCTGGATTTATTGCTGAACAGCTAATTCCTTAACACTGGCTGGAGACCTTGACATTTAAAAAAATTAACTATATTGCCTTCCTGCATTCCAGAACTGGTGCCCAATGTTTTGGAAGGCATGATGCCAAAAACTTAAATAATTTTTTTCCTTAGCTTTTCATGGAGGAACCCCAGCTGTGTCTTCTGGATGGTGATAGTTGCTGGGGGTTTATTTCAGGCTCTGATCATAAATGTAGACATAAATATACTCTGAGCTGACTAACTGGAGCTAATCATTTTATTAAGGGGTAAAACTCCCTTGTAAATATATATCTGGCTTACAAATAACATGTGTAGATGAAATCAAATAGGTACATTTGGAAACAGAGTCAGAAAAGCCTCCTACAGAATGCATTGGAGAATCCATGTAGTTAATGGTTTCTGGAAGAGAGTGTCCAGTTGAACTTTGTTATAGTTCTCCTATGCAAACAGTAATGATGTAAGCTGGATATGAAATTTAACATGTTAATGAGTAAATGTGGGACAATGTTTCACACTTTACAACTTTCCAGTGGAGAAGTAAGACACTTAGGCTGCTGTGCTTGCAATATTTTATTTCTAATGTCTATAAAAATTCTTCCAAGTTACACATGTGTTAATACAGACCTGTCTAACATTGCTAAAAATGTGATTCAGCTTCTGGATGACCTCTGGCTCCCTTGGGGCCTCCTGTCCAGCTGCACTCTGGCGTACATACATTGTATGACCAGATGAGCTGCGTGGATCCCTGTGCCTTGGGGTGCCTGAGCACCATGGACAGAGACTGAGAAACCCAGGAAATGTTGATTCCTGAAGGAAGAAATGACAGCACATATAATCTTCCAGATCAGAAAACCATTAATGTTCAGATCCTTGGCCATCGATTTGCCAAAATGGATGCCCTTTTCATGGATTTCAGAAAGTCCAACTCATCTGGATTAAGGCCTGTAATCACTCATGACAGGTTTCTATTTCTCCACAGCATTGATGCTTTTCAAAAGATTACCTCATAGTTATCTGCTTGCCAGAAACTTCTGAAGGCTTCATTCTCTCTTTATTCTTACTGAAACACAGAGAAATTTACCTATAATCCACTTTCAAAATGCTTTTTTGATTCTGGAGGTGGCTGAATTCTTCAGGTATTATGGCTGACTGGTAGAAAATACCTCATGGAACTCACTGAAACAGTTTATAAAATCTTTGTGGTGTTCAGATATCATGTCAAATTCATCTTAAAGGGGTCCTAACGTTTCATCTCAGATTGTCTGTCAAGACTGATAGATTTTCTGGGGGAGCTCTATTAAAGGAAAAGAAAACACTAGAAATTTTTTAATATTCTATTTTGTATATTTCTAAACTCAATTACATACAGAAGGGTCAAGCTGTCCTGTACAGTGAAATCATAAGCAGGTGATGCCATCCGCTTTTTTCTTATACTATAATGCTTGCATATTTTCCTTTTGAACACTAAGATACCAATGCCAGGATCTGGACACCTGTAAAGCAGCAGAATAGAAGTGTTTTCTCAAATCTACCTTTGATGTGGTTGTTGGATGGTACATTGGGAGAGCTGCATTTCAGAATCCGTGAAATACTGTGAATTCAGGTACTATGGCTAGCACAGCTGAAGTGCTTAACTCTCACCAGGCTGAAGGAGACAGTTGCATGGGAAAGTGTGAACATGATTTCTCTGTCTCTAAGAGGTTTTAGCCTGCTAGCAGGTACTAATTTTTCCTAAGAGAAAATTTCTCAAGAAAGCCTCTTCTCAAAACAATCTTGGTAAATAACTATCCTTTCCCAAAACAATCTTTCTTGTGATTGGGACATGCAAAGAAATCACACGGAGATGAGAGATTTTGCAGGGCAGAGTTGTTCCTCTGAGAGAGCCCAAGGCTGAGCCAAGGCTGAGAGCCCCCCTGCCTGTTTATTTCTTACTTTTTATACATTTGTGGGTCTGGCAGTGGATTGGCTTCTGGAGTTATCACCTCCCAGCCGAATGGCCAGACCAGCTGTCAGTTACAATTGTTTTCAAGTTAGAAATACGCAAACAAAGGACAGAGAATGAAAAACAAAGGATTTGTTTATGTTACATGTGTGAGAAAAGGCAGAAACTGCTCCTAATATTGTACAGTAGCTAAAAAGTCTGACTCCATTTTATGAACAATCAAAAGGCTTAAAAAAACTCAGAAAAACCAGGGTGACAACTTCTCCAGGTGGTGTTCTGCTGTTTCTCTAGTTTCACCAATGGAATTACAGAGGTGTTGTTCCTATTCACCAATCATGTTAAATCTTTATCAGAACACCTTATAAAAGGTAGTAAGAAATAGACAATAAAGCTTTCTATACTCTTTGCCTTCTGAAATACTTGGAGTCTTTCATCCTTATTTCGTGTCCTACAGTGACAGGAAGGAACTGCACTGGAGGATGCTTCAAAAAAGAGAGGGGTTGTCAAATCAACATTGTGTGGTCTCTGAAAGATTTATGGTTCATTTTTGAGGATCTGTCCTTCCATTTTGTCTTTACATTCTTCATTTGTCTCAAACTTTGAATGACAGAAGAACCAAGGAATGATTTTAAGCTCTTGGTACTTTGTCACTAAACAAGTAAGACAGAAGGTACAATCCACTTGTGTAGCCTCATTAAGTAACAGAAGTCTTGCAAGCATCAGGTAAATGTGCATTGAGAGAACTGATACTGAGCTCCTCAGTTTTTGGGTGTTAATGACATTATTTCCAAAGGATCATTTTGTGTTAAGAGCTTTTACGAAGCCATTGCCAAAGAACCCTCCAGAACTGTAGGTTTTTGTAGGAAAACTGTTATGAAATGTAATATAAATTTTTTTCCTGTGGTAGAAAAAAAAAATTTGTTTTTCCTTCAATAGAAGTTAGCTATCCTGGAGTTAGAAATTAAAGCCTGGGATATGAGTAATTGGTTGTCTGATTTGTTAGTTCTCCAAGAAGCATTGATAGGAGACCGATTAAATATGTGTCAATTCTACATTGTAGGGCACCCTCAGAAAATACCTTTCTTACTACATAATAGAGCTTTGTGAACAAATGGAGAAGCTGTATTTTTCTGAAGCATCAGAGAGTGCCCACAACTGCAGATAGCATTTTTTGGTGGGATAGGATGAATTAGTGTCATTTAGGGTTCCATAAACCTGGGGTCTGACCATCTAGTATAGTCACACTTAAGAGTAAAAGGTTACATTTACAGAAAGTTATTTGAATATACACTCTATCAGAAAAACTTCTAAAATATATAGCTTTTTACAGTAAATACTAAATGATAGTAAAGTTGATATTCTTCAAATTAATTATAGCTTAATAATTTTCCTACTTCTTAATTTAATTTCTGCTTTGCACCTAGTATTTCCAAAAGACATGGTAGAGTTTTCCTTCGAAGAGATGTATGTATCATGAGCATATTTCCGGATGCAGAAAATAGTAACTAGTTGACTATACTCGGGCGATTCATAGCTCTTCTTATGGAAAATATATATTTTTATTGCTGTAGTTTTGTTACTAATCTAATTAGCAGAAACTTTCAACTTAAACGGAGACCTTTCTCCTGTGGTAGGAGATGGCCTTGTTTCTCTTTGTATCAAACTTGTTATTTTGCAGTTACTTGCATTTGACACCAAGCAACAGTGCTGAACATCTCTTGCTTTTCAGCGTTGGGGTTCCAGGGGATTGTTAAGCCCCTGGTGTGCTAGTCACAGGTCTTGGTTTTCAGTGAAAGTCTGTCCCACAATGTTATCTTATGATAAGGACGTAGTTAAAACAAACAATAATAATGTGCTGTATCTGGACTTACTGTTCAATATTTGTTTGCATTTCTTTTAATGGAATTTATATTATGAAAACCTTAATGTCACTGCCATGGGGGCTTCTCCATATTATAAGTGAAGATTATGTGAGATCCTTACTTTATGATCTATTTCTTTTAAGTATTACTGTTTGGAAAAAAGGATAAAATAATGCTTACTGTGTTTTGACAGGAAAGTTCTTGAGCAAATAGAATGCATTGCAGTTAATTTTAATACAAAAATAAATAAGCTGAAATATACTACTGATTACATCTTGAAAAGCATTTGCAACTTCAGAAAATTTTATACCTAATCAGAAAGCCTGAAGTCTTTACTGGTTCTATTTTATAGTGCCTCTCTGTTCTTACACACATCAGGAAGCAACATGATTCAGTAATGGGAGTAAAACCCTAACAAACAGAGCCAAGACTCAAGTCAGAGGCTGGTAATTTTAGCTCTGTCCTGATTGCATGACCATACCATGAAAAAAATTACACACTGCTTCTAGAAACTTAATACAAAAGAATGTGAAAGGTCTAGGCATGAAATGGAGAACAAGGGCTGAATTTAAGTTCAGATCATCTGCCTGTAAACAAGTGGTCTTTATCATCAGCAGATCATCTGGATTTATAACCCTAACCAGGATTAACAGGCTGTCTTGGTTTGAAATACAGGTATCCGCTAGGGAGAGGCAGGATCTCACTAGGAATGGGGAATTCCAATCCCCTCCCTCCAAGTTATTATGATTTAGAAGATTAAAGAGGCTTTTCAGGCAGGGCCATGGGGAAAGGAATAACAGTTCTTTACTAATAAATATAACAGGACAAACAAACAACAACTACAGCAATAACAATAATAATAAACAGAACCAAGAACCTCTAGGGGCTTTGTCTCACAAGTCCCAGGCAGTCCTATCTCTTGGGACCCCGAGAACACTAAGTCCAAACAGTGGAAAAAACTCCAGAGCTGGAAATGGTGGATTGTCCCGGCAGGCAAAGTGAGCAGTGCTGAAGAAGCCACGACGGCTGGACCGGGCCTGACCCAGCTCCAGCAGGGCAGGCGAGGAGCTCCGAATTCCTGGGCGTTCCTGCAGACGATAGAATTCCCAGGACTGGACCCTCCATTAACAGCGGACTCCACGCAGCCAGCAGTTGCCCGACCCTCCTCTCTGATGCTGAGAGCAGGAGGAGCGCACCCTCAGCTCGCGGAGCCCCCGAGCCTTTCCCTCCCCCAAATTTAAGTGATCTTCCCCCATCCTCGGCACTTCTTTTGTGTGGGTCAGGCACCCTTTAAGCATCAGTATTTAGTCTCTTAGAAACTTATGGGGGGGGAGAAATTTCTATAGGGAAAGAAAAAACCAAAAAACCCCTAAACCTAACCCCCAACACAGGCTCTTCCCAAAAACCTTCCAAAGTACATATCTGGCTCAGCACTCAGTACTGAATCTTGAGTATTTCCCTTATGCTTGTCCACATAGACAGGTCACTTCATTTAAATTATGTTGTTATAATTAAAACGAGACTGAAGGTCTACTGATTTTTTTGAAGACTTTACTTTTTGCAGAGTAAAATAAATTAGCCTAGCATAATGCTTTATTGCAAGCCTGGAATATCGGTGTGAGTAGTATTTGACTAGTGAATTAATTCCAAATTTTTTGTTTCCTTTTAGTTTTGTTCATAGAATGGTCATAATGGAAGAGCTTTCCAGTGTTAAACAAGCTTTAAAAACTTCTTTTTCCTATTCTCTATTCCATCCCCTCCTCCATGTTCTATTTTATCTGGATAGGGTCATGCAGTTCTCTCCTGTGATGTTTTTATTCTCCTCAGGTACACCCTTCTGCGTTGCTCTTGGGTCAGAATCTTCCTTTACCTCTATTGATCATGTGAACATGGACATTGCATTACAATTTCAAAGAGCTTTCTTGTCTATGATAATGCTGTCCTGAGAGAAAAATGCAGAAGTGACTATCAGTAGATACACTAATTACAAGGCTGAAGAGCAACCAAGTCCATTTCTGTTTAAAAGAAGTTTAAACACATTTTAAAATATCTCTTCTCCAAGTCATAGCTGATAGCGCTAATTTGCTGAGCACAGTGTGGATGAAAATGATCCACATAGGATTCGTCTCAGCAAAATCTTCACTGTGAGGTTTTGCTAAGAACAGATGAACTGCCTCACTGAGAACTTGACCCTTCTGATATTTTCTCCTTTTCCTGCCTCCCCCCGCCATGTTCACTTTGTTACAGACTCAAATGAAAATTTAAGAAGGCAATTTTGAATAAAAATGTTCAGAACTGTTTTGAAAGCCCATAAACAAAGACAATCTTCGGCAGTCTCCATTTCATCAAAGCCCCATAACACCAACATTTCAGATAGAGAATGCTTTCTGGAGCAGTTAGGAAAGCTTGGTGAGAACAATTAATCCTGCAGGTCTAGTTTTCTTTGGGGGTTTCAAGTGTACACAGAAGGCAACTCCATTCCACAGATCTGAATCCCCTTTATCACAAACCACACATGGTCACTCATCCAGTGCACAACCATCTGCCCTAGGATTGTGAATACACTCAGGTTGAAGATGGACTTCAGAAAGGCATCTTGTGTGCGTTACACAGGCCAGTCTTTTCTTCCAGACTGCATGATGAGGGATTCACCAAAATTTACAGAGCAAGTGTGCAAGGCAAGTTCTCCTACTCTTAGTTTCCAGTAGTAAGGGCTGTGAAATGGCTGTAGAGCCCTCTTTTAAACTGAAGCACGATCTGGGGAGTATCCTGATGACTTGCAAGAAGCCAATGCAGTATGACTTAGCTATCTCAGGTTGAAAAGCAAACACATCTGCTGCTTTGCAGGAATGTCTCTGTTAAGAGATGAATTTCTGTCCAAGACTTTCTAAGAAAAGGGTGGATGCTGTCCTCTATAGCTAAGCAATGAAAGTAATTAGTAAGTCTATAAAGTTAAACCTGAACCAATTCAGGTCATTCTCCTTCTCAACGTGAAAGTCAAACACTTTCTGTTTCTGAACTGACAGCTTTACATGATAAAAGAAATGTTAATATCTAAAGGTTTAAAAACCCCAGGCACCTAAAGAGGATGAACTCTGGAATATTTTTTTGCTTAAGAAATTAGAAGAAAGCAGACTGAAGGGGCTCCATCCAAACCAAAATTACAAGTTTTGAAATATTTGTAAGAAATAATTATCCCACTGCCTGGAGACCTGGCAGTCTCAAACCCATGTTTGTGAGGGTGGGGGTGAAACGATGCTGCCTCCTCCTGTGAGGCCTGGCTATTAAAAAAGGTTTGGAACCACTGATGGAGACAACTTGGAAACATGGTAGAACATGAGGATTTTGATGATGAAATGAAAAACCTTTCACAGCTACTTCTGATCCTTATTGTACAGTAGTTCACTTACACTCTAGGTTTTAATAAAGGAAGGTGAGGTTTTTTTCCTGCTCTTAATAAAACTGTAGACATTTCTTCATAAAAGTAAAAAAATAAAGCAAACAGAACAGTTTTATCTTCATATAGTGAAGTAATTATCTTTAATTTTCTATAGGGCTAGCTTTTGCTGTTCTGTCTTCAGTCCATCCAGTTTTTGGTTTATATGGATCTTTCTTCCCTGTCATTATTTATGCCATATTTGGAATGGGACGTCATGTTGCAACAGGTAAGTGTCTGTTTGCTAAAGTCATTTTCAAAAACAAGGAATCGGATACTGAAGTTTATTCTTGTTTAAAGGTCAATGGAAGGAAAATTATCTATGATTACACAGAAATAAGATGTTTTTTGTGCTTCTCTTTACAACTATTTTTTGTCAGTTTAAGTACTTTAAAGAGCCTCATTAAGAAAATATTTGAGTTACTCCTGCCATTATAATTTAATATTGCACTTCCTTTGTAAATGTAATTTAGTAAGAGCTTTTGTATTTTAACTCTGCTTTAGGAATCTGCTTCAGGCTAAGCGTTTAACAAAGGGCTCTGCCAACAAGATGTATGTAAATGGAAAAGAAAAAGGTTCAACTGCCTCTTAAACCATAGAAAACACACATTGCTTCTCACCTGTCTAAAACACAAATCCTTCATTTCTCAGGAAAAGAAAAACAAAAATGACCTTCTGAACCCATTACCTGCTTTTGTACTAAAGCTAGAGACTCTCCCAGCGAGGACTCTTGTCCTCTTGCAGAGTGTTGGGTAGATAGTGAAAGGGGCCGCCTGGCCACTCTGCTGGTAGTTACGAGTTACTTGTTTACCCGCAGCAGAGCCGCAGCAGCTGAAGAATTGAATGGCTTTGTGCTCCTAATAGGTTGATGAATGCTCTGTTTCTGAGCCCAAAGAAATCAAATTATAGAGGGCAGCTGGAAATAATACTCATTAGATTGAACCACAAATTCTTGCTGCACAGAAATGGGCACTTGATGGCCCCTGAAGTTTGCAAGAAGGATGAGATAGGCCCAGTAGCAGGAAACAGCATGGCTGGGAAAAGGGAAGCAGCCCCTGTGGCTGTCAGAAGATTTAAGCAGGGAGGAGGTCTCTCTTCCTTAAGAGGAGAAAAATCTCCTGAAAGGAGAAAAGATGGTTCTGGATAATCACACTCAAAATGAATTCTGCAGAATCTGATTGCACAAGTGTATGCAATGTTCTACTGAGAAGTTAGCAACACATTTTGAACACCTTTTTTGATCAAAAGTATTCTGTTACTTTATTTAAAAATAAAATTTAAAAAAAATCCGAAATGCTATAAATTGTCATAGAGGAAAAGGAAAGCTGAAAGTTTGTTTTCCCTATATATACAGAAAGTATTTGAACCTTTTGACATCCAAAAAGGATCTGTGGATGTGCTAGCGTCCTAATGTTGTAATGAGTAACTGTACTCATGTTTAAAGTGGAGCATTCAAAAAAAAAGGTGGAAATTTAGAATTTAGAATCTGGAAAATAAATTTTGCTACTGAATACAGATAGATTAAAACTTTAGCCTATATTAAAAAGCTGTTCAAAACTAAAACCTTTAGAAATGTATTGTCAGAAGTTTGTTTGTGTAAGATTATTAGGAAGACAAGAATCAATCATATGTAGGAAAGTAGATGAATAAGCAACTGGCTGACATAAATTCTAGTAATGAAAACAGACGATAAAATAGGTAAGTACAAGTTGTTAAGTCTGGTGTTTTATCCTTGGGAGGGATACTGTTCAGGGAATGACTTGCTGAGTTCCATAGATCATGTCTGCAGATTTCTGAATGGTCCTTGGTGTGGAAACTCTTTTCATTCATAATTCTATTTCAAAATTTAATATCAATTTAAAAAAAAAAAGGCAACAAAAGAGTTTTCTTGCACACATGGAATATTTTTTAATTAATAAATTTGAGTAACATATATTATTGATTTTTTCAGAAGGACGGTCTCATGCACTTGTTCCCCCAGCCTGAGTTAAGGGATTGTGTAGCTGAGTATGTAGGAGCTATACTGCCTGCCTCAAATGCTCCATAATTCCTTAAGGACATTGGAGACAATCTCTTCACTTACCAGAATTTTCTGTAATATCTGTGATGCTCTCTATATGTACACAGCTTGTAAAAGTGTTCTATGTTAGTGAAGGCAGTCATGTTAATATGAAATGGAAAATCCATTAATGGCCTTGTTCTGTTAAATTTTATTCACTTGAAATGTCTCTTCTTTGAAATAGCTGATCTACTTAAAAAGATTTCTCACCTGAGCAACAAACACATACACCTTTTTCTTGACTTTTGTTAATATAATTGATTTTAAACTATCCTCTGAGAGAGCTTGATCTGCCATAAATAACACATACAAGTCTTTGATTTAATATAGAATTTCATGTAAGCTGTTTTAAAATTTAATTTTATGCCAACATCTCACAACCATAGAATGGCCAGGTTTGGAAGGAACCATAAAGATCTTCTAGTTCCCACCCTTCTGTCATGGTCAGGGACAGCTTCCAGTAGGTGAGGTTGCTCAGAGCCCCATCCAACCTGGCCTTGAACATTTCCAAGGATGGAGCAAAAAAAGATATGTATAATCAGACCCTGTTGGAGAGGAGTTAATGTGACTTCTGTAAAGGAAAATCCTACCTCACTACCTTCTAGACTACTGTATGAATGTCAACAAGTGCATGGAGAAGGGATATACTTTAAATATAAGATATCAAAATGGTCAAACAGCTACTGATAAGGTTCCACACCAAAGGTTACTAAAGAAACTAAGTTGTCCTTGTGATAGAAGAAAAGTCCTTTTATTAATTATTAGCAGGTTGAAAGATATGAAGCAAAAGGCTGGACCTCATGGTCATTTTTCTGGGTGGTGGTATCCCTGGTGGGTTCCTGAGGAATTCACGCTGTGAGCTTTACTCTGTGAAGGCCAAGGGGAGGGCAGGACTGTGTTCACCCGGTCCTTCAGCAGTAGGAAAAAGGCGAGTTCAGAGAGAAATTGCTTTAAAAGACTTTTGAAGCATAGATTAAAGAAAACAGTTCAGCAGATGCTGAACTTCCACACTGCTCTCAGAACACATTGCAGAAGGAGAAATTACAAGCAGGTTCAGACAAATCTTTGACAAAATCATAGATGCTAGTACACAAAGAAAATCAAAAAAAAAAGGCCAGCTAAGGAAGCACTCCTCTAACACAACAGTGACGGATGCTGGCATTAAGGCAATGGCTCACAGAAAATGGCCAGGCTTGTGTGCTTTTCCCAGCTAACAACTCTGACTATCACAGCTGGAGGCAGAGTACTGGGCGTGATGGGCCACTGGTCTGACATAGCAAGAGATTCTTATGCTCTAATAGCCCTGCATGTTTGTGTCTTTTAATGTTGAATTGTTGTCATTTATCTTTGTGTCATTAAATGTGTTTTACCTCCCTCAGCAAATAAATGCTTTTGTCATAACTTGCCTTCATTTATTAGAGTGCTAGGTACTATTTAATGGGCTAGGAATTATATATATAATGTGAATTAATTTCCCTAGAAATTTGAAAGGTGAACACTTGGGATTCTCAGACAAACAGCTGTTTGATCACATCCAGTGTGAGTTAAAAGCATTTCTGATAACTTGAAATCATTGTAAATTGTTGTATTTTAATCTCTTTTGTAAACCTGTCTTAACGATTGTGCTAAAAAACCAATTTACATTTAATTTGCCTGTATAAGTGGTATTTTATGGGACGAAATGCATGTTACATAGAAAAATTACCTTAAAAATTGTTCTTATGACGAGAGGAATGTACAAAATGGCACTTTTACTCATAATGGCTGTTTTGAAAAAGAGACCATGAGTGATGAGTACAGACACATACACAATTATTGTTGATTAATGTGTGGCTTTTTTTACAGGAACTTTTGCTTTAACTTCCTTAATATCTGCCAATGCAGTTGAGCGTCTTGTTCCTTCAGTCAGAACTAATTTCACTGCAAACAATAATTCAGGAATTTTGGGTTTGTCAGAACTTGAAATACAGCGGATTGGAGTTGCAGCAGCAGTTTCATTTCTAGGAGGAATCATTCAGGTTGGTGGTGATCACATTTTCTCTATGCTACTCATGTACTGCCTTTGTGACAGCTACATTTGTAATACTTTGTATACTTCTTTGAGAAAAAACTAATGAAAACATCTGCTTCCATGGTCATAAATGATGAAACTAATGTGCTTTAAGAATTTGCTACTCCTTTGTTGAGATGTAGTAATTATCTGTATACATGCTCCCAGTGCTTTACAATATGAAGCAAAACCACATTCAGTCAGCTCTACTAGAACATTCACTTGCAGTTGGTGTCCCCTTTCCTTCCCCTTCAGAAGCAAACATGAATCAGCTCCTGGTAAGCACTGATATGCTCCTGAGGCTTTCTATTGCCCTTGGCTTGAAAAGCAATATGATACAATATCCAATAATTAAAAACAGTAGGGAAAATTTTAAATTCTCTTTAGAGTTTGCACACCCATCTTTAAAGTGAAATAGTAAAACAGATGTCTTCAAATTATTCTCTAAAGTTTATTTAAATGATCAGAGGTCTTTTGAATTTTTTCTTTTTTTAATTCTGGCTTAAAGGCCCAACTTTCTTTATCCATTGCCAGTTGCTTAGGTTTT
Source organism: Hirundo rustica (assembly GCF_015227805.2). NCBI lineage: Eukaryota > Metazoa > Chordata > Aves > Passeriformes > Hirundinidae > Hirundo > Hirundo rustica. Next base: position 25,240,069 of record NC_053450.1, on the reverse strand, counting down.
CAATGATGCTTCCCTCTTTCCTTGTAAATAATAAAGTGGAAGTAATATTCCAGCATGTGACATTCCAGCATGAGACATTGCAACACCTCTTAGGTACCTGAGCTCCTGAAAGAAACCCAGACCCCTCCACCTGGTGCTTTGGATCGCTCTCCCATGCAGAGGATTAGCAAAGGAGCCCAGAATAGGATCTTCAGTAGCCTACGTGCTTGGCAGGAGCCAGGGCACATACTTATGTTTGTCAGTAGGGAATATCAAGAAGCATTGTTATTTCTGTTGCATTTTTATAATTCCTTTATTGGTTTATGATGAGGATTCTTTTACTGGATTATGACTTGGGGTAGGAGCATGAGGGACAGGCTATGGACAACACAGAAAGCAGAGCTGATGCAGCTTGTACCTGGCTGTGCCTGCATGTGCTGTCCCAGTGCAGCAGCACGTGCAGCACAGCACTATCATATGCAGGGTGCTTGCAAGAGCAGATCATGAATGGAGCCCTTCCTGCAGGAATCCTGTTCTCACAACTTGGAAATCTCCTGTGTCACCCCCAGAGAGGCCAAAATGCCTCACATGGGAAGCTGGTGCCAGCATTCATTTGATGTAACTTCGAAATCCAATGCAGAAATTATTTTGCTTGATGGCTGCAGAATCCCACTAGATGCGTAAGTCCTCTAGATCGCTTTCTCCTTCATCCTGAAAATTCTGCTTTTTTGTCTGCCTTTGTGGTGTCTCTCTCTCTCAGAGGCCCCCAGCTCCATTTTTGCTACAGCTAGCTTGAGAGACAAACCACAGTTGGAAGGACTTTTCCCAGGACCTGAAAGATCCCAGAACAGCTGTGAACATTTTCCTTTAGAGAGAGCAGGCACCCGCCGATAGCAAAAAGAAGGGTCTGCACTTGATTTGGGGGGAATCAGGGCTTTATTCAGTCTTTCTTCTGTGGTCCTGGCGCTGCAGGGTCAGGAGCCCAGTCCCAGCCCCTGTCCCCAAGCCAAGAGAAATTTTTCTTTTTGTTTCCTGGCTTTTACCTAGAGGGAAGGGGCTAGCGGCGGGGACAAGCCACTACCCAATCAGGGATAAGGTGGGAGTGGAACAGAGTTGGATTACATTCCAGTGTGGGAGAATGGGCGAGGAAAAGGAGCTGGGACAAATTTCGGGATGACACATTTTCCAGGGGAACAGGGGGTACAGAAGAAACCATTACAAAACCCAATATGAAAATGAAATACAATATAAACCCAAAAAATGCACAACAACATGCCTTCAACTGCATTAGCTGATTTATCTCAGCCTATGCCCTGATTAATCCTGAAGGGAATGAGAAGAACTGGTAAATCCTCTCTGCATCCTCAGAGCGGGTCTGGCAAGGAAGTGCGCTACGTGCATGGGCTCCTCTCTCAGGTCAATAATGCCACTTGCATTAGAATCATACTAACACAGCTGCTGCTTGTCATGCTGTCACTAGTCCTTTATATGAGTTTAATGGTTGGAGACCAGAGTAAAATTCTTATTTCCTATCACTTGCTGCAAAACCCAGATAAGGTGACAGAGCACAACTTGCTCTCAATGGAGAGCTAAGTCAGCCACCACCTTCTATTTATCAGAATAGATTAGTAATTAACTACCAGCCGGGAGTTAATGTATGTCCTGGGACAAGAAGAATTGTGTGATGCGTTTTGAGGCAACAACTTTTCATTGAAGATGTCCTGAAATACAAAAAGAAGTTGTATCTTCCATGTAGCTAGTATTTGGAATGGTATTGCTCTGGAAACGGAGCAGACCTGGGTTATGTTATCAACTATACAACTTTAATTTTTCTGAAAAATAGTCAAAGTGCAGTTTTCTAATCTGTCACTAATTGCACAAAAGCAACAGATGCTGTGACTGATACCTTGGGCCGCCTCCAGATGAAGGATGAAAAGTCCTAGCCAAAACAGCTGTTTCCTTCTTGGGAAGAGTAGTTAAAGAGCTGAACACCCTTGGCCTAAAAAGCAATTTGATGTTATTTTTCCAGGAGCCTGGCTAAGTACTCTAATCAGCAAATAAAATTAAAATAAAAGGGAAAACGTACAAAATAGTGACTAAAGGAGGGAAGGCGGAGGGGGAGATGTTTTTGAGATGAACTGCTGTTGGCTATTTTGTGTTTAGTGCAGACCACAACTGTGCATTTGTGTGTGAGGCAAACTCTGAGCTGGCTCTGTGAATTTCAGTGCCATCCAGACATGAAATAATTTAAAACAGTTTTCTGATCGTAAGACAAGCATAGGTGGAGCTTATCATAATTGAAGTTTGGGGCTTAGCTGCTTACATTATTCTGAAAGTAATAAATTTCAGAGTCCTAAACTACTTCTGATATCTAATGTTTGAAGAAGTGTTCTTAAAAGAGGAAAGATATTTAGTTATCTTAAGAGTCATTCTGATGAAGATAAAATAGTGTTAAAATAGAAAATGTGTAAACATAAACCAAAAATGTTAATTACCAAAACCATTTAATGTAATGCATTCATTCTTTCATATTTAAAAGCAGACAGGAAGGCATAATGAAGATTTATTTTTATGTTTGTGTAGCTGCTCCTCTATAAACAGGACATGGAAAACAAATCAAATTAATAAAATTCTTCCTGGATATTAAATACCTTGGAGGTATTGATGGGGGGAGAAAATGATGGAACATAGCAGACACTCATGGAGTAGTTTTGTAATTAAAACTGGATGCTGCCTTTATAACATTAAAAAAATCCTCAAAAGAGCTTTTGCGTAAGATTTTTTTTTCCCCTATTAATATCCTATATGTGCAAGAAGGCTTGCATAAATATATGTGTCTCTAAAATAATCTCAGCATACTAAACTGAAGTTCAAGATTAAGATTTGCTGAATAAATAGAGGAGAGCTCCTTGCAGATCAAACTGAAAAAACAAACAAAAAAATAACCCCCCCCCCAAAAAACTAGGAAAAAACCTTAATTCTCTTAAGATCACAGTGTTATAGACATCAGTTGGGTTATTCTTCCACAAAGGAGAAATAGCTGTTTATTGCATTCCAGTCTTGTATCATTTTTATTCATAAGTTTTTCATCTACTCTATTTTAAAAACTAACATGTAATTAGTGCTGATATACAATGTTGGTAATAAAAATGTTTCTGGTTTTCAGGAGAACAAATTTACACAGTCTATTATCAATTTGCTTAATAACAAATGAGCACATTTGACTAAGAAGGGTATTTTTGTAAGGCAATATTCTTGACCAAATCTTTACTACTCTGTGGGAAAAGTGATGCTGCAATAGTTTGTTACACATAGCTCAGCATGAGGTAATAACATGAGTCTAACATACAGTGATAATCAGGAAAAAAAGTTCATTTGTTTGTTTGTTTGTTTTTGTTTTTGTTTTTGTTTTTGTTTTTGTTTTTTTAACAATGGAAATACCTTATTGCAGGCTCATATTCTGTATTTTGAAAGCTACAAGTAGTCTGGGTGGGAGTTCTGGTTCCCACAATAATGGTAGAGCATACTATGTGTTAGTACAGAAAGACCATAGAAAAGACTTTTTCAGGTCCTGGAATGAGGACTCTGCACACCATCAGAATCTACCAGACACTCTCAAGACACCCAGAATAAACCATAAGAGCTGCAGCTCAGAAGACCAAAAGCTAGTGGTCAACCAGGTAGATGCCTGTTGAAACAGGCCACGGGAAATTGGCAACTCAGCCAAGCTGAACTGTGTCTGACTGCTGTCTCCAGAGGGTCCATATACGTCTTCACTTTTGCAACCTTAGATTTTGAGATAACCGATAAAATGTACTAAATGAGAGGCTCACAGTCTGTAGTGTTTCCCTCCAAGAGGTGTTCCCCAAGTCTGGCTCATCTACCCAGCCCATGCAGCAAATGATCAGAAAGGGCACCAACCACCACTTTGTCTGCTATAACAGCGAAAAACCCCTTCCAGTACAGTGCCGTTTTGAGGGGTTTAAAATTCATTCTCCAAAGCTGAATCTGTGCAGCAGGTAACATGGTATCAGACTTTCAATTTCTGTGGACAGAAAGTTTGACATTAGTGATTTCTAAAGAGCTGTTAAGTGATGAAATTTTTACTGGCCATGAAGTTAAATTGACTACATGTTGAATGGAATTCTAATATAATAATAATAATAATAAACTGAGGATGTTGTCATGGGAAGAAACTATTGAAAGTGGACAAGAACCAAAGGATTTGAAATAATGAACATAGAGGGCTTTGCTTTTTGGAATTGCTCATTTTTCTTCTCCTGGCTAAATTCCCATTCTCTTATACTTGTCAGAGTAAAATTATGGAGCAGTAAAGATAGCTGCAAGAAAAGGTTCCCTTTGGATTGTCTCTCTCCCAATATGAACTTTGCTTTTTTAAAAATTTTTTGAGAAATTACATCTTCCACCACTTCTGTCTAATCACTTCATTGTATACCTTGTTTCCGTGCATATTCTTTCTCTGAAATATGCTTTTATCCTCTAGGAATTAATTTCCTAAAATTTAAATATTTCTGGATACAATTCTAAAATATGTGAAATTTTTGTTTCTTTTACAGTTTAAGAAAATCCTAGTATTATGACCAATAATACAAGGAAAAAAAAATTTTTTTCCTGTTCTAGCACTTTACTAGTGTGTAGTTTGTCCACATCAGGAATGAAATCATAAAATATACCAGAAAATAAAGTGCAAGACCTGCAAAAATGAGCATCACAAATGATAGCCAAGATAAAGCATTAAGCAGATTGTTACACATTTCTTTAAGAATATTAAACTTTCTAAAGTTTGGTCAATGTTACTGGGTGAAAGATTTTATGACATAATGCAATGTAATGCAATTGTGCGCTGTCAGCTGAGCTCAGTTTCACATGGTGTTTATTCAAAATGCAGTGGCAGCCAAGCTGAAATGGCTGTTGCCCAGCATGGAGGGTTAATTATAGAGTTGATCTGGGCCTGTGTAAATGCTAATAATTTTATCTGTCAAGAAAACACACATGCAACTAGATTTGGGAGGCTTGTTTCAAGCAGTTTCTGTACATTACTCATGTTGCAAGGACAACATGAGGTTCCTATACCAGTTTATGCTAAAAATTACACCCAGAATGTTTCCTGTTCTGGTTGCTTCACTTCTAGATGGAAGATGTATGGGTGCACATCATATTTATTGAACTATCATGTAAATAAAGAGTAGGATGTTCATGCTCATGAGGTACTGCCTTTGTTTCTGGAAGTCCTGACCTACCTTCTGCAGTAAGGAGAGAGGACCAAGTGTAGGCTGTTGCTTGTTTAATTGAATGGCTACAGAAATTGTCTAACTGAAACCATACATGCAAACATGTTTTGCATGTATTTTACATAGTCTACAGTTACATGCAATCAATAAAACCTGTGTTTGAAATGTGTTCCTTTAGTTAGTACCTGTGAAGCATCCTCTTAAAATGCTGAAGACTAAAACAAAAAAAAAAAAGTAAAAGACCCCAAAAAGTAGATCTGAGAGTGGTGCTGAAGTCTCTAAATTCAACAATCATTTTTCTCTAACTCACAATAATAACCTTCTCTGAAATGCTAATAGTAACTAATACTTCTCTGTGATATTATGTAGGACAAAGAATTGTCTCTGTGGTTTTTATTCCATAGCTAAATAAACATCCAATTTCCTGGAAACTAAGCTGTTACACAGTTAGAAATTTCACATTCAGACAATAGAAACCAATTTTGGAAACAAACAAAACTTCACTAGGGAAGGCAGAATTTAATTCTTACTGATCTTTGCTACTGTGAACAATGTTTTAAATATATTGGTAGACACGCTGTTAGAACAAACAGCTAAACAAAATATCTGAAATTAGTAATTATCAGTTTTAGGCCTGACTGACTAAATGACTACTCACTGAGGGTATACAGTAATTATCATTATTGGAGTCCAATCTTGAACGGCAATCAATGTTCCAATTGCTCATAGTAAAGAGCAATTTATATGCTATTAGTGGGACGTAGAAGAAAAATCTTAGATTTAATCTCTCAAATGGAAGAGGATATTGCTCACTAGAGGTTTTGTGGCAAATTAAAAGCCACTTATTTTGATATTTTTGTTTCTTTTGTGGTACTATGCTCAAAGGTCCCTGCATACAGATGAGTTTTATGGTGAGAACAAGAATGGTGTTCAGGCATAAAGAATGATAACTTCTGAGAATGGTAGTTTTAGCTTCAGGGGAAAAAAAAAATAAAAGAAAAAAGCAAGGGAGAATTATATATTCCTAAATGATAATATTTAGTACGGTAAACACAAAATGAACCTCTTAACCTCTTAGAAAGTATTGTAGCAAACAACTCTGTGCCAAGAGCATGCAACTTTTCAGGCAGAAGAACAGCAAATGAAAAAGGCCATAGAAGTAGGAAATTGCAAAACTCATTGTTGAGGGGAGCTAATGGAATGTAACTTAAAGTGCATCAGAAAAGGATTGTTATGTAAACCACAGTAGCAGCTGAAATAATGTAACAACTTTGTTCAAAGAATTAAGAGATACAAATCTCATACCTTGGAGGGAAAGAATGTTTGAAGTCCAGGATAAGGGAAGAAAACAGTTGAACACAACAATACCTACAATAGTTGTAGATCCTGCTGTAGTTTTAATTCCTGGATTAAAGGTGTCACCACAAGAGTCTCTATAGAACCTTATAAATTTGGTATCTGTTGAAATTAGTAGTGCTGGGAATCCTGATAGTGACATTATGGCAATCAGTTAACTCGACCAAGACACAGCTCTTGGACCATTTAGGCTGCATAGTAGTGGAGCAGGAATGAGTCTCAGAACCAGCCTCACTTTTTGAGTTGTTGTACTTCTTGTTGCAGTGTTGAGTTGATGTTTTTATGGTGCTTATTGCGCTCACATATTTGAGCAGGAGAGCATATTTAGAGTTTCTAGTGAGTAAAATAGTGCAGGTAAACCCACAGAACTTCAGTGGGTTCCATTTCCAGCTGTATTTGTCTTCCAAAGGACTTTTTCTTTGTATCTTTAGCTCATTTATCTTATAACTTATTAAAAGGACTGTGGCTTATTGTTCTATCACCAAGAAGCTGCATTTTATAATAATTGCTGATCCTCCTGCCTTTGCCTTTTAGGTAGCAATGTTTATGCTGCAGTTGGGCAGTGCCACTTTCTTGTTAACGGAACCTGTGATAAGCGCGATGACAACAGGAGCAGCTACACACGTTGTGACTTCACAAGTGAAGTATCTGCTGGGAATGAAAATGCCATATATATCAGGACCACTGGCATTTTTTCATGTGAGTTCAGTGAAAGAGATGGGTTATTTCACTAGTTAACATTTTATTATATGCACTCTTTGTCTCTGTGTAAGAATATGGAATTTGTTATGCACATGTGTGAAGGAACTGAAGATGAACTTTCATCTTGCTTTAACTGTTTGTAAGAAGATATTTGGAAAACCTGATAGAGAACTAGCAGAAATGGTTACAGTAATTAATTTAAAATATGTTTGTTAGGGCATCAATAATTCCATTTATTATCGTGAACCATTATACACTCATACAGGGAGGGTAATCTCTCACTGGGTCAGCATGTGGAAAGAGTATAAATATAAATTTAAACGTATTTTCTTCATATGCTGCTGAATGAAATCTGACCATCATTTTGGTAAAAGGAAAATGACCCAAGATTTGTGCATCTCCTATGCAAAAATCACTCTAGATATGTTATTTATTATTTTATGACATGATACTACTTTGCCATAAACATGGCAAGTGGACAGCTTTAAGGTAATTTTTATAAAATGCATGCAGCATTTCATGCGCTATTGTTGCAAATGAGTGGTTAGGCTGGTTAAAACATCACCATCAGAGGTATTGTCAAAAAGCAGGTATGACCTTAATATGATATGAGTGTGACTTTAACACAGTTCAGTGGCCAGATTCACTCACTTACTCCAAGGATGAAGCATTCATAGGAAAATTGTATTAGTATCAATTTAGAATGGATTACATGGAGACTGAGGATGAAAAAGGGTAAGGGTGCAAAGGGTATCGATACAAAAAATAAGGTGTGCAAAAGGGTTTAACAGAATTTCATCATGAGTAATTTAACATTTATGAAGTGATCATTTTTTTAAAAAAATAACTATAACAGTGACTTAATTACAGTTTTATGATAACAACATTCACCCCATAGTAATTACCCTTGCACAGAGGCAAAGATGTATACACATCTGTCTGTGAGTGTAAAGGTGCTTATCAAAAATTCCCCTTGGCTTCAGGGAAGTACTCATGGCAAATGCTTGAGTGTTTCTCACCAGGCTAGGGTTGCAACTCAAGGAGTGTATGTGTGTGTGTATGTGTGTGTGTGTGTGTGTGTGTGTGTGTGTGTGTGTGTGTGTGTGTATATGTGTGTGTGTGTGTGTGTGTGTGTGTGTGTGTGTGTGTGTGTGTGTGTGTATCAGCCCAGCCTTGCTGTAAGTGATGGTCTTTCAAGTATCGAAGACCTGAGGGTTCCCAAGGTCTGAGAGGTGCTGCCACAGAGAGGGAGGTGCTGGCACAGCCCCTGTGGCCCAGAAGAGCTCAGAAGGTCTCACTTAGGCCTTGTGCAGGGTCACAAGGTGATTTGCTTTAGTCATCAGTTGGTTTCCATCCTGGCCATAACCCACGTTGGCAACTACTGGAGTTTCCAAAACATTTGGAAATTGTTTCCAAAACTTCAGCAACAATGGTGCTGTTCTACCTGGGCTCCAGTTCAGGTAGGGAACGTTCCAAGGCTGTCTGGATGACTGATCACCCTTTGTTCCCCACCTCAGCCGGACAGTGGGTGTTGCTGTTTCAGTGTTTTCCCACCTGTATCTTGTGAAAGCACCTGGTACAGTCAGGGACACATCACCACATCACCGCCCCGCTGGTTTGGTCAAAGCCAGGAGGCGATGCACCAGTGTCATGGTTACAGCCCTCGGAAAGTACATATTTTTGGCTGAAGCCTTAAAGAACAAAGCTGTAACATCTTATTACACAGAAGTCACAAACATATTCTTGATGGTAACTTATTCCAGCAAGCCCTGAGTTTTGGTGCTGTGAGCATAATCTCTTGGCATTATTATTGTTACAACGGTACCTGTCAAAATGATATTTTGCTCATAATAAAACTGCATTTACTTGCTGAGGTGATATTTACGTTGCACTGATAGTGAGACTTTATCTAGTCAGCACTATATTAGGATATCTTATTTAAAATCACTATGTCTTTATGCCCTACTATGTGCTTTATTTTTCCCTATTATTTAGAAAATTTGTTAATGTGAAATCTTGATTAGAAGATGTTGCTTTTTAGAATTTTTTTCATTGTATTTTATAAATTTGATAGCTTTTCATATGGATAATTAATTTGTTAAGTTTTTTACAGGACCAATTTGTTAATGAAAATTAGGAGCATGTAATAAACACAAGTAATTTATCCATTTATCTTGTAGAGATATACCTAAAAGTGTCATAGCTATTTTTATGAGTGGTCAGTTGGCTTATTAGACTACTAAAAATGGTTCTTCTTTTTTTTTTTTTCATTATTTAAAAACCTTTTCATAAATGATTCTTAATATAAAATGTGAATAGCCTCTTTTTCATGGTGTTTCCATGGAGACTATGCTTACATATAGGAATATTCTAATCTTGTAGAGATGACTGGTGTTAAGTACTGCAGCCAAGGCATAATCAAAATATACATTATGAGCAATAATAAAGAACAGCAGTGATATGAAAGAAATATTTCCACCTTGGTGTGCTGATGATATCATAAATGAGGTCATTCAAATGCTTTGAAAGAAATCTATTCCCTTATCCCTTGTATTTTTAATGTATTTGAAACAAGTTTGTTGCCTTTCTCTTTTGAAATCAAACCCCTTTGAACATATTCCAAAGAAAAATTTTCCTGATTTTTTAAAGGTTCTGAATTGCTCTGTAAACTGTGTGAAAATAAATGACCAAAAAAATCCACTCTGTACAACTTGAAAGAATAATAAAAAAGGGGCAGTTTTACTAAAAGTAAAATACTGTAAGTATTTTTAAATATTTCTGGTGTCTGTTCAGACTTACAAATTGCCTTAAGAAGGTCCAGTATCTCAGTCAAAAGCACCAGAGCTAGACTTTAAAAACAGATTTCTTCTGTGGTTGTAGTTTTACGTGAAAACTATAATAATTAGATATAAAGTAGTTTGCACATGTACCTAGAGATTGAAAGGCAACTTTGACATGTCTCTCTGGACATGTTCTTTACTTCAAATTCTTAAAATCCAAAGACTGGTACTTTTGCTTACTTTTTTTTTTTCTTCGTCCACTCCAAACACCTCCCACTCACAAAACCAACTGCTTTGCCTCAGGCAGCCTTTGGGTTGGCAAAGCAAGAATAAGAACATTTAATAAAATGTGATAGGAGAGTTGCAAGCATAGCAAGCCAGTGAAATGAATTCTTTATAGCATGTGAGATCATGGTTAAATAAGTAGAAAGGAACTTTGCATATGGAGAACAAATCTAGTACACTGGCCTTGAGCCTATGGTATTTCTGTGTTTACACATAGGTTATGTAACTTATTAAATTTTGTTTTCCTGTACACAGTTTGTCACATTTCAGTTGAGCTGCACAGTGCAGCATCAGCTGGTATTTTGCAAATGGAAAAGGAAACGTGAAGGTGAAGAAGAAAACCAGTGAGGGAATAATGCATGTGAGATCTAACTTTACAAGGGAAAAGTGTCAAGTTTTACTCAGCATCTGAAAACTGAAGAACATACTCGCATTTGCCCTTTATTTATGTATAGATATATTTCTCTTTCCACGTTTCTGAGAAAAGACAACACTGCAAAATGAACTGCAATGTAAGAAACTTGGTTTGCAAAATGGGGTCTTTTGTGGCTGTGTGGCAAGTTTGTTGCAAAATCTTTCTGTGGTTTTGCTGCAATTCTGAAAAAAACCCCAAACCTTCACATTCTGCTATCAGTCCTTTCTTTTCACCCCTTTTTTTCTCAGTTACCTATACAGCTTACAGTATTTGCCTGTACATTTTCCCTCCAGTGTGACATATTTAAAAAACATGAGAATGAAATATTTTTGAAAATGAAATGAAGTTGTCCACTCTTAAAATGTATTGTGTTAAATAACGTGTTCCTTTAACTACTTTGTTTGCTTCAGCCTCTGTACACATTTTAGAGTTAATCTTTTGGGGTTTCATGTAGACATTTAAATGACCAACACAGAGCATTTCATTAATACGTCCAAATAAACACCCTTTCTGCAATATAAACCATTACAATGCTCAATATCACCTCAAAACTGATGGTTTCCCATGAGACAAGGAACATACAGTGTCTGTCTATATATATATGTGCAAAGCTCGAGTATTGCTTGTTTCACTTATGTCCAAATTTGCACTCATTACCAAAAAGTCCACTGATTGCTCAGAATATTGTCACAGAGGTTCTATTAAGAATCTTTACACAAAACTGGCAATGAAATGAAAAACACAAGCGGCAAACAGCTCAATATATTATTGCTAATTTAAAAAACATTTTAAATAATATAATGACAAAGATTGCTTTGTACATTGCAATATCAAGCTAAATTCTGCTGCATAATTTCCAAATTATTTCTGTAAGTGGATCATCTAAATATGTGAAATTCTGAACTTATAATTGCATTTTTGAATAAAACATTTGTAAATTCTTCTTTGAATCAGATGCCAATGTTATTGGAAACTTCTGCTTTATGTACTTAGAGTTAGGATTTATAGTTTGCTCTTGGATGAGTACAGTAACTGACTGGACATAATACCATGTAAAATGTACAGTTTAAAGAAATATCTATTGTGAATGTTAATTACATTCCTGTTAAGAGCCACACGCTTTCTTTCTTTCTTGTGAAAGGGTCTCCTCATTTTACTGTCATACAATGAATTGAATGGTTTTAGGTTTTCAGAAAATGGTTACCCAGGAACCAACTAGTCAGTGGAAGCTCTTTAGTCTAATACAGTAATTAATTTAATATTAATGTATATAATAATATAATAATGCATATAATAATGTGTATAATGCATATAATAATATAATAATGTAACGCCAGAATTGTTTTAGTGTACCACAGGCACTTTGGGGATAGGGCTGTTTGGGTTACTGAATTTGAATGAGCTACAAAGTGCTGGTAGTTCCATTATTTTTCATTTATTGGCTGATGTAGACTACAAACAGAAGGGTACGACTTCAAAGACACACCAAAGGATGTACTAGGCAGTTTATATAAAGATTTTGTTGCAAAGTCTGAAAAACTTATGGCAAAGATTTACAAGATTTAGATATGTATTTTTTAAAATTAAACGGAAATGTCTTTTTTTACTCAATTTGAAAGACAAAAATTCTTGCAGCTTGTGTATTTCACTAAAGTCTTGTTTATTCACTCAGTCTTTTGTCTCACTTTGTCTAGGCAAATTAGATTTGATGCCATGAACAGAGATAGCTAATGCTGGCACTTTAACAGCCAGCACTCACTTCAAAACAAATCCCACCTCTCTGACTTCAGCAAGTAGAAATCAACCCATTTCTTCCTTTTCTTGCCATTCACTCTAGATCTAGCTCAGTTTTTGGTGAGTTTGTGGGCACAGTTTTCCAGATTGCCTCATTTTGCCTTAATTAGTCACAGCTTCTGTTTGGGCACTGAGCCACGTCCTGTGCCCTCTTGAAAGTGCATTCTTGGAAAATTATGGGTACAGATCTAAACCACTCAAGATACAATCCACATATCTTCTGATTACAGTGGGGCAATATGTTGTTAAAAAACTGTGGTTAATTGCCATTCTTCAGATTTGCCATTCTAAGACAAGTCTAGATCATATTACTTAAGAAGTTGATTTTAAAATATTTTCCTGGTTTCTGAAAAATGTTTGTGCTGGGTTATATTGTGCATCCTTAACTGAAACTCCAAGGGCTAAATTTCTTCTTTATGAGGGAAGTTACTTTTCTGAAACCATCTTTAGGTTTGGGGTTTTTTTCCCTTTATAGATTATGAAAATATTATCAGAGAGAAAAAATCAGGAATTTATTTTAACTTAGCCATTCTTCAATAGGAGCATCACCTTTTCTATGCACGACAGAATCAGAACAGTAGAAATAAATTTTATCATGATATTGACTACCTTTCTGCTAGAACAGGGTTCTTTCCTAAGATAATTTTTCTACTACTTTTTCCTGTCCAATATAAACGTATATATTTAACCTGCAAACTGTCAAAACTTGTTAGCATTATACATTTACCTGAGAATAAGTTCTATGGAGCAGAAAATTATTAATCTTCATTTTCATAAAACTACAAATGTCACTTTTGATTTATTGTAGTGGTCTTCTTAGTCATTGCCAGAGAAAATACTTTTTAAAATAATATTAATATTATTATTTCAAGCTTCACTTGCTTGATTTTATTATCCTTTAAGTTGGGGTTTAAAAAAAAGTTACTTGTGATGATGCCTAAATCTACATCCTAATCTTAACTTATGTTCTCTCCATGGTTTATATTTCAGGATGCACAATACTTCCCAGAATTTAAATGCAGAACTCCAGGGACTGAGCCTATCTTGTTGTTGTTGTTGTTGTTCCTTTACAGCTTTAGTAAGCATGTGTACTGTATCCATTGTTGTTCTTTTAGGCAATAGACTATTGCTTTTCTTCTTCATGAGGCCCCAAAATAAGTTGTGATAAGGTCTCATGAATTCTTCATTTATCAGGATAGATATTCTCTCTAACTTTCTTCACCCCTTCTAACTGTTTCAGCAAACTTCTAATTTTTTTCATTACTTTCTGTTAATCTACTACCATGCCTTATTTTGTGTACCCACAAATTCAGCATAGAGCAAGAATTAGAGTTCACTGTGTCATCTGTGCTGGTGCAAAGGCAGCTGCATTCTCAGTCAGTTACTTACAACACTGTATTCTTCATTGAAGAACCCTGTTTCCAATCACTATTGGTCATTCTACTCCTGTTCCATGTCTCTATTCTGCATGTTCCTTATAATTCAGCATCATATTTCCTTTGTTCATCACAGATCCAACTACCTTTTTCTAACCTGTTTTACAGGTTATTGCAGTATATATTAACTGCTGAAAAGCTGAAGGACTCCTGTTAACAACTCTATAGTTCTGTCCTGGTGTCCTCTTTTCCTTTTAACCCTGCAGTCAGCAGAAAAGGAAACAAACAGGGCTAAGCAAATAACTTTAGTTATTTAAATAACCAGTAACATATGTATATAAGCTTGGCAACTATTTAGTGTGTGCAGCATCTGGACCTAAGCAAAGCATGCTCCATGGAGCACTCTGTAAGAGGCAAGAGCAACCAACAGGGAGACTGAGGATGCCCAGCTGAAATTATTCTGGAAAAATGTTACTCTGGAAAAATGACCCACAGATTGCAGAGGATGCCCTAAAGAGGATGTTCATCTTGGAAGATTCCTGTTGCGTATTTTCCCATCCAGCCACTACTGCATTTTTCTTTCCCTTTTCTTTTTTCCTCTCCTTCTCTTTCCCCATCTTTTCTGTCTTATATTTTTTTTCTTTTTCTCAGAAATAACTTCTACTGCTAGAGTTGGTGGATGTTATATGCTATGGCCACTACAAATAAACCTTTGTGCAAGAAACTTTTCTCAACATTTTAATGTGACACTCATTTATCTCACTGAACCTAATGAGTCTGAATAAGAAAAAGAAACTTATCACATTTATTGGAATTTTATATCTTGCTTCTACCAATAGAAATTTGCAAATTAATATATATAAATATTCACTGCATTTATTTTTTGAGTTTTTGGAAGCCCATAGGAGTGGTAAATTGATGATTTTCTTCCTTGTAAAATCTAAAATACAAGCAATAAACTTGTCCAATGACTCAGCTCCTGCAGTATTGATTCAGCTCCCACTTGTTGGATGTTGTGAGAAGATGCCGTGGCGTGTGATCCAGAGTATATTTTTTGATCTGTGATTGTTATTTGCTGTTCACTGTAGATTTATGCCTATGTGTTTGAGAATATCAGATCCGTTCAGTTGGAGGCATTACTTCTCTCCTTGTTGAGTATTGTGGTACTTGTTCTTGTTAAAGAACTGAATGAGAAATTTCACAGAAACATTAAAGTTGTCCTTCCCATCGATCTGCTTTTGGTAAGTACAGAATTATATATCAGGCTTTTTCTTACAAAGGTTTCAGTGGCTCAATCTGCTGAAGTATACTGTGCTGTCTATAGTTACCCACACTCACACCTGCCTCTTATTAAATAGACAGCTGATTTTCATGGCTGTAAGTAAATTATAAAACCAGGAAATGGTTTGGCTTAATAATTAAGAAAAATTACATAAGCTCCCAGTTTGTATAATATTTTTCATCTGTTTACTACTTTCTACATAATCACAAGAATACGAAGCCTAGAATGTTAAAGTGCAAGAAGTTTGAAATAGAAAATAAAAAGTAACTGCCATATTGTAACTCTAAGTAAGTCTTGAGCTGGGTAGTTGTGCCTTAGATGTTGCTTGTGATTTATCTACAACAAAGTTAAATAGCTATGTTATTCCTTTCTGTCTTTTTACTAAGTTTTCCTTCAATATAATATAGACTAAATTGAACTTAGCAATTGCATTAAGGATTGAGCTGCAGTCAAATGATCAGCACCAGATTACCATCAGAAAGTTTCTGTTTTTCTCTAAACCTCTAAAAGAAAATGCTAAGTATGAAGGACAGTTGGTTTTCAGGGTGTGTTATTGCAATTACTTTTCTGTTGCTGGAAAAAAATACTTACAATGGCAAGATGCTGGGAAAAGAGGTAGTATGGTCCTTGCCTCAGTGTTACGTTTTTAGAAATATTGGATAAAATGTACCAGCAAACTAAGGATTGCAGACTGGAAGCCTGTTCTATGGAGATTTGTGTGTTCATCTCATTTGAAAAACAGGAAATCAGTTTGAACCTCCTCTGGGTCAAACTTTCTACTCCCTCTGCAAGATTCATAACTACTAGAACATAAAAACAAGAGGCAGACACATCTTCTGCTGTGTTCTGTGCTGAAGTCAACACTGCCAGTCTGGATTAGATGCTCCCAGAGATCAGCTGAATCAGACTACTCAGGAAGACCTAAATTATGAATTAATTTAGGCTGCTCACCTGAATGGTAGTGCTCTGGGGCACATGCTGAACAGAGGGACTTTGGGCACTGCCACAGTTCCTGAGGCTTTACAGAGAGCCATAAATGTACAAACTTGCACCGTAGTCCTACTTCATTTTTGTGTTCAAATCTTAGTTTCTTTTGACTCTCTTCCACATTTGCAAAAAACAAACAAATAAACAAACAAACAAAAAACAAAAAAAAAAAAAACCCAAAACCAAACAAACAAAAAACCCCATAATAATGTTTTATTATCTTGTTTTACTGGATTGATCTAAGGATAAATGTATATGGATAATGCCACGTGCTTAGGTATGGCAATAATAGGGACCATGTCAGAAGCAACAGAAATGTAACATCTTTTTTTGTTTGAATCACTAGATAATTGCTACATCCATTGCTTGCTACTATGCTGATATGGAATACATCTACGGGATAGAAGTTGTGGGAAATATTCCTAAAGGGTAATGTGGGCTTTATTAGCTTGTGGCTTTTAAACATTTTTATTTCTGAGAACAGTCTCTGAAAAGGTCAGAGCAGTTTCTGAAATAAGAAATTGTAAAAATCTACTTTGTTTCCTGTCCCCTCAGATACTCTCTCACAATTCAATCCCATGTTATATGTGCATAGGTATCATCACAAAAATGCATTCCTGTATATTTTCATAGGTTTTTCTTGCTTTGTGGAATAAAAAGTAGTTACTAAGTACTTGATGATGTATGACAGGAGGGCAGGACACTCTTTACAAGATTATCGCAACCTGGTTTTTCAGAGTTCCCTTGCATTATTGTAGCAGAAAGGATTTACAATGAGATAAGATTTATGCATTACTACACTTCATTCCTTTCCACGCATATAGTAATTTTAGAAAATGTGGTTTCTGAGAAAATGTAGAAGATTTAATTATGCTTAATCTAGAAAAGAACTTTATTACTATAGTTAAGGATATAATTTCCTCCATGACCTTGAGAAGGCAAAAAAAAAAAAAAAAAAAATCCATATAATTAGCTAGAAAGAGAAATTAGATTAGTTGTCAGGAAAAAAGGTTCAAACTCTACAGGTTGGTATGGAAGAACACAGCTGTTGTGTAATTTCCTGCTTCAATATAGCAGGGTTTCCCTAAATTTCACAAAGTACAAGTCCAAAACAGCGTGAGTGCATGTGTGGCAGCTTGCAATGAAAGAAATAAAATAAGGGAAATTTCTGAGAAAGAATATGATTTTTAAGTTTTAGAGCATGCTGTGACTCTCTAAAACACGTCTGAGTGTGCCCCTTCTATGTGTAATGAATAAGTAAAATGTGTTTATGCAGTTTTAATAATTCCTAACCTCATACATGTAGTGTGGAAGAACAGAAGAAAAGCCTGGATCATTCCTGCATGTTTTTAGGCATTTGCCTGAAATACCTAACTGCCTTGTCAGTGCAGAGCATCAGAAACCTTAAGAGCACAATTTAGTTTCTGGACGGTGTGATTTGTGCTCTGGAAAGACCATGGTCTTTTTGAAAAAAAGTCCCCATTAGATGGAATAAATGCCTGTACTATCAGTAACTGACAGGAATAGAAATTTTTTTAAATATTTAAATTTAAGTTTTCAGAAAAGCCAACTATATCAAAAAAGGAAAAAAATATACAGTAGTCTCTTCTACTGAACATTACAAAATTAGTGAATGGTTGCTAATTTTATTTGTTAGTCATGGAGTTAATTTATCAACTTCTTTTTATAATTTATCAAATTGAAGTTTTCAAATTGTATACTCCATCTGAAAAAGTTTCATCTTCTACAAATTCTCTTCTGCTGCTCCCAACAGACTGAGATCTTATTCATCTAAAATACTGAAAATGTCACCTTACAAGTAATCCAAAAATTAGCTGTTCCTGCAGAGATTGTTTCTCTGGTATTCACATAAATTGCAGGCCATATAGAGACCATGTATCAAGTTTTGCAAAAAATCACTGTCTTTATTTTTTATAGGTTGCCATCACCAAAAGCACCACCCATGAGTGTCCTGCCTGAAGTAGTCACTGAAGCTTTTGGAGTGGCACTGGTTGGTTATGTAGCCTCACTAGCTCTTGCTCAAGGCTCTGCTAAAAAGTTTAAATACACTGTGGATGACAACCAGGTAAAGCTCTTTCTCCTTAGTGTCATTGAGCCTCTAAATCACTTCACCATTTGGGGAAAGTGTTATAGATGTATGCCCAGTATCAAAAGTTATGTTCCATATAGCATCCTGACACCTTCTAGTGTTTACAGTAACACCCAAATTTTGTTCAAATTATCTCTGCAGAATGCCTTCATTGGCTGAACTGCTCCTTTTGGGGAAGATCATCCTTCAGGATAATCTTGTAATGCTACATTCAGTGCAGCATTTGGGTATTAACGTATTTTTCACCGCTCTGAGACAGCTTCTCCTCTGGCAGTTAAGCTCTTATAGACAAATTATGATGTTAAATCAGTTACCAATTAATGAAACAAAGCAATTCTAAAACAAAACCTGTACCAGGTACAGGCCCAGGACTTGTTTGATGTTATAATAAGAAATTATTTATACTTACGCAAAGTAGAAGTCTCATCCAAAATAAAGGTTTATTTGTATCTAAGAAGCTGGGTGAGTTCAGAGAGTGCTGCCAAATTTACAACCATAGGAGCTTTCTGTCCTGAGTTCCACTTTGCAGAGGACATGTTTAAATAAAAGTGGGCCATCTCTACACTATTATATTGCTTGTCATGGTGGGTGGGTAACTCCAAGCCAGCAAGAAATCCATGGAGATGCTAATTCAAGCACTGTGGTAAGAAAGGCTCAATTTCAGATAACTGACACTAGTACAGTGTGCTGCAAATGTTGCCTCCACCTTTATGGTAAGTGGTTTGGGATAAATAGCATAGGGTTGAATGAAGAACAGTTGTTTTGCAGCTGGAGGTCTATTTGAGCGGCCTATCTAGACAGGCTGGTCTTGTTACATCAGGTCCTGTTCTTTACAACTCTTATGTCACTGGAAAACACAGTAGGAACATTCTTGCCTGTTCAGGTCTCTAAAATATTCCTCAGTTTGAATACATTGGGCCATAAATTTCTATTGATGCTTCAGAGCCACGTTTCTATGGAGCAGAGGGAGAATGCTTTGAGCTTGGTGCAGGTCAGACCCCAGGGTGACATGCTGCTTTGTTTCAAGGGACTCCATGGAACACAGCAGCTGCAGTCTTGGAACCTCTGTGTAGGTCTGCATCGAGTAATGGAGCAAAAGAGCCAAACCTCCATGAGAGGTGGTGTGGCTGTACTGCCGGGGGGGCAGGCATGGTGCTTGGCACGAGGGCTTGTGGGTGTGTGAGGCTGCCGGGTGAGCTTTAAGGGGTGCTGTTCTGTGCTGTGAAGACAAACTCATGAGATGGCTGGATACAGCACCATTTTCCTACACATTTTCCTGGGCAGGCCAGCTTGCTCCTTAAAGTCTCTGATGCTGGGTGGCCATGGCAGAACACTTCCTCAGGAAACGCTGTTCTTCTTAGGATGCATATTCAAGGCGGCTTCTCCACTTTCCTTCTATGAATCTGTGTTCAGACATGTCTCTATTTTGACTGTAAGCAAACACCAAATACATTTGTGATGAAAGACAGCATGCATACAGTGTGGCTACCACACTTCACTTTGACTAAAACATGTACTAAAGGAAATCAGTGGCTGTTTTTTCCAGTGAGCCATAAACCAGAAATACTCTGGACAGATTCCAGACACCAGTACCTGGGGCTCTGTCCAGTTAAAAAGCAGATGTAGATCAAGATGTAAATAATTTGGTTGAACTTAATCTTCAAAACTTAGCAATGGCATTTATTTTGTGGACAAAATGTCCCTCCTGCTTTTGATGAATCTGCTTCAATATCTCTATCATTCAAATTAGTTCTGAGTTGTGAGAAGATCTGTTCTGTTGGGAAACCCTTTGTCAGGTACCTGTGTGATTTTTTCCCTCAAAAATGTGTCCGTCCTTTATCATTGCTAATATTTACATAGGGGACTCCTTTGTTGGCAAGAGGCATCGAAGTGACAGACCAATAGGAAAAAAACATCTAAAAAACCATCTTCTGTTTAATGACTTTGCAGGAATTTTTGGCTCATGGGCTCAGCAACGTGATTCCTTCATTTTTCTTTTGCATACCAAGTGCTGCAGCGATGGGACGGACGGCACTTTTATATAGTACAGGCGCCAAAACACAGGTAACAGCTTGGAGTGAAGTACATCAGAGATTTGAAGCTGTGATACTGCTCACTGCAATTTGTACTGATTTATCCATTGTATTTCTCTAGTCTCCCTTTCCCTCTGTCCTGGGAATGACTCTGCCCTGTCATTTTAAACAACCTGCATGAAATTGCATGTGAATAGTGATGTCTTTCTAGGAAAGATAATGGGTCCATTTGCTAATTTTTACCTGTTTCATTCAGTATGAACTGTAAGGTCTATGGCAGCAAGGGAGTTAGGAGTTGTGTGTTCTGACTGCAGGAAAATACATAAAAGCCCTTTCCATTTATGTGAATTTGTCACCATTGTAACAAAAGTGCCCTCTAATGGTGTTTAATGGATTCATGGTGCCGTCTAAACTGAAGTTTTAGGAAAAAAGAAATCACATTTCTTTAATCTGTTTTAATTTATCTTCTGTCTGATTTTCAAAATAAAATGTAAGTAACCTTTAGAGCTGTTTGTTAAAAAACCAGAAGTAATCTCCCAGCTTCTGCCTCGTGAAATGGTGTACTTGTCCTATCCCTCAGCGTACACTGAGCCCACAGAGGTGACATTTAGATTTTTGAAGATGTTTGTTGCTATTTCCTATTGTAGGAAGTGAAACCCACAAGCTGTTATTACAGTAGCTCAGGAAAAGAGGGGACTGTAATTGCTGAAAATGATAATTGTGACCCTGTCAGCCTGTCATCTGTCCAAATTGTACTTGTGAACAAGAGAGGTGGCAAACCACTTGGGGCACCCCCACAGCATTGCCTTCTCCTCTGAAATTCAAGAGCCCTTTGGTGGCAGCTGGACACCTGCCATACCAATGCCATGTCCTTTGGAGTTTGCTGCTATTCTCCCAGGTAACAAGTGACAGGACAAGAGGAAACACCAACAAGCTGAGTCAGGGAAGGTTTAGATTAGATATCAGGATTTTTTTTTTTTTCATGGAAGGGGTAGTAAAGCATTGGAACAGATTGGAACAGACTGCCCAGAGTACTGGCAGAGTCACCATCTCAGAAGTTTTCAAAAATTGTGTGAATATGGCACTTGAGGACATGGTTTAATGGTGAACATGGAGGTGATGCTGGGCTGACAGTTGGACTTGATGACCTTAAAGGTTTCTTCTATCCTTATCACTTCTATGATTCAATGATTCTATTTTCATTTTGTAGCTGTTTCTCTTGCCTGCATAAAGGACATTAGCTGCAAGAAAAGGGTTTATGATGTATAAGACTAAATACAATCCATAGGTATTTCTCCTCAACCATGTCTTAGAATTATTTCTCATGCAGATTTCACAATATTAAGGAATTATACAGGGCTTCAACACTCCACATGTTAAATACTTGCTAATTAGCCGCAGAGTACTCTTAACTCACTTAATCATAATAAATAATCTAACAATAATCTTGAAAAGTATTTATATGCAAATATTTTAGTTACCACTTGGCTATTAATTATTTCAGTTATATATTTTAGTTGAATTTGATGTCATACAATTCCAACTCACAGACATCCTCTTCTGTAATTTGTCAGTGTACTGACTGTACAGTTTACATTTGTACTGCATCATGTTGTACTGGCTTTTCCATGGAGGATTTGAGGTAACCTGCAGACCTATAACCTGAAGGCATATGGGGTATTTGAGCACATTGGCTCTGGTACATGTAGGGAAAGTCCTCGATAAAAGGTTATTCAATACATGAAATGGAAAAAGAAACCGCTATACCATGATTTCAGGACAGCAAACACACAATAAAAATCTGCTTGGTTCATCTATTGATTTCACAGTATAGCAGTGCCTGTGTCTAAAAGTTAAGAGTGTGGCTATGAGTTAGCACTATGGCATAACAATCCCTCCCCTGCCTTCTTAGAAAGCAACCTATTAGCTTAATGCTCTCCTTTGTGGCTGTCCAGGCAGAATGAGGAGAGGAGAAGATCATCACTTATAAATACTGGTCAGGTCAAAGGCAAAATGAAGCCTTTCTTTAACGTAGAGAGAAGTCAGTTTGGCATAGGGCATGGAAGAAATGTAAAGAGCCTTTCAGTGGCACAGAGCAGCCCTTTTTTCCCAAATGGCTATACCTGGGTTGCAGTTTTGTCATTTGTTCCTCAGTGATATATTTTCCTGGGAGAAAACAGAAGTGAGGAATTCTATCATGGACTAGAAGTGTCCTTCAAATAGAATCAACACTTTTTTTCTTGCTCTTCATGAAGGCAGGAAGAGGGAAAAGTTCCTTGTGATTTTACCAGCAGATTTTTAACCCCTTTTTTATGTAAACACTCTGTCTATCCTTCTTGAGGGTATTTTTAAGTACACCATGACTTTAATTTTCTAGTGTTTTAACAACTTGTCTGGTTTTGTTTTTAACAACTTGTCTCTTAAAATGAAACCTAATTATTTTAGTAAAGAAACATATTATCAATATAAAAATAAAGTGAGCATCTGTCTACTTATCGTCAAAAACCTTCTGTGAATCTGAACTGTATATTTATGAGACAGAAGAACTCAGTGAGCACTTAGAGCAGAATAGGACAGTGCAATTTTACTGTAGTTTTCCAGTATCAGATTAATATTATAAATACTGTGAAGAAATATATAATTATTAGACCATATTTTTTCTGAATTTCTATTACTTGCATTAATTATAATCTTTAATATATTTTTTAATGTTTTAGCATTTTCTTAAGTAAATACACTGACAATTACATGAAATTATTAGTGGTTTCTGGTTTAACAATAGTTTTCTTCTAGTGTTAATCCCAACAAAAGAAGTTAGACTTCTTCTCTAATGGAAAAAAAAAAAAAAGATAGAATATATAATTCTTGCTTAATGCTATGACAGATCTGTTATTTAGTACAACATAGGGTGCATGGCTATAAATAAGTTGCAGAATGGCAGTGGGTGCTGAGAAACTTCTGGGATGAGATATTACACACACACATTCCATTTAATACCCAAGTGTGTAAGTGATACACTGATTTGTGTCAATGTGCTGGCAGCAGGGTCAAGCACAGATGTTGAGATCTGGCACTATGTTCTCACTGTAGTTGATTAAAGGTAATAATCAGAGATTAAAATTGAAATCTTATGCAACTGCAACGCACAGATTAATAGCTAATACCTTCATCATCTGATTCTTGACTTTGTCTACCATATTTTATAATTTATCCTTTTCACAATTTCTTTTGTTTTTTTTGTTGTTGTTAGACTGAATGATCTGCAATTCTTGTTTATTGTTTTAGGTGGCTTGCCTTATCTCTTGTGTTTTAATTCTTGTGGTAATCTACACAATTGGACCTCTGCTCTATTGGCTTCCTATGGTATGGTACTTATCCTTTTGAAAGATTAAAGATGTCAAACATTTTCTAATGACAGCTCCTTTCAGGGAAAGACAGTGCAACTTATAAAACAGCTCTACATGATTTCAGTGGCCAAAAGAATAGTAAGGACATGACAAATCTTGAAATCATAAAATACAGGGGTGACAGCATAAGAGATACAGATTTTGGATATACGTAGTTACATATATAGCCTATCATGTAAGCATATAGAAGTGAATTTCTCTTCTACTTACTTTTGGCATGTAGTTTATGAAAAATATACACCCAGGTTGCCATGGATTTGTAAACTGACAAAGTGCGGTAGAAATTAATGAAGATTCATGATAGTTCTCCAGATATACATATGATATACAACTTTGCTTTTCAAATAAATTTGACACAAATTATTTTAGATCATGATATAAGCTTAATTACCAGAAGATTATGAAGTATTCTGATATCTCTGTCATACCTCTATGTAAGACTCTATCCATCTATGCTAAGACTCTTTGAAGCAGTGTGACATCTTTTCACATAATCTATATCTAGCTTTCGGTATTACAAATTAATAGTTGATTTTAACTACAGGCATGTCAAAGCTGCTAAATGCAGCTCCAAAATTATCCACAATTCTGCCATGTATGTACATGAAGTTTTAACTCAACTATGTTTTAAAATTGCTTTGTGCTATTGTTTACATGGTGTCATGAAAGTTCTCACTTTTCAAACACAGATCCTTTTATAGTTTATTTTAACCATGCAAAGTAAGGACACTTGAAGAAGGGTGTGCAATATGTCCTGGTGTTTTTTTGCCATACTCCTTCCCTACTTTAATTTGGATTTATATGGATTATATATAAATTTTGACCAGTCTCCTGTAGGCCTTTTCCCCCATATTGTAAAAATACTTTTTGGTTTTTTCTTTCTTGATAATTTATTTCTCTTCTATTATGCTTTTTCAGCCTGTCTATGCACTGTAAATCCATTGGTTTGTACTCCATTCTTTTTGGCTCTAGATGATTTCTTCATCCATCTCCTCCTCCTTCCTGAGTGAAAGAACTAAATTTTTTGTTGTTGTTGTTGTTCAAAATTAATGGACTTTTGCCCTAGAGGCTTTCTCTAGGGGAAGGGAAGCGAAGAGAAGGAAGTGAGGAAAGGGGAGTTACAATTCTTCACTGCAGCAAAGTTGAGTGATGATTTGCTTTTGAGTCCTTCAGACTGTGGAAGAATATATTTGGTTTGGTGATGCATGGAAGAATCTTGGGTAGTCCTGAGGTTTCTGTTGTTTCTCTAACAATTAGGTAGCCTGTATATTGCCTTCACAAAAAAAAGGAGACAGGAGGGTTATTGCTGGTAGCATCTGTCACAAGGATGCCTGTGCTCATCCCATTTTCTAAACACCTACCAGTTTGTTTTTTTTTTTATTTAGTTATGACATTGACTGCTTAATTGAAGAAAAAGCATTTGTTTTCACTAACAACTCTGCAAATGGATTTTGTGTTTATGTTTTTGCAGTGTGTGTTAGCAAGCATTATTGTTGTGGGCTTGAAGGGGATGCTAATGCAGTTCCGTGACTTAAAAAAATATTGGAATGTGGATAAAATAGACTGGGTAAGTAAAACTTAATCTAAGGAGGTTTTCCTTATTTTAACAAATGGTAAAGAATCAAACCTAAAGCTAGAGATGTGTATACAGACAGATCAAGTTATTATGAGCAAATATGTGTCTAATTTTTATGTATTTTCTGTCTGTTTAACATGCTTTTGCTACTGTAGCATTATTGAAGAGATTTTGGTATCATTGTCCTCTGGGAATAGGGACTCACCGCATAGGTCAAACAGAACTGGAAACAGTAGTGATGCAGAAAGATATATTCTGAGGGGTGCTGTAGGTAAATTGCCTCAACTGTTTCAGATTTTGCAGAGTATCTATGGTTTGAACATAGAGAAAGATTCTGCACTATGAGAGGAAGAATACATCAGAAAAAGTAGATTGGTGAAAGGAGACATAGTAAGAAAATCTGGTTTAACGCAAAGTCTAAATAGTCTGACAGAATTTGCACAGAATTCCTAGCAAATAGTAAAGAGGAATCTATGTGTAAGAAGACTCCTGGATTTGTCTTTTGTAGGAGATTTTGGGTGCAATGGCCAATTAGTGGAACCAAAATTTCTACGCACTTAACATAAATACACACATGCTGGCATTCCATACATTTGAGTTAACAATATTCAGAAAGGTATTTTGGCCACATAGTCCTTTTCTGTGGCAGGAAATACAGGTAATTTGAGTTACTATCGGACTTTTTTTGAAATCACCAGTGACTGAGTATTCTACAGCAGTAATGGTTAAGCCTAGACAGAATAAAACTTTTTTTTAATAGAGCACTGGATTTTAGTATGGGAAACAAAGTAAACAACATCATTGACTGAGAACTTTTGCACTTGCTTGCAGAAAACTAGAGGTTCAGAAAACTTGTTTTTTGGGGTTTCTTTTGTATTATCCAGAAAAAAAGCTCTGTCTTTCCTGAAATCTTTTCTTCCTCGAGCAGTAAAATTCTGGAAATATTTTCTATCTCTTGTTTTGTATTTGACTTTCAGCTTAACCCATATTGCCAGTGACAGAAATTATGGATAATGTGGATCAAGAATTATTTTGGGAACAATGGACTTAAAAACATTGGTAGTTATGAGAGATATATCTTCTCCATCAGTTCATTGAAATAATAAGTAGTTACATTTTCCAGCAGGATATTCGGGAATCTCACTAGATTTGACAAGTCTTCACAGATAGACTAACCTGACTGATTTTGCTTTTCTGGTTTTGGCAGAAAAGGTTGTGTGAGTAGTTACTTATGACATCTCTGACATCTGTCATAATTTCTAAGAGAGGTTATAGAATGGGGGAGTTTGCTGGGTTCATCTTTTTGACTAAACATACTTCAGCAATGATTTATCTTCAAGTAGTTTTACCATCAGTCCTTAGCTTGACAGGATAAATCATCTTGCCTTGAATAGCATAGTTTAAAGTAAGATTATAAACATTGATCTTGCGTTGCTGCCTGCTCTGAGGAGCCCCACCAAGCCCAGTGAACTATGTAACTACACTGGTGTTATTTTGGCTAGAAAGGATTCACCCCAGTAATTGACAGAACACTGGAAATGAATAATTCCATCACCCAGGTTATCCAAAGTGTTTTGAAGATAGAAACCCTAAGAAAACATTTGGAAATAATTAGCAGTTGTCCTTTCTGGAACTGATTCTTTGAAGGGTGTGTGTCATGTAGCATTGAAGTCAGATTTGTTTTGGTTACAGGTCTGGCAAATGATAGTGCATGGAAATGGAATATTATGGAGTTTGTTACCTTGTTCCTTCACACTTCTTTAAGCATCTCATTAAACACAAACAGGATGAATAATATTTATCTGTTGATTAGTTCTCTATAAACATAATCCATTTAAATGTAGAAGACACAATATTGTTCAGGGTTTGAGGAAATTCATTGGCTCCTTCCATCAGAGGATATTCTGTGTTTCTATGCAATCTCTTCTTTCAGCCATGGGTAGCTTTTTCTTTCAAGTTTAAATCCCACCTCTCAAATCGCATTTGGTTACTTTTCAGCTATTACCCCATGGTCCTTATTCCAGAGGTCTCTTTCCTGCCAGTCATAGCATCCATATGAACTTCAAATGTCTCCTGCTCTAGTTAAGGTCTTCTGTCAATCCCTACACCTCGGTTGGATGACTTCAACAATCTCAGAATAATAATTGCACTGTTCCACTATATATGTTATATGCACAACTGAGAGTGATTTGTCTTGATATTTTTTCCTGCTTTGTCTGAGAACAGCCAGGTAGCTAATCGGGCCTTGTCTGTAAATATATCTCACTTCTCAGGTCCTCAGGTTAAAAGGTGATTTCCTTGTTTCTGTAAGCCTAATTTCTTATGCAGGCCAACTTGACTAACCTGCTGGTTTTATTCTCCAGCTTGACAGGGCTGGTGATACTAGTGATACTTTCCTAGTCTTACTAAAAAGGCCAGTGAAGTTCTTGTTAACTCTTGATTTTAAGGCTCAGGATCACAGATAAGACACTTTTTAAGACACGCAAAAACTACTGCCTGGCAATGGACTGCTGAAGAAAAATGTTTTATTTGCTGTTAACAGTTGGACTTAAAAGTAACCAAAGATGGGGGGAAATACCTCAGAAGGTGATGTTCTAGATGAAAATTATAACAGATTAAGTATCATTTTAATGAATTAATTATATAGCAGGGATCTGAGAAGTTCAGCAATGAAATACTCCAGCATTTAAAGAGAAAAAAATGTTTTAAAGTTGCACATATGTCTTGACCAGAAAATGACCACAGCTGAGACAAAGCCAAGTTGCATGCCTGACTTTTAAAGCAGGAAGAATGGCAAGAATTTATGGTAAAAATTACACATTCCCAATATGGTGTTGTGATGAGAAGCAGTTATGGATGCATGAATTGAAATTGTAGGCATATATATTGATATTAAAGTATGTGAGGAATAATACTAATTCAGCAATTAAAGTAGATCCAAGAATGAGGGTCTCATTTTTGACAAGTATCCTCCAAGATCTTGCCATTGTGAATTTCTGAGACATGCATCCCACACCCTATCAATCTATTTTGTCAAAATATTGAGAGGAGAGGGCCTATAAAGAGTCCTCCTTGAAATCTGGAGCTCATTAGTGCATTTTCTTGGGGTTTTTAGAACTTCTTCAGGTATTATCCTCAGGAGGAAGGTGGCACTTTAATTTGTTCATCACACGGGGGTCCTGATACAGGAGAGTGCTCTGAGAGCTCTCAGGGCTCAGCTATACAAACAAT
The DNA here is from genome assembly GCF_015227805.2 of Hirundo rustica. Taxonomy (NCBI): domain Eukaryota; kingdom Metazoa; phylum Chordata; class Aves; order Passeriformes; family Hirundinidae; genus Hirundo; species Hirundo rustica. The sequence goes on along the minus strand of NC_053450.1, from coordinate 25,211,504 downwards.
TTTCTACAAAGCAGGAAACCATCTCTTCTGTGAGAATAATTTTACATCAATGACTCCATCTTATGACATCCTAGGGAGATTTTCTATTTTTCATGCATTAGTGAATATGCTAGTGTGAGTTATATTACTTGTGCTGTAGTTGGTCTCAGTGGGGTGGGAAGGAATTTGTAAATGCTTAATCCATTGAAAGCATGATTACCATATAAATTATTTTTAAAGAGTACTATTTCTATCAGTCCCTCTGTTTCCAGAGCTGTTTGCAAACAAATTCTGTTTCAACCATTGTGTATGTAATGCCTGTGAAAAATTATATCAAAGAACTACCATACCACTTTATTATTATCATAGGATCATTTAGGATGGAAAAGACCTTTAAAGACCATCTAATCCAACTGTTAAACCCAGCACTGCCAGGTCTACCCCTAAACCATGTCCCTTAGTGCATTAGGCAGTTCCTGATCTATGGCTGTGGTGGGCTTCACTTGAACCCCAAGTTTTGATGAAGAGTGTGCTGAGGATCAATGCACACATTATTCTTTTGTCTGCAGAAGGATGTGGGAGCATGGCCATATCACTCAGTCCTTAAGAGCCAGAGCTCCCTCCAGGACTCCAGCATCTTCTGCTGGGACAGTTCCTAAATGAACAGGACTTTAATAGGATTCTTCTTTTGGCTGTATGCTGGGGGGCCTCTATTTAAGCAACTCATCACAGCCTCACATTATAGACAGCACAGAACTGGTCACTTGAGTCATATTCATCTTTTCCTCCACTAAGCAACAGCATAATCAGGTAGGAGTTAGATGACTCCTTCCTAAATTTTCTTCATTCTGATAACCAAATGCATTGTTTACATTCGGAAACTAGACAGCTGTGTTGCAGAGAGTTACATATGAGGAACCCTAGACATTCAGGCAATAGCCGATTATCTTCTCAGTCTGCAATGAAACAGGGAAGTGCATAATCTGGTTTCAAACTGGTATAGAAACATTTATTATCACTATACCTTAGCATTGTACTGTCTAGCCCTAGGTTCAGAAAACATATTTATATACTTTTTTTCCTTACCAAGTAATGATTTTAGACTGTCATCAATGGTGGATCATTGGACCCTATGAAATCAAAAGTCTAGATGGAGGCAGCTGCTACACACAGTCACTGTACCTCTCAGTGCTTCTGATACTTTCTGATATATGCAGGAGTTGACATAAATCCATTTCTTCTGCTTGTTTCTTTTCTCCCTCTTTAGAGTTTTGTCTTTAAATTAGTGCAGTACTTTGAAAGTAGATTTTGTTTTGATTTTTGATATTAACATGTGCCTATAACACATTATTGCTAAGATTTGAAGAGTGATTAGATTTATCTGTCCTAGAGTATGCAATAACCATATTGAAGTAAGCTGCCAAGGAAAAATTTGATATTTTTATGACTTTGTTGAACTTTGCAATAACTCATGAATTAAAAAAAAAAAAAAAAAATCTATCAGATCAACATAACTTCTTTCTACAAGTTTGATGCCACCCTAATTAAAGAAGAACTGATTCCAGGCCAATGCAAAGTACTGAAAGGGCGATTGACTAATGAGAGTATGATTGTTTTGGCTCAGCCTCTGGAACAATGGCAGTCTCTGATTACAGTTAAGATGTAAGATACTAGGCTGCTGGAGAGGCACTCAACTAGGTTTCCCAGTAGTCAGCAGTACTTAGGCATTTCTGGCTTTGATTCTTCCTATGCAGACTTTGTTTTGCATTTTTATGCATTCTGTTTTCTTCTGAGACATAAGAATTTTGCAGGTCTACAGCAGTGATTTAGTTAGATGTGATGAGGTTCAGGTCTGCAACTGAACTGGATCGCACTGGAGTGGATTCAGGTGTTGTCAAGAGTTCAGCCTTATTAAGATAGTCTAATGCTTGATCTCACCGATTTTCAGGTTTTTAGTAGTTCTGTTAGCCTTTTCACATTCAGGTGAGCTTCTTTATAAAGTATAATTGACTTATAAATCTTACTCTTACTTTCTTTTTCATTAATCAGAACTCAATATCTGTTGCTCATAAAGGTGGTCTTTGTAAATATTTGCACAACAGTTTGTATAAGATGTCATGTTAAAATACAACTAGTGATTGAGGATGGTTTCAGAGGGTGAACTACCTCCTTACCTAGCATCTCTCCTGTTGAAGAAACTGGAAAGTCTTTTGCAGTAGTTAGGAATCTTGAAGATGAGGGAGGAAAAGGTTTCTAAACAGAGTCATGTAACATTCTGTCCTCTGTGAAGCACAAGTTAGTATGGTATGACTTACATTTTATAATTCATAAAATAACAGTTCTGAAATCTGCTGTAGCAAAATTCCTGTGGTTGGGCTGAAAGTATTCTATTGTCTCTGGCTTTCGTGAGTTAAGTGAAAGTATCAGAAGGATAATCTTAACACTGATTGTGCCATTGTAATGTGATCTGTTACTCTGCAAACATGAACAAGCTGCACTGTAGTTCTTGAAACGGGCACCTGTGGGGTTCAGTATATCCAGAGGAGTGAAAATACTTTCCATTCTTTTTCAACACCTTTTTTATAAAGAGTAGATGGCAGTCTTTACTTAAGGCTCCCTCAAGGAAATAAAGATGTGCTTTATTATACCAATTAGGTTGGTACAAGAAATCAAGTAATTTGTACTTTTAATTGGAAAATCTGCATGTCTTTTAGCTGTACACATCATTATAGCATGGAAAGAAAAGCAATCATTTCTGGTACGAAAATAATTAGGGAAAAATTGAAATGTGAAAGTTTTTAAAGGTTTTTTTAAATTTCTTTTTAAAGTGACTGTAGCTTCAGATATGCTTCAGAGTGTTTCTTAAAATTACATTTAAAATTATCACAAGTTTTAATAATCAGATGTTGAAAGATAGGGAAGTAATATGAAATCTCACCATTTCTATTGGAAGGAAATAATTCCCCAGTAATTTTTATTTGTCATGGAGTTGTTTTAGTCAGCTGTACCCTGATAAACGCCACTTTTAATCAGCCTCCTTGCAAATTATAATTCCCACTTATATGATTAGTGGGAGAAAAGCTCTCTGTATGCGACCTCATTAGGGCACCTCTGTGTGTGAAAGGAAAGAAGGATTTAAAATCTATGCAGTGAAGAAGGTGATAAGAATTTGCAAGGTGAAAAATAACATAAAGGTTTTCCAAAACAAGTGGGTTTATTCTGACTTAAGCTGTTAGCACAAGCACAAATGCTATTTTAAGTAACCCCGGAAGGAACCTCTGAGCACTGGGATGGGCTGTGCTATGCTGCAAGTGGTCTCCCATGGAGAGGCATTACTTTAATTGCTAGTTCAGTCTTCAGTATTTGCCAGTTCAAAGATCCAAATGTTCGCATCTGAGAAACTATCTTAGTTTTAAAAATCTTTATTTCTGATTCATAAAGCACACATTGCTATAAAATTTGAAACTAATCACTTCTTTTTTCTCTCCTTCTTAAAGAGCATATGGGTTAGTACCTATGTGTTTACAATATGCTTTGCTGCTAATGTGGGACTGTTGTACGGTGTTGTCTGCACTATAGTAATCGTGATTTTCCGCTTTCCCAGGTAAGGAACAATTTGAAACAATTGAACAATTGTAATGTTCTACTAGCACTTCATTATGTATTTGTTCTGCATATTACTTCACAGTCAGTGTAGACATAAGGTGTACTAAATTTAACAACTAAACTTCAGTTTTCTATTTGTGGAAAATTGCAAGATAAAACAATTCAAAAGGAAAAGTCACATCTGTCCATTTACCAAAGAGTAAGGAATCTCTAAAATATTTTTTAAAATGGCATTATTTTGTGATATCTCTTATCACTACACATCTGTAGTATTCATTATGTGAAGGTAGCATAAAATCAACAGGAAGATTAATAATAGTTTTTTTCCATTAAATATTTATTTGCTCCTTAAGGAAAAAGTACTTCTGGCAAGCTTTAGTAACTAAGAGCCTTTATAAACTCCTAGGTACTATGTTGCACAAGAGTTTCTAGTTGACAATTCTATCGCAAATATGGATTAATGAACCATAACAGTACAACTATTCTAATGTCTAACAAAAAGTATAAGTTCTGTGTATGACTTAGAAAAGTCAGCACAAATAAACTAGAACAATCAGAAGTTGTTGGGTTTTTTTGTTTGGTCTTTTTTTTTTTTTTTTTTTTAATATAGTACAGTTGCTACTTTGGATTGTGAGTAAAGGGAAATATAGCTGAGGTTCATGATTGATTTTTGCTACAGAATTAATTCACAGCTCACCAGTTCTGGAAGTGACTTGCTGCTTGTATGCAGTTGTTTGCATGAACATTGAATCCCACTGAAATTAAGTGCAATATAGACAGCTTAATTAAATGGTTGTTAAAGTTAATGGTGTTAGACATTTGTGCAGAGCTCTATCCTCATAGAATTAGTTGCAGAACCAGCATGAAAATAGTTCAGAATTTCAAGGCAGTTAAAAATTATGGGAGATAGCTTCTGCTTGAATCAACCAGTACTTTTGTGACAAGATTGTGCTACTCAGCAAACCAAAATTTTTGTAAATTCTGGCAGTAAAGCAAAAGGCAAGTTTTCATGTTGTTTTTGTCCTGAGCCTGGATGTTAGAGGTTCTCCAGCAGCAGAAAGGGATGGATATCTAACAGAAAAGAGCCTGATCTAGTGGAGACATCAGTCTAAACCTGCACTTATTAGTGTAAATAAGACTCTTCCCAGTGATCTCTGTGTTCTTCAGTGAAGCTGCTCATGATTGTCCATACCATCTAAAGGCATTGAACAAGGTAGCAGCCTCAAAACTGGTACGGCACAGATGGGGTTAACAAGAAAATGTGTAGTAAGCCATGCAGTCATGAGCAAAAGTGTTAGCACAAGTGAAGCAAGGAAAATACCATAGATTGTTTATTGTAAAATCTCTGTTCAGATGTCGGAGTACTGGATGTGGTATATGTTATGTATCAGACTGTATTAAAACCGGCATCAGCTACAGCTTCATTAATGCAAAGATGAGAGAAGAGCTGATGCTTCCAAGGCTCATTTATCTGTCCTCAATACCTGCAAATACCCCTTGTACATTGGTGCATCTGTCTCAGAGGATAGATAGTTCCACAGTCTTCTGCAGTTATATGTGTCCCTGTAAATGACATGTTGAATCAGAAGATCCTACGCTGAGCTCCCTTTCCAAGGCAAACTTCTCTTTTCACTGTGTAGAGAGCATAGGAATACTGGCCCTTTCCAGTAAGTCTTGCAGTTTGACAGCTGGAGTGCAATGTTCTGCTTCATCATATAAAGATGTGTCCATTTCAATGACAAATAAAATATATTTGTTTTTCACTACCCACAGCTATTCTACATATTTATTTTCCCTTTCCTTGCAATAAGATTTTGCAAGTAAAAAATATTAATTAAACATCTTTATTTTTGAAGCTATAGATTATATATGAGCTACCTTGACTTGAAAGTAGCTCTCTGGCCAGCAAATGAAAATTAAAATTTTCTTCATAAGAGAATCTAATTATTCCTATTTTCAAAGTGATCTCATAATTCTGACATTTTTACTCTTTAAGAGGATGATTATCAGAAAAGGTCTGTAATCACAAAAATATTCACAGATTGCACTGTCGGACCTTTAAACTGCTATGCTGTAGTTTGGGGGGTGTGTGTCTTTGTTTCTGCTCAAGACTATTAATGATTTACTGTACAATTTATTTTTCTATATATATTGGTTACAGAGCAAAGATGCTGAATTTGAAAAATATGAAAGAGGTGGAATATAAATACAAAGCAGAAGATAATTGTGTAAGTTAATTTTTTTTTAACTTTTTGTTTGTGTGTGTTTCACTTATTCAGATTTGTCTGTTTTCTCTATTAGTTACCAGATTGTAATCAGGGAGTCAAGTGAATGCTTTTATGACATGCACACTTGAAATCCAAAGCCAGAATAATATAATAATGACAAAACTGGTTGGCCATAAGAAACTGGAATATTTTCATGGTTCTGCTGCTAGTCTGCAAAGTGAAGTTAGGCAAGTCCTCTTAGATCTATCTATCTTAGTTTATTTGTCATTTTTAGTTATGAATTGCTCTTTTTCAAAGTTTCCTAATTCCTATATTTAAGGAAATATCTTGCCAGGAATGGCAAGGGCAATCTGAGCAGACAATAGCAGTCTCTGTATTATTATGACTTTTCTTAAAAGCCCTTTGGTATTTTCATCATCCCCAATCTCTTTTCTGAAACCGTTTCTGCCCCCAACCCCTTGTGACCAGATTGTCCCAGAGGACCACAAAATTGTCACAGACTTCACTAATATAATCACCCTGTGCACGAGAAAAATGGATGGAAGAACTCTCCTAAAGACTCTGCCTTTAAAATTTGGCTTCTTACAAACTTAAACCAACCAGTCAGGTTATTTTGGTTACTTTCATTGCAAATATTGTCAAAGTTGCTTTTTGCTCAGGTCTATGGTAAGAAGAGAAGGGTAATGACCCAGAGAGGTGAACTCCCTACTCCAAGATGAAATGGTAGGTCAGCAGCCATGAGAGAAGTAGAACCATGTCTCCTTTCAGCACAGAGTCCCATCACCTGAACATCCTCCCTTCTCTACTTCAGCAGTTTCTCTACATCCTTTTTCCTTTCCTAGTGCTGATGAAGGGTCTTATGTATCAGTAAATCACATGCTCAGCAATTATTGCTTCACCATTTAGCAGATCTTCTTTAAACAATTTATTATTTCTGGCAAATATCTTCCATCAGAGCTATCTTGGGCTAAAAATCTGAACTTCCAAGGGCTCAGGGGCATTCACCATTTTGGCATGCTGAGCAACGTACATAAGAATGGGGAGAACTCTGAAATGTGAATTAAAAATACTGTTGTTGAGGCTGTCAATTATTATATCACTTTTCATTCTTAATAAAAATGTTGAAGTAACTTTGTCAGAGATGGGTTACCAAAATTTGATTTTCCTGATATTTTTCATATCGGTTCATTTTGTACAAATGCCTATACATTTTTTGTCTTAGCTTACTGCTCCCTTGATTTTCTTTCCCCCTAATTCAGTAAGATTAACGCCAGTAACCTAGTAATAACAAACTAGTGTCTGCAGACAGTGGGGAAAATAACCTTATTTTAGTGAAGCAAATTGCTCAAGAGCTTATTACACAAAACAAAGAAGGAAAATATGCCTTTAATTTAATTTAGAGTCACTGGGTTGCAGCAGGCATTTAGGGTAATTTTTAATGTATGAATGTCAGAGTGATCCAAGTTTCCCTGGTAAATAACTGATTAGATATAAACAACAGGACTTTTAAACATGAAAACATGCAAGCTTAATGATCTACCCCGCCTTTAGGTCTGTGGATTTATAGGGGTTATTTCATCAATAGGAGAAAAGACACTTTAATGTGGAAAAAATCAAAGGGTATTTAGAAGCTTATGTGAAACACATTTCATCCCAGGCATTCATTGGCACTGAACTTGCGCCCGAGCAGAGCCGGTGCTGTGCAGAGTGTGCAGGGCAATCACCCGGAGCCTTCTAAGTGGTGGCAGGGACAGACATGTGAGATAAATTTCCTGCTTTCTTAGCAACAAAGAGGAAGTTCATTTTTCTCGGAACAGTTTTTGTTAAGAAAGAATCAAACCAGAGCCAGGGATAACTGGCTGGTCAAATTTAGGCACAGTTAACCTCGTCCATTCTGGACAAAAACTATACCTAAGTCTGCCATCTGTTCAATCTGGGCTTATGATTTGAGCCTTTTGTACCTTGTACTTATGGAAGCTTGATTATCACAGGATTTGATCTTTGCACATCGGCCTTCCTTTTTTTCTTAGCTTCTATCTCCTACTTTACCATGGCACTGAAGTGTCCACTTGTCTCCACACCAAGATGTGTACAGCATCATTTGTATGGGAATCTGTGGGAAGTCAGAGCATTTCTCCATTCAAGCATATACCATCCTCTGTTTTGTCATAATTTTAGAGCTCTATTCTATACAAACTGAGACATTTTGAATGCTAGTTGAGCTTTGCCACTTGTCTGACTGTGGCATGTTGCTGATGTGGTATTTACTGCAATCACATTCATAGGTAAATTGCGCAAAGTCCCTACACAAAGTCTGGGGTTCTTTGCCTCAGTCTGGGATGTTTGAAATGTTTCCTTTATTTCATGGTCACTGTGGTGGTGTCTGAGAGATCATCTCATTCCCAGAAGTCTGAACAGCAGTCTACAATAATGAGACAGTTTATGTGGTTTGTGGTGAAGATTTCTGTTCTTGTTTTGCTTGAAAGTCTGTTGGGAAAACTGCATATCTTCAGTGCAATCCCAAACAATTTTTAACTGTTTTAAAAATGGTCTGGGTCAGTTCCACTTACTTGTGTTTGATTGTGACCTTGTTACATGACATTTGTTCAGAAGAAGAGACTCTTTTTTGACTTATATTCTCTGGCAAATTCTTGATTTTTACTTCCATTGTCATACAACCTGTGGAAAATTGGGAGTTCAGTAGAATTAACTTAATTCTATCTCCTACAAGACCAATCTTTTAGCATGTCTTGCTGCTATCCAATATATTTATATATAAATATTAATTTTCCTACTGGCTTTTGAAGGTGTTTTATAAGTACACCTTAAGAGTGAGAGAAATAGCACTAGTTTTGTGCAAAATGTCTTGCACTTGTACTTGAGGGTTTCTGAACATTATCTGGTGTCCTTCCAAAACTGTTCTGCTGTGTAACATTTACGTTTTGAGCTACACAGTCTGACTGAAGGTGCTGGTAAGCTGGCTGTAGCTTACTTCAAAGAAGTGAAGAGATAGGCTCAAGGGCGACAGATGCTCGTGTAGATTATTGTATTGGCTGTAGAAATGTGCTGCTGGTAAAGCTTTAAATGTGCCACTCGAGGTTGAGCTGGATCCACTAAGTATTTTCATGGAGAAGTATCTCTGTACTAAGGTAATCTTCAGATGACCAAGATGAGTATTGCCAACTTTCCCCAAACCACCTGCAGTGTTTGCCCTAAATCTTTGTGTACTTTTGTTTGTTTAATAAAATATATTCCCTGTCTGCAAATATTACCTTGCCTATGCTTCGGTATCATGCCAACTAAAAAAGTGCTATTATAATGGTTAGCTAATAGTTCTTAGTATTATGCCTCATAATGTGTATGCTTTTTTTCATGCTAAATATTATAGATAATTTTTGTTATATATTACTTGTGTTTCCATTCTTACTTCAGTTATGTGAAGGCTGATCAGTAGAATTCTCTGTTAAATCCTTCTCACAATCCAAAGCTCCTCCTCGGTTAATTTAAAGGTATTTTCAGGATTTTTAAAGAAATGAGTCTGGGGTTTGTTCTCCAAATCCAAGATGAACTTTTCAGCATTATATTTATTTCATTCCCCAGGAATCACTAAAACAGGTAAAAATAGTTTCAGTCAACAGCCCATTAGTCTTTTTGAATGCCAGAAAATTTCACGCTGACCTGTTAAAGATAATCCAGAAGGATGGCATAAGCAGCCAGGTATGTGATACTGTAAATAAGGTGGGATGTGCTTTACACTTCAGTAATCACCATGACTGGGTTGAAGACCATGTTTGCATTCCTTGCATTTCTTAAAGAACGCAATCAGATACTGAAATAGGTATAAAAAAGCAACATTAGAAATGACTCATTTAGAATAAAGATAATCCTAATTTTAATCAGATTCAATATGGACTATTTTTGTATTATTACTTGAAAATAGTATCTCTTCTATTTTCGCATGTAATTCTGTAAAAGATATTGAAGCACTGATCTAAAACTCCAAAATTTCTAAAAGAACTGAAATAACCTCAGCTGATATAAGGCTGGGATTTTAGAAAGACAATGAGTAGATACAAATACGCTTGAATAAAATGTGATTTTTATTTTTTATTTTTTTTTTTTAGAAGTCCATGAAAGATGGACACTTCATTTCTAGCTATAAATATTTTTGGGAGAATTAGAAAGAAAAGGGTTACTTTTTTCTTTAATGGTATTGTTTCTTTTTCCTCTTTTTAATTGATTTTATTAGAAAAAGAAACAGTATACAAATTACATAAATCACATTTTTGGAGAATATCCCTGTTAGTATAGTATTTTCCAGATTCATCTGCACATAACTACTGCACGTTCCTGCAACACTTCCTAAAGGGAAAAGATAAATTATCATTTTTCTATCCATACCATGAAGGCATTCCAATATGATACAATGCTTACTGTGGACAATTTCATTCAGTTTGGCAAATTGGGCTGAGAAAATCCCAGCTGTGTCTTAGATGGCTTGTAAAGACAGCAACAAGTGTCTACCACCCCTGCTGTCCCTTGACAAAGAGTTGTGCTACCCATATGCACTTAGATGGGTGGAAATTCAGCTCAGAAAACGTGATGCTTTTTTGGTTTTGCTAGGCTGACTGATTTGGATTAGTACAATTAAAAGCCTCCAAACAGAGAGAAATTACTAAAGATTTGCATGGAATTAATTTGAGTCAATTTAATAAGTTAATTTAATATGTTAATTTCTATGTTACTTATAAAGGAGATTTTATCTTTTGTCCCTTCTATAAAGTACTCAGCAGTAGAACTACCTGAAATACTGTGCTTTTAATATTTTTTTTTTGTTGAATAAATGTCTTTCTGTAGCACATAATGGGTGTGAAATAAATGCTGTTTCAATTTTGTTTCTGTGCAGTTTCTGGTTTTAACTCATGTTTCTACTGAGAACTTACATATTGACATAATTATTATAAAAATTATCCAAAAAAATGTATTTCTTTAATAAATTTACACATCAAAAGTGTTCTTACTAAAATATTAGCATAGCAGATAAGATTCCAGCAAGTAGAAAATTAATCAAAAGTTAATCTTATAAAATCACTGCCAAGAATTTTTCTTGTCAAGAACATCTTTCCCATCTTTTGACCACTTCTTAACTGTCCCCTGCTTCCCCAAAAGCATTTTGTCCAAAATATGCTTTCTAGTGAATCCAAACTTGACAGAGGTTGAGTCAGCCAAAAAGAAATGCAAATTATCAGTTTGAGTATGTATCTCAGTATTCTTCTAAAATTATAACAGAAAAAATTATATATCCAACAGGCTGTTGCATAGGACATGATTTTGGAGAGAATGAGTTAACTTTGATACTGAGAAACAGAATTCTTATGTACTGCATTGATTTCCTCTCATTAGTGTGCAATGGACTGGTTTTCCTTGGTATGTTAATCATTTGTTGTTTTTATTTCAGTGTGAGCAGAACACATTGCTCTGTTCATTTTCCAATGGAAGTTGCCATGGTGAGTTTATTATCTACAAATGGTATTAAAACCAAGATGGATCTAAGTGTGCAAAATAGCTCCACATTTTTCTATATATTTCTAGTTGCACACAAGTTTTGTGGAAAAAAATATTTTCAGTTAGACCAAACATTCAATGAAGCATGAATGCTGAACAGTGTCAAACTATGTTAACCTTGGCCTAATAGGTCCTGGTTTTCATTCTGTTTTTGACTGACTTTTTAAGATTTGAAAAGCAGGGAACCCCTTAAAAAGGCCTTTTCTACAGGAGGGGAAGGTTCTAGTGGAAGTCTCATTGCCCGTCATATGAAGGATGGAACTAGATGATTTACGGTCCCTTCCAACCCAAACCATTCTCTGTGTCCCTGCTTATTGCAGCGCGATGAGTGTGTGTGTGTGTGTGTTTGTGTAAAGAGACAGGTACATAATGGAGGAAACACTTCCCATATTTCTGACTGGACTGATCTTCAGGCCAGGCTGAAGAGACTGTTTTGCTAAGCTCTGGTCTTGGGTTTTTTTGCATGCACGGAGTTGAAAAATTAGCATGAAAAAGTAAAAGTATGATTAGAACCATGTTAAATCTTTGTGATCATTAAAAGCACATAGGAGAAAATCTCAGAAAATGTCAATTTAATTGTTAGTGACATGATAACCACCAAGGTTATACAGTATATCAATACAATATATAATAAAAATATCCTAAAGGTTTTCTTTCAATTAAGGATTAAGCTGGAAACGCCACTCTTTCCACATTTTGTAACATTTAAATCAAACCAGAACACACATTCCCACAGGAGAGCTGCAGCAACCTTTTGCAGTGGATACTTTATACAGATGACTTCATTGTGGGTAGAATTAAAACAGTGTTTATTTAAAACACTTATAATCATTAAGGCTGCAGTATAAAATCTGATTTGGAGGCAGTTGTCTGAATGTTTGCATTTGTTAACTAGACTAGAGATATTTTTATGGTACTACAGTGTTTAGTTAACTTGGGGGTGACACAGTGCTTTGCTGTAGCATAGAAACCTATGAAAAATGGTTGTTGAAGTCTATATTGTATTTTATTGACTATATTGTAAAATACTATGTTTGAGAATATCTTACCAGTACATATTTCAGTTATCTTGAAGATGAACTTGTTTCTCAGATTACAAATGTGACAGAAAGCACAAGACCTCTTTTCTGAAAGCCTAAGTCCTGCCTTGAGGACTTAAAAGCTGTTGTTACTTGTACCAACCAGTTTACAGTGATTCTTCATGGGGCCTTTAAAAAAACAAACAGACAAAAAAAAGAAAAATCCCTTTAAAGAGAAAAGCAAAGTGCAGAGCGTAGATTTTCAAGAAGGAGGAGAGCATGAGGACACAATCCTTAAGCTTTATGGCAGTTGTCCAGGAAAGCATGGAAATTTATGTGTTTTTCAAAATCTTTCCTTTCTGCCTTTGGGGAATACTGTCTGTGTCAGCACCAAATGAAACAGGTGCTGTTGCTCATGCCACTGGTCCAAAGAGGGTGCAGGTCTTTATCCCTCCATTTAGAGGCCAGGCAGCCTCTACTGCAATTCAGGATGCAGCAGGGAATTATTCCACTGAGCCTAGGAGATCACATGAACCCTGTCTGGGTTTCTATCACAGTAGCTTTCAGGAGGTTCCCTTTAAAGCTCTAAATTTTTGTTTGTATGTATCTATTCATGTATGTTGGACAGTACAAAGACAGTAAATGTCTGGAAATGCAACTCCAAAATTCTTTGACTCTCAGAATATTGTCAGAAAGGAATTACCACCATTACAAGTTTGCGTCATGGGGGAATTCCAAGTGCTCTCAATAGTTTAAAAACTTTATCTCTGCTCTGTCAAAGCCATTTAACTTAACTCATCTTTACAATCAGAATTCCTTTCCTTCATATTTTACTTTGTTTTTTTTCCCCAATTGCATGCATTATGATAACAAGCATTTGTTCACAGAACAATGTAAATAAGATGTGCATTATTTTCTAGTTTTCACTTTATGAAAGCCAGGAATCATTTATCTATGTGCTAGTTCAGGATGCATTTTGAACAGAGTATGTTTAGATTAAACACAAGATGGACTGAGGTTGAAGAAGGAGTATAAGAATCTTGCAAATCTCACCAACATTTCTTCTCCAGCATCAATGTGTCATTGTATTAAATGTAAAAAATTTAACCAAGCAAAAAACAGCATAGTAAAGCCTTAGGGAAATTAAATACTCCACTTTACATATATTTCTTCCTTATGGCTGAATATTAAGTAAAGCCATAAGCAGGTGGAAATCAGTGTCATATCAGAACTTAAAAGAAGAATAGATTTTCTGTGTATCCCATTAAAAATCTTCCAAAGCAGCCAAGCTAAGTCAATGAGAAATTCAAATTTGAAGAAACAATTGCTTAATTCTTGAGACACTACTGCTGCCTAAAACATCTCCATTAATATGTTTTGTCTGACCCCACTTCTTTCCATTGTCCTAAAGGTTCATTTGTTCTTCTAAAATAGAGTATTTGCTTGCCTGATACCCCAGTACATAACAATAAAAAATTTATTGTGATAGGTTGGGCTTATTTTGTTGAGTTATCATCATTCTTATACCCATTTCTTGAGTATTCACCTTTTAATTAAAGTTTTTCATTTGTCAAATGTGTAGGTGAGTTGGTGCAGTCATGTCACAGTGAGCGACATGTTTTGATATTAGACTGCAGTGGACTGAATTTCTTTGACTACACTGGAGTGTCAGTGCTTCTTCAGGTATTCATGACATTAGAAACATTCTGTATACGTTATACATATAAGTTACTGGGGCCAACTAATAATCATTCCACCTATTTCAGTGGGTAAGTATTTCACCCATAGAAAAGATGATAAATATTTCACCCACAGAACATAGATTTGGTATTAAATTGTACCGTGTTTTCATATAAAATTACATTAAAATATTTCTAAATATTTTGGGTAACAGTGCAAATGTATGTATCTATATGTGATGAAGATGAGTTTTCTAATTATTATTATTTTTTTTTTAAGTTGGTTTAGGTCATATTTGACCCTGCTATGTCAGTTGTAGAGATGTGCAAATTTACCACTTTAAAATTTCATCTCTGATTCTGTGATTTTATCTGTATATTCTATTGTCTCTTAAGCCAGAGGTCAAAACATGATCTCCATCCTTTCTCCTGTGGGCAATACACCTTGCAGACTGGGTTCAGGCATTGTAGGAGTTCCAGGATGCTCTTAGAAGACTAAATCCAGCAGTCACTGGTTACTGTGGTGAAGGGAACCCCAGGCTGGCCACAACTGGTGTTCCTTTGGAGCCAGTCCTGTTTAATTTCTTTGCTGTTTTGGACAAGGGGGTTGAGTGCACCCTCAGTAAGTTTGCAGATGACACCAGTTTGGGTGGGAGTGTTGATCTGCTGGAGGGCAGGAAGGCTCTGCAGAGGGGTCTGGACAGGCTGGATCAACAAGCCAAGGCTGGTTGTGTGAGGTTCAATAAGGCAAAGTGCCAGATTGTGCACTTGGGTCACAACTACCCCAGGCAGTGCCACAGGCTGGGGCAGAGTGGCTGGATAGACATGGATTAGTGGTGGACTTGGCAAGGCCAAGTTAATGCTTAGACTTGATAATCTTAAAGGTCTTTTCCAATTCTATGAGTCTACAGTTCTGCATAATAAGGGGTTCTATATAGTGGATAACAAATTATGTTCAAAAGATGGTTCTTATATTTTCATCAGGGAAATGTAAAAGTTGTGCAGTGAATACAAAGTTAAGTTGATACAGAAGGTTTCATTTGCATAATTTTTCTGAGTAAGGTAGAAGACTTGACTTGGCTCTTCTTGCCCTAAAAATTTTCTCAATTTACTGCAATGCTTGCACAGTGAAGTAAGCGTTGTCTTAAAATATTTTAAATTAAAAGTACACATATAGTATATATGAAATATATATAAAATATTGTGAAAGAAAACTGGAAAAATAAGGTTACTGGAAGAGATTAGCTATCCCTTTGAAATATAGTGTATTCAATATGGTATTAGTTAAAAAAATTGTGAAACTGATTTCCAAAAGGTTTTAGAGACCTCAAAAATACAAATTATGTCAAAGAAGGGTTTGACAAATTTGTGAGAGGTAAGTATGGCGTGGGCTATGAAGTGCACAGGTTGATAGTGCAGCCTCTGGATAAATGGTTGGTCCAAAACCAAGTTACTCTTCCTCCTACCAAGAGGACCACACTCAGCATGTCCTTGTTGTTACACTCCTTCCCAAAATATCGTCACTGATGTCAGTGATGGAGAATTTTTGACCTGAGTAAGATTTTTGCTTTAATTTAAAAATAGAATATGCTGTTGGGGTTCTCAATGAATCTCTTCTCCCAGATTTTTTCTACTTCACATGGATTATTTAAACCTTTTTTTAGGCAGTAACTGCTTTGGATATTCCCCATTTAGCAGGAAAATGCCCTACTTTGGTTTTAGAGTTTTTGTTTGGTTGGTTTTGGTTTGATTTTTGTTTTGTTTTTATTATTTTTTCTCTATCTTATTAATATTTTGTCTCTGAGGAGTTGAAAACTTTCAAAGAAAGAATAAAGAACAACTTAAAGAACAAGTTAACTAAATGCAGCATGATAGTTATGGTGCTTTTTTGATAAAAGTCTCAAAATTTCCTAGATCTGAGTCCTGTCTGTGTGGACTGGTAGTAAGCATATAGTAAGGAAATGGGTAAACACGCTAAGAAAAAAAGAACTGGAAATAATACCCCTAAAAATTACAGTCAGAAATTGCAAAATTATTAATCAGATTCAGTTTCAATTCTCAGCAGAGCTGTAGAGTACTGTGAAGAGGTGGTAGGAAATAAACGTGGCTTGGTGAGGTTTGCATAATAGAACGGCTCGCTCTGGTGGCTGCTGGCAGTACAGCTGCTGCAGCAGCTCTCCGGGCTCTGCCTACCTTGAATGCGGGCTTTTTGTCCACTTTATTCTCTGTTGGTATTTAAAGCAGATTTTGGTTTTTTAAATTTTTTTTTTGTTTCCAAACATAGATTTACATGGACTGTAAAAGCAGATACATCGATGTGTTGCTAACACAATGCAAAGGCAAGTATCAGCTAAGAGTAAAAATTTTAACATGATGGTTTATATATCCTCAGTACCTTCTCAGTGCTCATGTGTTTGTTTTATTGCAGCTTCCTTGATAAAAGCAATGCAGTACGGTGGAAATCTTGACTCTGAAAATCCTGTATTTTTTGAATCAATTTCTTCAGCAATTGATGCCATTCAGATTCAAAGGGTAAGATTTACAAGCAAGAGTAGGTGAAGCCTGGAGGGGTTCTTGGATGCTACAGCAATTGCTTGAAGTCTGGGAAAGTCTTTTTTACCCAGTGAACATTTTATGTAGAAATCTTTTATCTGTCTGTACTCTACAACTGGTCCTCAGCCTGAGGAATGCAGTTTTCCATTGTTTTGCTGCTAGCACTCTCTTCCCATCGCCATGTCTCCTTTTGAAACAACAGCTCGATCTTCTATGATAAATCCAGAGGCGCTGTATTGTGGTGCTTTAATCTGGGCTCAATTCTCCATTGGAAAGACTTATGTAATCTAGAAACACCTAACACAGCCTCTCAGTGAGACAAATCAACCCACAGCCAGTTCTGCATTCCTGAAACTACACTTTCTCAGCCTGGGATACTTGAAGCTATTTCACACACAATAGCACTGGTCTGAAAACCATCTAAAATGGTTCTGGATCCCCAGCTAGTTTGGTTTGAGTTAGAAATCTTGTCTCTACCCTGCACTGTATCATGCATGCTGTGTTGGCTCACTGGTGGAAAAAGAATTGCACGAAGTGGAAGACGGAACTATGGGGGAGAGGGCAGGCTTGAGTATCTATTTACTTGTTCAATGATTCTTGCATTCCTTTTTAAAAAGATTGTAAACCTTGTTTTTCCTCTTGAAGTATGTGATCCTTTTCCACTGTCACAGCAGTGTGAGTGTGCATTAAAAGGAGTGTGCTTTCCTGTGGTTTTATTTAAGATTCAAACATGGCTAGAGCTTGGCTCAGAGCCTTCTCCAAGATATTAAACTCATCATGGTCTGTGGTTTGGTTGTTTGTCTTTTTTTCTTTACTTTGTATTTTACTAATTAAATTAGACTTGCCTATGGACAAAACCACTTTCCATTGACTTATCCAGATTAAGGTGTGTTGGCACAGTTGATCTAGTGAATTGACCAGAAAAACATGTTCTCTTCAGCACTTTTCAACATTTTTCATTATGTTGTCCTACAAAAAAATAATTTGTTGAAATGGTAACTGCAGGGCAAAAATAATGGGGTTGGCTATTGTGTATTTTGTCTGGGTCTGATTAGATGAATTAGAATGATTGTTGTGTTATAAAATGTCTGCATTTTTTATCGACATTATTAACTTTCCCAACATTTTTTTAGATAGTTATGTACTAGCATTCCCATTTTATGGAACTGGGACATGGATAGGCCAGGACAAATGTTCATCATGAAAAGGAGGAGTTAAAACTCAAAGTCCACTCTTTAAGGAACTGCCTGCTTGTTTCTACCAGAGCTGCTAGGCAAATCAGACCTCTTGCATAGTGGCTTTGCAGTTTAGTCTAAAGGCTTGCATGCAGCCTTGACTTTTAAATGTAATTATGAATAGTGTATATATACTGCCAATGCTTCTTCAGAGTCTTCATCGTATGTGTTTCACGGATTTTTATGTGTTCATTGTGTTGAACACTAGAAGATAAGGTGGACAGGAGTGAAAAGGCGGGATGACTGCAATAGCAGCACTACACCATAGCGACCAGTCTATATACTCCTCCTGTGCATTTTTAAGGTGCTGAGGTCAGTAGGACTTTTGAGTGTAAACATGACAGAATATGCAGAATAGGATAGGAAAAAAAAATATGAGGAAAGAGTTGGATACTAACAAAAAGTGATTTGTTCCAATTTACATTTCAGCTTCCCCATATAGCAGGAAATAGTCTTCCTCTGCTAGAAAGGCAGAGGGCTTTATGATTCATTTTCATCTCTGCTGCTGTTCAGAAATGCAAAGATGTTCTTACCTACATGTTCCAATGAATATGTTGTGTCATTCTCATTTTTATGTTTATAAATTGATAAGATACTCGCCTATTACATTATGCAGTTAATCATAAATAACTTTTTAAAATATTTGTTTTTATAATGGTGCCATTTTCAAGCTAGCACTCCTTCATCTCCTAATTTTACATTATATTATAGAAAGACATTATAATATTTTTCTTTTTCTGTTTCTCTCAATTTAGAATTACAGCAAGTTCAGTGAACAGAGTGAAGTGTGATGCCCACCCATTGAGCACAGCGAGTCTCATCTGCTTATACTCAAAAAGAACTACATCATGGCTTCTCCTTCACTTTTTTTTCCAGTGGATGTCATAGATGATCTTTTGTATACCATATATATTTAGTACATTCAGTAACGACAGATCTGCCTTTCAGAAAGAAAATCTTTCAGATGCAATCACTCAGAGAATTTTTATGTAATTGTTCTATAGTGGTTTTATAAAATATTTTTATATACATTTAGATACAAATTATTAGAAAGCAGACACGAGGTACTGTGTTTGCCAGTTAGGTGTATTCTTTTAGGTATCCTCTATTGTAACATTAGTTGGAATATGCATCTGTAGTTTTGTGTATGGAATAGAGACATTATGAATTCTTGAAAGAGTATGTTATAACTGATACAGTATCTGCAGGAAGACATATATCAATGCATACTTTTTCTTATGGCTTTACTTACTCTTTCCCCTGTTCAAGACAGACATTTGCAGTAACAGCATCATATCACAGCCATCATATGCTTCCACTTTTTGTACTTGGTTTTGTAAGCTTTTTAATGCCTGCCCAGATCAATGGGATAACTCGCAATTATATGCAGAGAAGGCACATGCATGTTGACTGAGAACATTAGATTGCCTCCATATCTATTAGTTGTCTTGCGCTGTTATGTTTTGCTACATTTTCAAAGCCACAGGTATTTTTTAGCTCAGACTGAAGAGGAAAAACTGGTAGTATTTTTCCAAAACTTCTTTTTCCAGTACATTTTTTCCAGTCTGCATTTCCAGTTTGAGCTGTGATTTGTTTGGTGTTGAAATCTTCAGCTGAGGCAGCTGAAAGGTGATTGTAGTGACACAAGGTGTGTGCCACATTTCAGCCACAATCCTGATGTGCAGTATATTGTGTGAGAGCACACAAAGTGAGCGGAGGAATTCACAGGTTGAGTATTTGGTTTGTATTTATGGGTTGTCAGCAATCATATTAGATTGTACTATCACATCGGTATCATGGTCTACAGCAATGTACTAAGGCCTTCCAGTACCTGAAGGGAGCCTACAAGAAACATGGAGAGAGACTATTTGCAAGAGCATGTAGTGATAGGACAGGGAGGAATGGCTTCAAACTGAAAGAGTGTAGGTTTAGACTAGATATTAGGAGAAAAATACTGTGACAATGCTGAGGCACTGGAACAGCTTGCCCAGAGAAGTTATGGATGCCCTCACTCTGGAAGTATTCAAGGTGAGGTTGGGTGGAGCTTTTAGTAACTTGTTCTAGTGGAAGGTACTCGAACCAGATGATCTTTAAGGATCCTTCAAACCTAGGCCATTCTATGATTCTATGTATGACTTTTCGCTTCTTGCCTTTGTTCCCTTATGTGAACACCAGCAGTAAAATGTGAGTTGAGCAAAAAGGAAACAACAAATTAGAAAGATAAGGAAGCAGGGTTTTTTTGTTTTTCTCATCAACTTAAAAAAATCTATGGAAGCTAACGGTAAATGAATATGGTACAACCAAAATGGCCATCTTACACTACAGAGAGGAGGAAACTATAAGAATGCTTTGTGCAGCTGACACATATAGGCAAAATCTAGTTCTAAGCATTCTGTTTTCAGCAGCAGTTACATCTATATGCTTGTCTGGACCCTCCTTGCCCTGTCTGCCCAAAGCTGCTGCCTGCAGGACATGAGGTGGCTCATGCAGTGACTTTTGCATCTCTGCATAGTTAAGACACTGATTAGCTTTTCCTCAAGTCTTGGTCATTCCACACTAGGATGGGAGAGAGCCATGGTTATTTTTGCCCTTTCAATTATGAGTGACTCTTGTACTTATTCCCTACTTTGTCCCACAGAGGACCAGAAATGTTCTGTATGAGTTCTTCTGAGACTGCTTTGGTAATTACTATGCAAAAGGTTGATAAGTAACTGTGAGAAACTCATTATACACAGGAGAAATAAATTCTGTATATTGTCCCAAGCACATTAATTTCAGATGCTGTAGTTGATTGCAAATGGCTCATTACATCACTGGATACAGTAACAGGCTATAACATTTGATTAATATTTCCTGAAATAGTTTTAGTAATTTATTAACACTTTAGAAACTATTTACAATGTACTTTAAGCATAGAAGCATCAATTTTATGTCACAGCTGAAAGGATATTTCTACTTAACTGCAAACTGAATAAATGAATAAATGGTATCTTTTCTACTAGGTTCAGCATTTGTTCTTTGTCAGCTAAATGTTTGCATTTTTTGGTTTTCTTTTTTTTTCTGAAAATTTTTAGATCAGTTGATTAATTAAATTCTTAAAAATAGTGTCGTTAGCAAAGATAGCATTTTTCACTTTTCAGGAGACTTTCACTTTTATTCTGATGATCTTGTAAATGGAACAATACAGATATTTTTAAAATTCCTTCTAGTATTAGCCTTTTAAGAAATCTTCTGCATTAAATAATCAATTTTGTAGTGCTTATTAAAATAACTTCTAATTTTTACTGCTTTCAATAGGAATAATTTTTGCCCAGTTAAATGACTGTTTTAGGGATGAACATTTATCTCCCATTAGCTCCAACTTTCCAACACTGGGTTTTGGGATAATATTTTTGTAATCTATTGTGCTATATATAATTAGTCTAAATAATTTTCCATTTCTGAGAGAAAGCATTGTTAATTATATTGCCTGTCCGGCAAGTGGCATCACTTAGGATAGTTGTTTATCAGCAGAACAGTGTTTTAAGAGATATGTGAAGACAGCTGCCCTTTCAACTTCTTCTAAAATACCTGTACTGAGTTTAAGCTCTGTCAAACCAGCTCTATAGAGCTATGGGCTGTGAAGGTGGAAGTGTAATTTCTTTTTTACTATTGATTTGGAAGAGCAAATTGCAAATTACAATACAGTTTCCATTTCTCCACCACCCACCCTTCTGAGCTACTGATGTTTACTAAAACATGTGACTGTACATTGCCTGTCTTCAAATGACCAGGATGCCATTGCCATCAGAGCTCGTGGACTGCCAGATGGTTGCTCTGCTGGTGGGATGGGAGTTACTTCATGTCCTCCCTGAGTTGCTCCCTGCAAATCCCTGTGATGGTGTGTTTGTGCCTTTCACAGAGTCAACTGACAAATTGCTTAATTCTTTGGTGAGGATTTAAGGAAACACCCTAAACCTTCTGGATTAGGTTTTGGAGGCAATTCCCACTATCAGTTTCAACCCTTCCCTTAATGCTTTTTATATAGACTGTCCACTGGCTTTCCTCTGACTCTCAGAGAGAGCTTCACTGGAATGGAATGGAATTAAATAGAACAGAGTAACATTTGAAAGAAATTAACAGCCATCATCTAGTCCAACTGCCATTATTATAAAAGAATATCATAATTAGAATAGACCACACTTACTCTTCTGATCCAGGAGGGTGAAGGGAGCCAAATTCATCCTGTAGCAAAGAGCCTGCACAAAGTCTGGGCATCCTTATGGTTGTGCAGGCCTGGCCACACTATCCCCATGGAGGTGAACTGCAGTCAGGAACAATAAGCAGTTTAGTTTCTTTGTGCCCTGCTGAGGCAGACGTTCATCTTTGTACCTTCAGCCCTATTTACCTGAACATCCCTGGGGACTTTTCAGAATAAGGCAAAGTTTTATTAACTGTGGTTACACCTGTGAGCTTATGCAGTGTTAGCAATAAGAGGAAACTGTGGAGTTCCCTCTGTCCTCAGTGATTTCTAAAGTTGCAAGAAAGAGACTGCACCTGCCAGCAGAGGCTTGAGGAAGTCTCATTTACAAACAGGTTTCGACTAATAAAACTAATGAATTTACTACTCTTAGTAAGCAATTCTGAAAATCTAGCCATTCACTTTGATTCCTGTGTATATACTTAAGACGCTCATATTTTATCTTGCAAAATTCAGTATGTATGAGTCACCAAGCTTTTGAAAATCAGTGGTTCAATTCTGCACATTTGGTGCATTCTGTATTTCACAGGATAACTTTAATACGAGATTTTTGCAGAGATGGTTCAAAGTTATCAGAGATGATACATATACTTGGCATGTTGAAGATTTTTAGCTATTTTTAGGAACTTATTCTACACTTTAAATAGTATGTAATATGAATAGAGTTTTTCTCAATATTTAAGATTTGCTAACCAGAGTATACTAAAATTGTTTTCTTAAGAAGAAACTTATTGTTTTCTTCTTCTTCTTCTATGCTTCTTATAGAATTTGTTTCATGCATTCCAAAACAAAGCAAGTAATGAGGAAAAAAAAAGAGAGCAAACTGATGTTAAAGAATGAATATAATAGCAATTAAAAATTAGGCATAAAATATGTAATAAGGAAAAGACTGTTAACATTATATTTATGCAAATTAAATGTTTCTAATTCTTGTCAATATGTCTTTCATTTTAAAGGTTATTTGCCCTGATTCTATGATTCAAGTGTCACAAGGTCTGGCTGTAGCTGCTTTGACATAATTTATTTGACAGCTCTGTGTGTCATAAATGTATAATGTAACAAGGAGAGGTACCTTCACTGTTGAATGAAAACATTAATGTGTCAATACTGTGTATGAATACTGTTTGACATTTACTAGTTTCAAAAATAAAACACACAGTATGCCTTGAAAATATGGTATTCCTATTTTTGGAAGATACTTTCTTTGTCTACAGGAACTCATAAATAAATGAAGAAGCGCAGTTCCAGAGTGCATGCTAAATGATGCCTTCATCATTCAGAGAGATTTTACTAAAGATCACATAATACGTATGTTTCCATATGCTTTATTTTTCTTCTGATTCTGTGTATTAGCATATGCAAGAATAAATTTATACTGAAATAAATTGGAACTTGAGACAATTTGTATATAGGAGGAAAATGCCCTCATTATTTCAATTCTTTTTTTTACATTCTGTACAAGCCACTTTATTATGAGATACGCTGCCTTCTCCAACCTCAAAAGGTATTAAATCTTAACAATGAAAAAAAAAAAAAAAAAAAAAAAAAGAAAGAAATTGCCTTACATTCGGAAGTTTTATTTCCTCACAGATCTTACAGGAGTATGGCATATAACAGATATTTTTACCTCTATAAGAAATACAGAAATCTTGGTCCAATTTCCTTACTATTGCCTTTTTGCATGCACATTTGTTTTAATATGTCTTTTTTAATTGTCATTTGCATCTACAGATGGCGCACCTCACATCCAACTGGCACATACCGATGGCACTGCTTACATATAGTCTGTGGCTTATCCCAGTAGAGAGGAAATGATGGGCAAATCTTCCCACCACCTCCCAATAACTGTAATAATGGTAATGAAAAATGGATTGACAGATCTTTAAAAATTTGGCCTTGAAAGTAGCAGCTTAATTTTTCAAGCCTGGCAATTTATGAAAGCATTTGCTTCTACCAAAATGAATGCAACCACTACATTTTTGTTTTGTTTTACAGTGGTATGAAAAAGTATAAACAATTTACAGTGCCACAGACTCCTAGATGCTAGACAGCTAAATATTCTTAATGTTAATCTCAACTATTTTCTAGAGCTAGGCTATTTTCTAGAGCTATCCTTTCCAATTGCACTCCCACAATAGCAAGGAAACCTCCACCTTATCTCACTTTAGAGTGAGATGACTAAGAAAGTATCATTATTTTTATTCCTAGAATGGGCATGTAGAAGCCCAAGATGAGCTCTCAACAGAAACTTGAAAGGAAACTTGAAGTGTAACTCCTTCCCTACTGGGAATCCTCTGCTTCCACAGCAGTTCTGGAGAGCATGACATGCAAAAGCAGAGAAATGGCTGCTTGGTTAATCTTGTTCTCATGTGTTTTCCAATAAAGAGGTCTTTTGTGCTGGATACATTCAGGTGGTTAATACTTAAGAACCCAGAGAATGGTTCGTTGTGTTGCTCTGACTGACTCAACAAATGTTTCTCATTCCCATTGTGCTTTGTGATAATGTTGCAGTTTAAAAATGTAGCAAAAACTTAGGAAGTCCTGCAAAATCTACGATGCTGAATTAAGCTGTAACCTGTACATTCACTTAAACCCCACAAAATATCCCACTAATTTGGACACACAGTTTTATATTCCATTTCAGAGACAAATGTATCTGCCCCCTTAATTGTTATTTGCAACTAATATTACTAAGATTTTGGGAAAGATGCTTTTCTATACATTTGCTCTGATTTGTAGGCTCAGGTAGTATAGTAAAAAAAAAAATGTTTGCTGCTCATAGGCTCTGGAAATGAGGTCTCTCAGAGTTCACAGCAACAGTACTGGAATTGTGAGTCGATACTACAGAGTAGGTAGTTAATACTCTAGTATAAATTAATAATTTCAAAAATTCTCAGCATTTTGCTTCAAGTTCCTTTTTATCCTCTCTCTCTCTGTGACTGTTTTTAAATCTCAGGAATTTCATTACTTTCTGGTTTAACTTGGTTCCTCTAGCCAGATTCTTAATTCAGAATACCTCCATAAAGGAAGATGTGTTTTGAAAGAACAAGAGCAATCCTAACTTATCTGTTAGGAAATAAAATGCACTCTTTTTGGTTCTGGAGTGCTTCCAGATTTGAAACATATTTTGGAATATTATGCTTGCAATCTGCAATTTGGGATCATTTTGATCTTATTTTTAGTAATTGAGTTTAAATCTGCTGATCACAGCTGAGGTTTGGTGCTGGCCTGTCTCCACCTGATTTCAGAGGTCTCCAGTATACTGTGTTTTTAGTTCCTAATCCCATGAAACAGAGATGGTGACTTGTAGGTGACCTGTGATGCTCTGCAGACCTGGGGACTGCTCCCTCCACTTCTTCCTTCAGCCTCTCTCCTAGGAGGAGACTACCTACTCTACAGACTGCAGAGCACTAGTGGCTGCAGAAGTGATCAAAATACAAGTAAAATGCTGCAGATGCCGAGCTGGAGACTAGGGCTAAGATGTTTGTGGGCTGTGAGACTGTCATGCGTGGAACTGGAAGGAGAAGGATGCTGGGGTGGACAGCAGAACATGGAAGAGGCTATACAGGAGAAAAAGACTCAATTGTGATATTGTACATGAATGAAAAAGCTGAAGAGCAAAGGTGCAGGTGGGATGTCAGGCTGCATGGAGGTACTAGATGAAAGGGAGGCAGACCACAAAAATTTGAACCAACTCCTATTGACAGGCCCTTGATCAGTACACAAGGCCATTTTCTTCCAAAGTGCAGTTTGCCTCACACAAGGATAATTTCCTCACAGTGCGATTGATCCTGTTAATGGCGTTCTAGCAGCATTTCAATTACTTCATATTAGTAAGAGTGAATTTTTTTCTGGAGTCAGACATAATGCAGCATTTATAGGTGTTTCATTCCTGTAACTATGAAGTACACATATTACAAAGCTCACAACTGCCTCTTTTCAGCCTCACAGACTACACCTTTTCAGGGAAACAGGTGGTTGATAAAGACTAACAGGTGTACTCCAAGTATTGCCACCTCCATGTTATGTGCAGCCCTTGCAAACACTGTGCTCAAAGAACTTCAATCGTTTCTCCATCATTTTCACCATTCAGATACTTCACCAGGATCCACCTACGGTAGGGACAGCTCCATTCAAGTCATTCATCAAAGAAAATTTAGCACAAAACTAGAAGTGTGCAACAAAAAGAAAATTAAATGGGAAATATTTTTAGTTGAAAGATTAATTCCAAGCTAGGATAGCAGGTTTAGAATAACCACTCCATTAGGACTAATCAACAGTTAGCTACTGGCAAGGTTGGTAGAGTTTCATGGGGACATGGTGCCTTGGTGAGTGCCTCCACTCTGTCTGTGCAGAGAAAGGCCAAACCAGGTAACACAGTAGTCTTCAGTGCCCTCAGTACTCTTCAGAGCTCCACTGAGATGCACGGCCCTGGAGATGTGCAGTCACTACAAAGGGGACAACTGTGACCCACTGAGCACCGGACAACCAAGTGTTAGTGTAGGCAGAGACATTATTGCACCTTTAAT
The DNA here is from genome assembly GCF_015227805.2 of Hirundo rustica. Classification (NCBI taxonomy): domain Eukaryota; kingdom Metazoa; phylum Chordata; class Aves; order Passeriformes; family Hirundinidae; genus Hirundo; species Hirundo rustica. The sequence continues at coordinate 25,184,871 of NC_053450.1, read as the reverse complement.
CAGGAGAGGGACATCCATGTGGCTTTGGATAGCTGCTGAATCTGTCTTTATTAACATGGTCCTCTGTGGCTTGTCTCTCTCACGGAGCTCCTGGCTCCATTCTCAGCCCAGCTAGCTCGAGAGAAAAACCACAGTTGGAAGGAATTTCCTCAGGGTCCCAAAAGCCAGGAGGCGGCAGAGAAACTTTCCCTTAGCACAAGAGAGTGAGATCCCATTGACAGCAAAGAAAGGTCTGCACTTGATCCGGGGAGTGAAACCAAGGCTTTATTCAATCCTTCTTCTGTGGTCCTGCCCCAGCCCGGGTCACGAGCCCCATTCCACTGTCCAAACCAAAAGGCCCTGACCAGGAGTCCTGGATCAAGAGAGAGTAGGCTCCCTGGTTCGTGGCTTATATCCAGGGAAGGGGCTAAACGCGGAGACAAGCCAAGCCAATACCCAATCAGGGATAAGGCGGCAGTGGAACAGGGTTGGATTACATTCCAGGAAGGGGACTGGGAACAATGTGTGAGATGGGCTGGGGGAAGGGCAGGGATAGACTTCAGGATGTTACATTTTCCAGGGGAACGGGGGTGTACAGAACAAACCATTATAAAACCAATGATAAAATGAAAGACAGTATGAAACCAAATAACACACAGCAACAGTCCGCAGCTTAGAACGGCATCATCCTGGGCTGTGCGCACCAAGCTGTGCTCTGAGATCTTGAACCAAGTATTTCTAAATTGCCAAAATCTACTGAGATGACTCACCTCAGGAAGGTACCTTAACTCTTTCTATGATTTCTCCTTCCTGTGGACATTACCCAGCTGCATAGAAAACAGGGCAACAAGATTCACGGATGTCAAGGGCAAAGACAGTAGAGGGCATGAGCTAGTGATCTAAGTTCCTGGGGTCTGGTCTTCATAATGGTGGTTTAACATTAAATAGATATATTGTCCTAGGAAGAGGGAATGGTACCCAGAAGTTCCTCACTCCTATGACTTCCCCAGGCACTAAAATACAGTGTCTCCTTTTGCCAGGCAGCCTAGTTAAGGCTTAAACTCTTTCTTGGCATAGTTTTGTTGTAAAGTATCCTCACCCACCAGTAGAAAGGTTATTACCCTCAAGATAAAATGATAGATGAGAATTTTGCCAGCCTGAGAAGGAAGTTGTTTCTGGATTTCTCAATTTACATGGCAAACCCTGGGCTATTGTATTGAAGGAGCTGCCCTAGCTTATGCCTGAAAAGAGGACTAGCAATATGTTAGCTCTCTGCTGTCAACACTGGCAAAATCAATGAGAAGCATCTCTATATTTCTGCAAGGGATAAGGGAAAGGCCTCACTGCTTGGTCTAGTCACCTGTGGACAATCTGGTGCCACCAGAGCCTCAAGTCTGGACACTAGGTAAAAGCAAATAAAGTGTTCTAACACCTAAAGTCATGAGCAACTGCCAAAACCTTTTACTTAGTGTTGGAGGTATTTCCTCTGCCCACACAGTTGTCAAAAAGGACAAAACAATAACAACAACAACAACAACAACTAGAAAAAGGTGATGTTTAACTCTGTGGTATGTAAAATGTTTCTGCATCAGTGATTTCTCCCCCATGGAACACAGCAGGTAAGTCTTGGTGACAGTCAAGCTTAAACTTCTTTTCTTCCCTTCAATTTCCTGGCATTTGCAAATATAAGATAGGTCCTTAATGTTATATTAACATAGATTTTTATGTGTCAATTAACAGATAAATTCATTATGAAAACTCATTTAGGAAAGGGCTGACACCAGACAAAGCCTTGAGGCATCTGTGGAGTGCTGGGATGAAACATCTGCTCCATCAAATTGCACTCAGATGCTCCCATTTCTCATCTGTTCACTCCTGCTCCACAGCATCTCAACCAGCCACTTACCTCCTCGGGACATACAAGTTCGGACGCAGACCCACACAAAGGCCAAATGTCTCCATCAATTCTTCCTGGCATAACCAGCTAAAGAAAGTTGTCAAGATATGCAACCCTTTGACATCATGAAAGAAAAAAACCTGTACAAGCTACATGCCATGTTCATTTTTCATGTGAGATTTGCTTTTGTTGACTTATTTACTCAGTATTGAATTTGACAGACACCTCAAATATTGAATCTACTTCTGAAACCCACCTATTTTCTATGTTATGGGCCTCATTCGTTATTTTAGCTAATGCAAAAATGCCTTCCATTACTAGCTGTGTTGCTTCTCATGATATAATAGAAATTGACTCAGAAAGTAGCATATGCTTGTTATCACCCATAATAGATCAGCCACATCTCAAGGATTGGAAGCCAAAATTACCATTTGGCATGTCTGCAAATTCAAATAAAACGTCTGTCCCAAGTTGGAAATTAATGGAATTTTATCTATTTTATAGGTATATATCAAAGCTTTCACTACTGCCACAAGAGACTTTTCATTTAGTATTTGTGTTAAAGAAATTCTCCGAGGCCGTTTAATGTTGTTGAAGAGCTCATCAGGCTACAATTTGTAAAACACATCTCCTTCTGCCTCTCTGCAGATTGTTTCCTCCACTTTGAGGCTCAGTGCTTCCAGAAACACAGAACTGGGAGAAGGTCCTGAGAAGCTGCTTCTCTGTCTCCCTGTCCCAAGGCAGGCCCACTAAGTAATTTCCAACAGTTATTTCTCAACAAACTAGAAGGCAATACTAAAATATTATACACTTATACATACACACATTCCTTCATACATGTGTAGTGTACATGAAAAATTCTTCCCTATTGGTTGGTACTATTTACGTTTAGTTTTTAAAGGGCCAATGATATAGAAAAAGGAAATTACTGAGGATGAACCTCATCTGAACACTTTCAGGATAGAAAACTCCCTGACAACAGTCAGATTTCCATGCACATACATGGCAGGATCAGACCTTTCATGAGTAACTCATTTCTTACCTGTAGCTGCAGTGAATTTTCAACCAGCACACAAGCTCTGGTGGGAATTTTTCACCCAATTGTACAGACTTTTTTTTCATCCTCTGCCACTTGTGTTTTTGATGAGGATTTCTTTTCAACAGCTATGGTTTCTAAAAGGAACAAATTATGCGTCCAGTTCTGCAAACCTGCCTGCAATGAACGCCTTTAGAAATCAGTGGAGCTTTCACATGGCAGATGGCTCCTAGGATTGAGCTCTACATAATTTTGCGATATTTTAGCTGGGGATATTTTAGTGGCTTTTTCCCTATGCATGACAGCATGATTTGCTAGCTGCTAGAAAATGTCATCAGACCCTTTCTCATTCCACAGTGAAATCTTTGGATTTGTTTTGAACAAGCAAAAATGCTTTCTTTCCCTGTTGTACAGGACACTCCTATCCGATTAAAAATATTTCCAGATAAAGAGAGTTACACTAGAAGGGTAGAAGGGTAAACCATCCATGTTGTGATTAAAAATAGACGTAAAGCCAAAAGAAGAGGGAAGAGGTTTTGCTAAAAGCCTTTAAACAAATGTTCTATTATGGAAAATGGTTCCATCCCCTAAAATCCTTGTAGAGGACTTTCTAATTATTTCCTTTGTGGTGTCATCTGATTTCTCCGACAACGCAACAAATGCAAAAATATGATAAATTCACCAAGTTTAGCTTTTTTGCATTTGTTCAAAAAGGCTGAATTCAATGATTATTTCATGGCAGTCCACATCTAGACTGCCTCCTACAAAAGCACAGCAAAAGCAAAAAAATTGTTGCTTCAAACCTCTCTGTATTTTGCCAGCATTTCTCCCAGTCCCAGAAATAATGAATTCACTATCCCTGGCCAGGCCCATATCTGCACTTACGAGACTGCAGTGCATTATTTTACACTAGTTTTGCCAATGGATTCTACAGGGAACATTCTCCTTCAAGCTGGTCACACAACTGGTTAGGGGTAACGACATGTTCTAACCAGCGACTATAGCGCTTAAAATGGACTTCCATGTCCAGCTGACATTTTAAATTCAAAAGACCTGTCCATGAGTGAAGTAAAGGTTACCTGGCTCCTGGAGCAGTCCACAGAATGAAATAGGAGCCCTATTTAGATAGTTTACATTTCCCATTGTGTCATTCCCGTAGAAGATATAGGTAGTTATCACTTACCATCTCTGGCTAGTAAGACTGATGCTACTGTCAACTTTTTTGCATTTTAAAAAAAATCTAAGCATACATGTCTCTATTCTGAAGCAAAGCAGCTGAATAAATCTCACTCCATCCTAGAATTTGTAGTGTGTAATATCATTTACAGCACAAAGAAATACACAACTCCTTTTTTTAGTTTTCTCCATTCTGATCTTGTGACTAGTTATTCCTTTCCAATGTTTCCACTTATTTTCACAAGGCATTTCTTCTTCTTTGACCCTTCAGGTTGATGGCTGTTCAACAAAACTAAAATTAATGTGGCTTCCTTGTTTCCTTCTTTATACAAACAGTGTAATCGATAATATCATCTGACTTCTGGAGACAGGAACTGCTAGTTAACCTTCCTAGCTGCTCTTGGCTGAACAGTTGCCAGGCATTGCAGCATGTAAGACATTGCAAATTACAGAAAAATAGTGGCTATCTTCAAAAATATGGTGATAAAGCAGTCATTTTAACAGCAGGATATTTTCATTGTTCACATTCACTGTTCACATAATAAACACTTCGGGATTTGAGTCTGGGCTACTGAAGAGGTGGGGGGTTTTTTTAGTTCAAAATAATTCTTAACCACTGTATCAGAAGCATTCTGAGCCAGATACTTGATCAGAAAGGTCTGGAGCCTCGGGAGACTTTCAGATTCCTACCTGAGATCTCCATGCAAACTTCATATGCTGTTCTGCCTGAGCATGGAAATACAAACGGGAAAAAAACTCACTAAGAAAACAGCACTAGTCATGGTAAGGGATCATGGGGTTTTTTGGGGGTTTTTTTGGTTTTTTTTTTTTTTTTTTTTTATGATATTGTACCAAATGGACAAGAAAAAGTTTTACGAAATGAGGATGAATATCAAAGATTTTGCTTTGGCAGTTGAGAATCATGAATGTGTCTTGCAGCTGGTAACCAACACAGCCAGGGAGGAAGAGTGTTCATTGTTGCACTGACAAGAAGTCAGTACATGAAGAGTTAATAGAATACATTTAGAAAATTAGAGAAATGGGACCTTAAGGAAGCACTCTAAGGCAAAACATTCAAAGCCATTTTTGCCAATCAAAGAGGCATTGCAAACTTGGCTGACATTTGCTGCAGTGAAAAGATTTTCATTTTTGTCCAGCACCTCCACAGAGTTCAAAACTGTGTAGCTGAACCCTAAACTGTCTAGTATTTTGTGTTGAAGGCCTGAGCTTTTTTGTCAACAAAGAAATCAACAGATTGTGCATTCCCATTTTTCAAACTCTGTTCAGAAAGTGTAGGTGAGCTCTTGCTTAGTACCAGATTCGTAGACCCTACATTAGTTTATGATGAAAAGGGAATTAATTTGACTCTAGGATTACAACATCCAGTTTAACATTCTTTGTACAAACTTACTGAACTAGACCAGTAACTTCCTTTATATATTCACTTCAAAACATTCCCATTTCTTCAATATACAAGTGCTCCTCTCTATTTTGGAGGAACCTGCTTATTGTCATCTAAGTAGAAATCTACACATACACATGTACAATGTTCTAGAAAGAGGCAGTCTCTTGCTCACCTTCTTTAGTCTTAAAGATAAATTATATATTGGATTATAACTTTAAAATTGATATAGCCATTTAAGTTTTTCTCTGCCAGGGTCCTTAAAAAGTTTAGTTAGTCTAACTTAGATCAGAATTCAATCACAAAGGAGAGAAAAAAAGGTATACTTACTATCAGAGGTAATGTTTTTTGAAATTGTCATAATTTTTATTACAATTTTTTTTTTGTAGAGTCACATCTGGAATAAAAGCAATAGTGTTGTCTTCTCCAGTCAGAGATTTGAGGGAAAATAGGTATTACTATGGCAAAAAAGGCAGAGCATCCCTGAGATCAGTTTATCTGCCATCAAAAAACATAATCAAAAAAGACATGAATTTATGGGTTGAACCCTTAAGAAGAGTTGATGTGCTGATATATTTGCTGCCTTGCCTCATAGGTGAATTTCAGTAGTACCCAACAGCGTCCCAAACCAAAGCTGGTTAACGAAAGGGTAAGTACATCAGAACAAATTAATTCTTATATTTTATTATGGAAAAAAAGTCTTTATTTTCATTCTTTGAGAAGGGATTGAGCAGGGGAAAAAAAAATGTTCAGATTAAAAAAAGCCCTTTGTTCCACCAGTTACACTGATTTGGTACCTGAAACATGAAAGTGAAGTGCTTTGCATCCACTGGTAACAGAAAAAATACTTAGTTTTTATTTGAATTTTTGTACCATTAATTAAAAGAATTAACATTTTTCAATTATTTTAGTAAAATTTCATGTTAATTGCAAAATAGATTTTCACTGGGGAAAACATCTTGATAGGATATTGCCAATTTAGCTGATGTAAATGAGACTTAAATCCTTCCATACTGCTAGAGAATGACCATGATGTAAATGAAATGATAATCTACCAGGAAGAAGCAAGTTTAACTTACGGGAGATAAGAGCCTCAGTGACTGTTCAGCTGAAAACCCTTAACACCCTTCCAAATGCTCAGTCTGAGTTGCATCCAGTGTTTTAGCTACTTACAAACAGATTTTAATTCAGAGGACGGACCTGTCTTGACCAGAACTTCTCTGGTGTTGTGTTTCCAAGTTGTTATCCACTCCAGGAAATACTAATACATGCAGACTGTGAATGGCTGACACCCTTTTAATACTTTGATGCTGTTCCATGAACTTAAACTGAGCTGAGCTATTTTTCTTTTTTTTTTTTCATTATCCATTAATGATAAATAGCAACTCGATTAATTAATCCACGTATTTCATGGACTGTCAATATTGAAAAACATTGAGTTTTGGTCAGTATTTTTCACGTAATTCTTACTAACACTTGAACAACAGACCTGTAAAGTTTCTCTGTGGGCCTGACATTTCTAAGTCTGAAGAGATTTTAGCCTGCTAGCAGTGCTAACTGTTTTCCAAGGGAAAAGTTCTCGAGAAAGCCTCTTCTCAACCCAATCTTGGCAACTATCCTTTCCCAAAACAATCTTTCTCCAGGTGGTGTTTTGCTGTTTCTCTTGTTTCACCAGTGGAATTAGAGAGGTGTCGTTCCTATTCACCAATTATGTTAAGTCTGTATCGGAACACCTTACAGAAGGTGGTAAGAATTAGACAATAAAGCCTTCTATACTCTTTGCTTTCTGAAATACTTGGAATCTTTCGCCTTTCTTTCATGACCTACAGCAACATTTCTCTACTTTTTTGGTAGCGATTTTGAAGAATGATATCCTTGAACTCTATTACCAGGAATGAATGCAAAATAAAAATGCTCTTAACCTAAGAATAGAAACAATGCTCTGTTTACACAAGAGGATTATAACAATCATATTGATCATGTAAACAAGGCTATCATTATTGATTGCAATAATTTGTTGGAATTTAGGGAGATTTCTGCTGAAAACTCTTTTAAAAGCTCAACTAAAACTGAATAATGAACTTGATAGGTATTTCCCCAATTAACCAAACTTGTGACTTGCTATCTGTGAGAAACAGAACACAATTTTATGAAACAGCTTCCTGATAAAACTGCAATTTTATTTTTCTCAACATATTCAATTTATTTATTTTGAGCAAATGTACGGTGAAAAAAGCAAAACCAAAATTGATTTACTCTTTAATTGGTTTAGTTTACTATCCTATTCAAATGCATTGAATATCATGGTATACGTAAAGGAGATTTTAATATAACATAAAGTCCAAACAAAATATCAAGAACTATAACTGGAACCTCAAGAATTTTTACAATTTGAAATAGAGTGATTTTTATTTTTCTAGACTGATATTATCGAGATTTGACTACAGTAACACTAGATAGATTGCCAAAACAGATTGCTTCAACCAGCATGTACTAAAGATTTCTGGATTTTTTATACCAGAATTTCAGCTCTCCTCTTAATTTAATTCAAAGGAGAAAAAAAGAGAAATTATTACTCAAAAATTTCAATGGCACTGTGTAATAACAGAAATGAAAAACTAGGCAAGTAGACACTGGGAAAATCTTTGTCTATGAGGTTGTATGAAGACTAATATTTCTTATTATATTAACAAATCTGTGTATGTGAATATGATAAATAAAACCAAGGATTTTGGCCTGACAGTTTAAATATTTGGGGGTTCACTGTCTGTATTGTCTTAACTGGTAGAGTATATTTATCACTTTTATGAGGGCACATAATTTATACCTACTCTTCACTTAATCTGAGCCACTGAGGATTACCATCAGTTCAAGTCAGTTTCTACAAAGACCCTTTTCACTGCTCCAGCACAATAACCTAACAAAGGCCTCACATAAAAGACTTTATAGTGTATTTTTAAGATACTTTGTATAATTTTGATCCACTTCAGTATACTTTGCATACCTTCTCTCTGTTGATATTATTTGAGTTTTAAGTATAATGAACTTTGTATACAGAGGAATGAAATAGGGAATTAAAGCAAAAAAAGAAGAATCCCTTCAATGCTTTCATTTGTGGTCAGTCACCACTGTACTCCCTCTCATTTCTTTTGAGATTAGTAGCCAAGTCGAGATCTATGGCCATCTGTTTTTAATCTCTATTCAGGATGACATTCTGTGGATCAATGAACTCTAGCCACAGTCTATAGAGAAACTGCAAATCTTTTTGGGATAATTTCCAGAGGATAATAATATTCACAAGAGACTTCTTTTGCCTTCCTTATCTCCAACTACAGTTTTTCATAAAAGAATGGTATCATAGCTGCCTGTTCTAACAATTGCTTCTATCATGATGCATTATTGCCAGTGAGCTAAACAATTGAAGTCATAAATCTTTGAGCTTTTACCTCCGCTACCACGGCCCAAAAGAGATTTTGTAAGACACAAGTAAGCTAAATAGAGTCAAGTGACTAAATGCAAAAGGGTGAAATGGGACAGAAAAGCTTTCCTTCTAATATATTGTCTGGATTTTCTTGCAAGAAAACACAGCATGAAATAAAGTTCCTTCACAAGAAATTAAACATGGTGCACTTACTTCAGTTAATGCCCATCAGACACCAACCATACTGAGAGAAACAAATAATTCTACTAACTGTACATTACATTGAGAAATACACACAAGCAGAAAATAATAAATGCTAGTTCCTGTCCTGGTGCCCATTGACTTGGCAACTGCTGAGGATAAAATGCACAAATGCATATGCTAAGTGCCAATCTTGCTGACTCTCGCACGGTTCAATGCTTAGCACTCCCTTACACTCACACTTCTGTGCATGACCTGCAGCCACCCTGCCAAAGGCAGAAAATACGTGGCTTTGTAAACCCCTGACAGGGTCTACACTGCTGCTGCTTCTCCCCTCCTCACACTGAGGAAAAAGTGGAGAGAGTATCTGGGACTGAAGAGTCCCCAGTCCCAAACTGAATAAATGACTGGACTGGTGGACAGCACGATACTCCCCCACAGAGTTGGCTGAAATCACCTGCCTCTAAAGGGTCATTACCACATAAGCAGGTCCATTTCTCACAGAAGGGCATGAGGGCATGAAGAATCAGCCTATCAAACTGCTCCAAAGAAAAAATAAACAAACAGCAGTACTGAACCATTAGCTCTCTCAAGTTGCTTTGTTATATCTTTCAGAAATCTGACCAAAATGAAATTGGCACAAACTCAGGAAATCCTTTCTGATCTGAGATTCAGGCCTCTTATCTGCATTGCATCACTGCACTTAAAAATCACATCCTTGTTGACGTGATTATCTGTCTTTTCAAATTGTTGTTCTCTTTGTCATGTAACTTGCAGCATTTTTATCTCTCTTGAGAAAAATCTAAGCTATTTTTTGAGATTCTTGCAACATTTTCTTAGGATGTTGAGATTCTACATTTTAAATATGAACAGCTGAATTCTCCCTTTAGATACATAAATGCAATTCCCACTGAAATCAATTAAAGCTGTCTTGAAATCTCATAGAGTACCCTTAACTTTATATCCAGTTATATCTTGAAAGTAATTGGACATATATCATGTGAATTGTCTAATGGAAAGATGAATCACTCCCAGTTCACTATCTGGAAGGAGAGTTTGGATACTTGATACACAGCTTTTCACTTCCTGTAAATTTTCAGAATCACAGCTTCTCTCTACACCTCCATTTGTATAAAGTATTTCAATTTCATGGTGCTAATCTTCTTTTTTTGTGAGCCTTATTTCGATTTCCTGCCAAGAAAGGAAGAACTATGGGAAAAAAATAGTTCTTAACTGAGTCTACTCTCATATAAAATATTTCTACTCTACAATATTATGGGGAACATTTTAAAACAAAAAACATACTTTATAAGAAAACAGCAAGGTTATGGTATTAGCCTGAGAAATTTTTACAAGGAAAATTACTACAGTGATTTCAGATGTTCCAGGCTAGTACTTACCCCATCCAAGTCAACAGATTTTTTGCCACTGATATCTTTGGAGCATGTGAGAAAAAAAATTAAATGGAATTTTCTTGAAAATATTATTTCAAGAGGCCATAGAAACACCGATAAACATGTTGCTTATTCTAGAACACTTCTTAGTTTCAAACCATCTCTAGTTTCCATTGAAAATAAATATAGCATTATACAAAGTACTCCATATTAATTGCAAAATATTTTTTCTTAAGCAATTTCTGAGGTATTAGTTTCATTGTTTAAATATAAGAATTTTCTTGGTTTTAACAGCTTTAATTCTGACTGAAATAAAGTTAGGCTAGGGCAGAAAATCCACTTTTAAAGACATATCTGGCCGGAAGATATAGGTACAGGTCAGAAGCTATCAGAAGCCCTTTCAGATAGCCTGTGTGAAGCATCATTCTTGGGAATGGGAGTGTGAGGATAACTTGGAGGCAGCATCTGGAGTCAAGGATCAGGGGAAGCAGCTTTTCTGTCTTCCTTCCATTTCTACCAGAGACCTAGTTAGCTTTAGCTTTACATAGGAAATTGCCTTCCTGACCATACTTTTAATAGAAGAGCGCCATAAACTTTTAATTAAAAGGTAATCTGAAAGAAACAGCATATTTTCATACAGTAATAGCCTCTTGCTGGTGACAGACAAGGCGTTTACTGAAATGAGATTTATCTTCAAAGCAGAAGATATCGATCATATGCTATTACAATCACAGCACTATTTCTTTTACCAGGTGATGGACGGTGAAGCAATGATCTTGACTGATGGATGTCAGTACACAGGAGAGACAGTGGTTTAATGCATTTTTTCAACAGCAGACCTCTGAACAGTTCAAGTCATAACAACCCCTTCTGGGGGCCAGAAAACTAGAACAAAATTGAAAGAGAAAATAATGGATAATTCTTCCATAGAACAAATTTCCATTTGAAATACCACGATTAGTCTATTTCTTAATCAATGGGCTTATAACTACTCAATTACAGTAATTTTAAGTGATTTCAGTATTTTTTCCTGGAAATAAAACTATTTCACTAATAAAGTATAACAGAGAACAAAGAATACTTTTTTTTTTTTACATTCAGCCTCAGAGTTTCACCCAAGATCCATGAAGTGTTTCTATGAACACAGAGTATTCCTGCTGCAATCACCTGCTTGTGTATTTTTGGGTGTTGACCATTTGTCCACAAATTACCGACTGGGACTTCTGGTTCCCCTCTCCTGTGGCTATGAGAATCTTAAGATCAGTGATTAATTCTGTGTGTATCTTAAGAGGTGAGGGATCTCCCTTCTAATCTCTTTTTGGGGTACAGCCCTGCCTAATCCTACGTGGTGAACCATTTGCTCTTTAAAAACATCTACAGTTCATCCATCCTTTCTCAACATATAAAAAAGTATGTAAAAATACAATTCTTTAAAGAGAGACGAGAAGACCCAGGTTTCTTTTATGTTGGCCATTTTGTGTTGAAAGCTGTAGGCAGGATATCTTATTCAATAAAAATGGTAAGAACTCTAGCTATGGCTTTCTCACCCCTTTTCATTTTTTTTCCATTTCATTTTATGTCTTGCTCCTGAGAACTTGTTATATCTCACAAATCATGGGATCTGCTCTAAATATTGTGGCTTATTAGCTTTCCAACGTTCCGGGCCTTTCTGCCCTAATGATGATACAATAATATTGGGTAAAACTGATTTTTACATTTATTTCTACTTATTTAATTAATTTACTGAGGATTTAGAAGCTGTAGAAAATTTTTGTCTTCCTGCGGCCTGTTAGATGTTATGGTGAATTGGGAGCCTTTCAGAAGACATGAGAAATTACACTCACCTCTGTTTTACCAAGCCTATTTGGTTGGCTTCAAATCCTTTGTACTTTCAAAGAAATATAGACGTAGAAATGAATAAAGCATTTTTTTAAGTCTGGAAAAACTATTTTGCAAATAGGGTGCATGATAGGTCCAGCACTGCCTGCCCAATGTAGATTTGTGCTGCGGGTACTTAACGAAACATTGCTGCTAAACTCAGTGCTCACTATCCCTTAAGAGGTGATGAAAGTAAGGGGCTTTGAAGACCTCCAGAGGCAGGTCTTTTCTGGCAAAGTTGAGGCATCTAAACGACCTCCTCTCTGCGGGCTTGAAGCGGAATCTGGGGTTTCCTACTGATCATACATGATACAAAACAGACTATGCAGTTTAGGTTTCCCCTCGCTCAAATACTGCGTCCCTCCTGCTCCTGCTGTAAGGAAGGGAGGACAAGGGCAGGGACTTTTGGCTTTCACTAGGCATTTTCTTGGCTCGTTATCTTGCTCTCTGGTTCTACTCTGGTATCAACCCCAGCTGTCACGGGCTTGTGTTGCTGGTAGCTTTGCTACCATGGGATATAGGGATGGATCGAAGTTTGGGCATGAAATGAACAGCTGGGATACAGATGAGAATGAAAATGGAACTTGCCTTCTATTTTTACACCTGTCTTTGCCGCCTTGCTCGGTAGGATTGGCCATGTCGGTGTTTCGGGGCCCCACGGAGCGGCTGGAGCGGGCTCTCCCGCGGGCTATTCCTCAGCAGCAACACGGACGCTGCTCCTGCCCTGGGGTTCGGGCAGCTGCCGAGCCCCGGAATGCCGCGGTCACCAGCACTCCCGGCTCCTGCCACGCCCAAGGCTGTGTGCCAAGGCTCCGGGACGGGAGCCCCCAGCTGCCCGGCTCCCCCGGGGCGGCCCTGGCCCGGCTGCCCGGCCGCGGGCCCTTCCTGGGGCCGCCGGGAGCCGCCCCCGCTCCGCGCCCGGCCCCGCGCTGCGGGCCCGCTTGGGCCTTCGTTTGGAAATAAAACCGTCATCAAAACCATTCGGGTGAGTCAGCTATTAAACCACTTAATTCCCAAATCCATACCATGGGTGATTTAGAAAGGACAATTAAGAAGCCAGCGGACGCTTTCTATGGATTTTATTGTGAGCTTCATCAGCCCGGAGTGCTGCCTGCCATCCGCTGCATCGAAAAAAACCTTGATACACAAATTGCAATGGTGTTTCATAGGTGCCTGCTTGGCTTCCCCTCCTCTGCCCCAGACTGTCAGAAAATGTTTTATTGGCTATGAATCACTATTTTATTTTATTTTAAATATAATTTTACATTTAATTTTAGTTCATTTTTATTTTATTTTATTTTATTTTATTTTATTTTATTTTATTTTATTTTATTTTATTTTCTCTGACTGTAGATTTAGGGCTGGATTGAAAATAATCAGAAAGAGAATGGAAATGAGACAATCACTTAGTGTGAGATCAGCCCTGACTTGCTGTGAGCTTAACCACCCTTCTCCTGGGCAAAGTAAAGGAGCAGCAGGGCTTGGGAATGAGCCAGCTCCATCACAGCTCTGTTATTATGCCAGCAACCCTAGAACATAACTCTCCTCCAGTCTGGGACCGAGGGTTCAACCTCACCTTGCCTGTCAAAGCCAAAGAAGATAGAACTTGCAATTAAAGTGGATGCAATTCTGCTTTAAGATCTATTAATTCTGGAGTAACAAAGCTACGAGTATAGTGACAAAACAAGACTCACTGCATGATTAACATGAAATTAATTGTTTGTTTTTATTTTGTCCTCCTGGCTACTCAAAAACAAGCTAAAACCATGTTAATGTTCCTTTTAATAACAGACACTGCATGAAACTTGCCTGTTCACACCCAGCAGTATCTGAACAAGAACCTGGCCCAGATCGTATGTTCTGCATCTCCATCTGTGCTGGTGGGTCAGACTGCTCTGTGAAAAGAGCTCTCCAATAGCTCCTGGTATTCAGCTAAACTAGTGAGAATCTGAAGTGCCAGGGATTTGGATTGAATTCAGCTTTCCTTTTGATTCAAAAAAATCCAGGCAAACTCACAACTGAAAACCTTCCTGTCGTTCCCAGGTTAAAAAGGAGGGTGAGCTTGACTAGTAGTTGAGATGGCCTTTGCTCTCTCTGCTGGACCAAAGCAGGGCATGGTGCTAGAGCAGCAGATGTGGAAGATGCCTACAGATCCCCAAAATGGGGATCTAGTCCACAACAGTGGTCCCTAACTGCACCGTGTCCAGTGTGTGAGCCTTTGTGAAAGCACTTTCTCTCTTGTTCTTCACCCCAGACAATTCATGATGCTCTCTGGATAGCATTAATGGAGTTGTGTTTCCTTGCATTTTCCACAACTGCCTGTTTTTCTACTTGTCTCCCTTTTTCCGTTTCCGTTGGCACTGCATCCTAAACTCCTAACCTCTTACACACATGCACTGGTTTTTTTCACTTGCTGGGGGAGGTGCTGCACAATGAGATCCATGTAGTGAGAGTTCAATTGCTACATGTCGGAGCACGGCATATGCTAGCCAGTTTTCTCACCCACACCCCTCTCCGTGGGATTTCTCAGCACATTTGCTTCCCAGCTCCTGCACTCAACATGTGCTGCGAAGTGTAGTGGAATATCCGGGTCTGAGGCCCTGCAGTGTACAGGAGGACTCTTCCTGACTTGTATTAATATTGTTGCCAGTGAAATCTGTGGCATTTTGATTGCTTTGGAGTTCCAGTGCTGAAACGTTTTTCTTTCTGCATACCCATATGACTCTCCTTTCAGCCTTTTGTCTTCACATGAAAGAAGGGGGAAAAAAAAAAAGAAAATCTTTTGATGTTTTTTGAGAATATTGCAAGATATTCTCATGAAAACACCATTTCATTTGCTCAGGCTCTTGTTCATACAGACTTTCATGACTTCCAGGATTGACTATTTTAATTTGTTCCTGGTGGTGTTCCAGATTGTTTGCTAAACTGGCTGCAGATGGTTTTGAATGTTGCTGCTGCCAGAATTGTTACTAGGACTTGATCTGCAGATCATATTTCTCCAGTCTCACGTTCCCTCTACCCTGGTGCCTGTTAAGCAGCATATGGCTTTAAAATTCTTTGCTGACTTTTAAAGCTTGCACTGGCCCTGATTCTTTTTACCTTCCTGGCCTTATAACACTTCAGACTTTGGCTTAGGCTCATGGCTTATCTGATGTAATGGCCACTGACAGTTCAGAGGCAGCATCCCAAAACCAGGGTCGAGTACTGCTTTGGATTTTGCTCGTCATACTTTTTTTTCAGTGAAGTGAAGGAAGTGAGTAGACTTTTTGCTTCTATTGCCTAATATTCTAATGATTATTCCAAGCTTTACACTAAGCTTTTCTGTATAGATTTACACACAGATCCAGACACACACAAAGTCAACATATAAACAGTATGCTCCTTCTTTAAAATTCAAAAGTGCAAACAAAAGAAGCTTGATTCCCAGCTGATGTACAAGAGAACTGGTCTAGTAAATTCTGGAGAGCCACTTCCTGATGACACTAGGTGAAGGGGGATAGGTCCTTGTCTGAGCATGGCATGGAAGAATTTTTGAACATCACCTTCTCTTATTTGCCTGCCCTTCAAATGCTTTGATTACTGAAAGCTGAGTGTCACTCTTAGCTGTCTATCAACTTTGTGTTGCCTCAGCTGAAAAGGAGGTATGCAAGGACACTGCCTTGCATGTGTCTATTTTGTCACACAATGTTTGGTTCTCCCCCTAACTAGTGATACCCTGCTGCTGGGTTTGATCCCTGCCAGATGCAGAACAAAGGACAATAGGAGGGGACTGGGTTATTTTCATCTGTTACTGAATGTGCTCATAGAATTTTTATTAATGGTCATACAGCACAAATGCACAATGGGTGAAATTTTGTATTTACTGAAATCTATGGGAATTTTCTTGGTGGCTTTATTAGAGCCCAGGCTTTAAGGAACTCGTTTTGGAAGCACAGTTGGATTGTATTGCAAGGTTGGCACATGCATGGAAAGAGTTCTTGCTGTCAGTAACTTAAGTGGGGGTTGCTCTGGGGGTCACTGAGGTGCAATCAGGGGTCGCCATAGATCCCATTCCAGAAAGTCACTCTGCAAGCCCAAGCACTGGTGCTTATTCTTCAAGGGTTAGTTCAGGGAGAGTTCCTGTCCTCTTGCTATCTTTGAGCCCCTCTGGACACTGAGATGTCTGTCTCCATCTGGAAAGAATTCACAGTGCTCCCTTCTGCTTCCACCTCAATCTACAAGACCACACCAGCACCCCAGTGTATCCCACTCCTTTACCTTCACTGACTGCAGTGCAGTTGTTTCTGAGAAGATATTTACAAGTTTATTTGCCCTGACTAGTTCTGAGTTTACAGGTTTTTTTTTCTTAGCCTGTCTGTTGGTGAGGTCCTATATATTTTGTACTTATTCCTTTTTATTCTTTCAACAAAGTAGAAAGTAGAACACAGGTTCTACTTTATCTATGGAAAACCATTCCAGACTTTTTGCTTCTTTCATTTATTTCAGAGTTAGAAATAGCTGCAGATTACATAAATTTCTAGAAATGAAAATTAAAAAGAAAAAAAAAAAAAAAAAGAGGGATGGGGAGATAAAATTTGACTTGGGAAAAAGAGGGAAATAGAAAAAATAGAAGAATTTGAAAACTTACATTCACCACCATTTAATTTGAATGTATTCTGTGTGATTTTCTTTTGTGTTGTTCTGTCAAAAAAAAAAAAAAAAAAAAAAGGTGGGGGGGAAAGGGAAGAACATATGGACATATCAGCACTTCTTCATTAAAATCCTTTTCTCAAGAGAGTTGTATATTTTATGAAAGAAAAAGTCAAAGTTCAGATTACTTTTTGGATCTTAGAATATATTAAATTTATTCCTGTGTGGTAAATTTGTCAAGGGAGAATTGTAGGACTCTATAAAAAGTTGAGTGCCCTAGTAAAGTTAGAAAGAATTGGAAAGCAACTGTACTATAAGGCAGGGAACACAAGACAAAGGACATGGAAACTCCTTAAAGTTCATGACAATTTACTACCATGATATTGAGGCCAGATGACTCTCCAGGTATATAACCAGGTCAGTGATAAGTAGAAATCAGGAGTTACTGTTCGCCTGTGTGTGCATTTTAAGACTTGTATGAGAACATGACACATGGGACTGCAGTCAGCTTTTTAAACAAGATGTTGAGCAATTAGAAAAAAAGAGTTCTGGAAAATTAGGAAAAGGAGTAAACAAAATTATCTGAGAGCTAGAGAAGTTACTTCCCCTTCACAGACTGGAAGCACAGTGAAAAGGTGAAAGTTGAAGTAGTCTCTAATCGAACAGATATGGCCAACAGCAAGAGTTAACGGCTGGAAGCTCTGACCAGATGAAGTCAGAAGGAAACATGAAACAGGCCCTGAGAAGCAATGGCAACAAACTACTGCAACACAATACAATACAATACAAAACAAAACAACAAACCACCACAAAAACAAACAAACAAAAAAAACCCCACCAGTGGTACTGCCTAAACAAGTCTGAATGCTTTTTTGGGAGACTTGTGTTCACACAAGTTCTACTTCAGTCACACCTATTACTAAGCTCACTCACTTCATGGACACTGGATAAAATGCTGTGCTCTGGGATGTTCAGGAGAACAGACTGAAAGAGATGTTGGCTCATCTTTACCTTAAACTCTCGCAAACTGGGAGGGGAATTTCTGGATCAAGCCAGGTTTCTGTTACATCTTGCTTCACACAGAAAGGTATAACAGCAACACGAAGACATTACTGGTCTTTGTATTTTAAGGGGGAAAACCATGAATATCAATGTTTTTACAGAACTAGTTAAAATGCATTTCAGCTGAAGCTTGCAATTCCTTTGACCGAAGTTAATTTTTTTAACAATTCCAAATAAAATTATTTAATTTTGATTTATTTACTTGAACATTTTGAGCTTAAGACTCAGAAGGATTTTGATTCCTCACGGGAATTGTAATTCAAATGCGGCATCCCCACGTTTCCTCGGTGGTTTGGAGTCCCCATTTCAGTTATACCTGGTCTGATATTTCAGCTTCAGGTCTATGGTGTAACTCAGACAAGGAAGCTTTTGCAAAAAAGAACTGGAGCATGTATTATCTGAACTAAACTGCCATAAGACATTTCTTTGACTTTTGTGACCATGAGGTAAGGTCTAACTGATCTGGTCTGAAGTATTTTAACCAGACAAAATGTTTTTCTTGGAGTCAGTGCTGCCCAGTGAAGATTCAGAAACTTCAAGAAATATTATTGCTTCCTTGCAGTAAAGTTCAGTTTTGCAGAAAATACATTTTATATGAGAAAGCATTTGTGAAAATTTCCTGACTAGTTTTATTTAAGATCTAGAGAACCAGCTCTTAATTGAAAGGGGGAGAGTGCCAAATATTAACACCCCCAGGGGCAACAAAACTGATTAAATATGTGTCTAATGTTCTGGTTTTAATCCAAAGGAAACTGCTTCGATGGCATACATGTTGTTTTAAGTTTTTTTTCATTTTCCTGAAAAAGTGTCTAAGTGAAACAGCATGTTCTTTATGCTGGGGTCCCATTCCCTCGGGTTACACTCATCGTGCTCACAGCGCATAAGTGCTGCTCTTTCCCCTGAGCAAGCAGATGTGCCAGCAGCGTGAGGGCTAGAAACAACAGTGAGGAAAACACTGCAGTGATCCTGGGGTGTGCCTGACTAACTGCTGGGTCATGAGCTGCTGGGACTGGAGACCTGAGCTTTCTTAAAATTGCTCTACATTGATGTGTCCCTTCCTGAAGTTACAGCTCTTACAAACTTGATGATTAAAATGAATGGTGGAACACTAAAAATTGACAAAGTTTTCATCTCTTTTCAAAATCACAGATTCACAGATTGGCTGAATTTGGCAGGACCTCTGGAGGTCATCTGGTTCAGTTCACCCCACTCAAGCAGGGCCACCCAGAGCCAGTTGCCCAGGACTGTGTCTAGATAGCTTTTGAATGTCTCCAAAGTGGGAGACTTCACAGCCTCTCTGGGCAACCTGTGTTAGTGCTTGGTCATCCTGACAGTAAAAGCGTTTCCTGCCATTCAGAGGGAACCTCCTGTGCTTCACTTTGTGCCTTTTCTTCTGGTCCGGTCACTGGGCACTGCTGAAGAGATCCTATAGTCATTGATAAGGTCCTTCTTTGAGCCTTCTCTTCAGGGTAAACAGTTCCAGCTCTCTCTGCCTTTCCTCATAGGAGAGATGCTCCAGATGCTTAATTATCTTCATGGTCCTTCGTTGCACCCTCTCCAGTATGTCCATGTCTCTGTTGTACTGAGGAGCCCAGAACTGGGCACAGCACTCCAGATGTGGCTTCACTCAGGTGAGGTTCCACTGCTAAGTAGAGAGGCCAGATCACCTCCCTCAACCTGTTGGTAATGGTTTGCCTAATGCAGCCCATTAAAATGGGTAGCCCATAGACTACCATGTGTCATTTCAGCCACAAGGGCACATTATTGCCTCATGTTCAACTTGGTGTCCAGGAGGGCCCCAGGTCCCTTTCACAACACAGATTTCTAGCAGGGTTGCTCCCAGAATGCATTAGTGCGTGGAGTTGTTCCTTCCCAGGTGCAGCACTTTGAACCTGCCCTTGCTGAACTTCATGAGGGCTTCCTTATAAACTAGGTGTTACCTGATAATAATCTTAATAATTGTCTATTCAGACTCAAATTACATTAAAATAGAGTGGATAATTAAAATCATTCTGATCTCTTATCAACACTTACTGTTTATGTATTCACCAGCAGCACTATCAGAGCTATTAAAGTATCCTACCTCCTGCCATACCAGATCCACCTTCTCCAGAAAATATCCATGTTGTTGATCAATATCCTTTAGCAATGACGAAAATCTAGTGAGGTGGAGCTATTGAGGCTACTCTTAACTCTGAAATAACATTACCAAACCTTCCAAATCTCTGCTGCCAAGAGAAGAAAGGAAACATCTTGATTTTTATCCCTTGACTTACTACCATTGCTGCACATGCTGAGAGCACAATGTTCCATCTCTGAGAGAAAACTCACGTGTCTGCAGTACAAACCCTTCACTTACAGACTGTGATCAGACGGCTTCTTGCAATACATCCAGGTGACTTAATGAGATATGGATCACAGTCAAGGTGGCCTTGGTAGCTCTAGCTTTTCAATGCTTTTAAGCTTGTAGGATGAGTTGTAGCAATTTTACTGTAATATCATCTGTTTTAGTGCTCATTAAGCTACATCAGACTGCATTATTTTTCTTGAAAAACATTGCATATGTATATGTATGTGCATATACATTTTTTTAAAATTAAATTTGTAACATGAGCAGCTGATATAAATCTAGGTGCAGGGCCACACACCTTATGGTACTTATTTCCTGGAAAGGCAGATGAATAATTGTAATTCTGGCAAATATTTGCTCAGGGGACTCTAAGGCTGAAAGATGTCTTTATAATCTGGTGTTAAATACCATTTAAGAAAAAAAAGTCTCATCCAAAAGTCATGTGCAAATGTAGGCAAAGGTTAAATCAAATTTGAACCTCTTTTACAGGACAGAAATCCAGAGCTGAGGTCACATTAAACCACAATCCAATTCTGTAGACAACATCCTGAGAAAAGGCAGAAATTCAGAGAAAAACTCATCCATGCATAACAAGCAGGTTCTTCTCATCAGTGAACACAAAATCAGAGGAAGAGAAAAGACCAACAAAGCATTCGTTTACTTTGACTACTAATTTGTCGATGGCTGATTGGAGATGACTGTGTAACAGCAAGCAGCAAAAGCTTAATGTTTATATCAAGTAATCCAGTGAAATGGTCAAAGACAAGCCAAATCACTTACAGGAGGCTTTCAGTGTGGCAAAGGGTTTCAGAGTGGCTTTGCCAGTGTGCGGCTAAGCTCTGCTGGAGATGTTGCATTTAACTGATTCTTTGTGACTGATCCTGGGCTCTGGATGCAGGAGTAGAACCATGTCTGACTGTATGTAAAAAGTATTAGGTTTCTGGCTGCTGGTAGCTCTTAGATTGTTAGGAACATGGAGTTGGAAACCCCTTTTGGGAATTCCAAATACAGTCTCTAGAAAATAAGTGCATTAAATATACCCTTTCATAGAGGCACTGTTAAAATATGACATAGAGCTAATAAATTTTGAAATCACAATAAATTAAAATTGGGAAAGGTGGGAAACCTTTTGAAAAGCCATGTTACAAAACAGATAAATATAAGAGTTCAGTGTGTACAGGTAGGAGTTCATCTCTGATCTGCAATGCCAAAGACATGCCTAAGGGAGGAAGCAGAATAGTGGTGATTGGCACTTGTTTCCAGATCTGCTCCTGGATTAGATTAGGACTGCTGTATTTGTGACAAGGGTTTCCTGGCCATAAGTATGTGTGCATGAACCACCCATGTGGCCTACATATGAACTGGAAGTGCATCCCAAGCTCAGCATGTCTGATGTGCTCTGCATGTGCTGTGCAGCTGTGCACACAGTCAGTCAGATGGATCCAGTACACACTGCGTTTACCCTGTCTGTGCAGTCTATAAACTACTGGGGGAATCAGGCAAGTGACACATGTACACAGTGTAGGATTTCTGGTTGCTTTTGGATTTCCTACATCCTAAGATTCATTATGGAGGTAAAAAAAGGACATGTCTGGGACAACCCAGAGACATGGGGAATGTTCTTTCTTACATATGATTTACCCAAAAGGTGATTTTTTTAGAAGTTGTAAAATACCTGTTGTTCATTTATGGACTGGGACACAGTATTGTATGAGCAAAACCAATGCTTTTTTCAGCCAGTGAAAGAAAGCAAGTGTTTAATACATGACTCCTGGACCAAGCTGAGAATGAAATCATATCAAAGCAAAAATGTACCATTCAAGCAATGCAACATAGCTCCCATATGCATAAACGTTTGGAGTAAAATAAAACCATATGATCCCCATTCATAAAAGCAGCCTTTGGTGGCATTTGCTCTGCCTTTGGCTTGCAAACATTCAAGTGTGAAAGCTTTTGTTCATGAGGATATCTGCAGGGATGTGAATACTCCTACACATGCACTGCTGATATTAAAAAGTATATAGGTATACAAACCACTGTGTAAATAGGCATCTCCTATAGTGATTCTCTTTAAAGCTTCTCTTTATTTTAGGAGTCAGGAAGCAGATACTATATGGTTTTAATGAGCAAAGTCAGGCTTGGAAAAACAGACCAGATAAGCAGTTCATGTAAACTGCTATCATACATAGGTATTTGAAGAAATGCATGAAAATCAATTCTGTGCTTTGGTAAAGCACTGTCTGGGAAAGGGAATATAAAGGAGATGATGCACTGCTTATCCTGATAGGTGTGCACAGTTTTCAGCTATTTATAAGGTAAATTTTTATTGTTCACAAGGAGAGAGGCTTGAAAGATTTACAGAAAGGAAATTCACAATAAAAGTGCAGTGAGTAATTTTGCCAATAGCAGAACCTCATGCAGACTGTTTCTTTCCCTTGTCATTTCAATTCAAGACCTAAATGTTATTCACTGACACACAAACTAACAATGACATTTTAAAGCTTGCACAGTGCACATGCATCCAGCTCCCCTAGGAAAAGTCAGGCAAACACCTGATGCCTGCTGGGAATTTCGCTGTGGGTGCCAGACAGCTGCTGCCCATCAGTGTTTCCAGGTGCGCTTATTCAGTTGGGAGGTCGCTCCAGCTGCAGACACAATCATAGCAGGGACTCAGGCAGGCTAAAGAGACAGAGGACATGCTCAGATTTTGCTGCTTGGGCTGCTTTGGTTTTGCCCTGATTTAGAGCACCTGGCTTGTTTCAGGATGCAGATGTTCGCTCTGTTGCCCAAGAACCAGCACTTCATTCCCTTTATAATGAGCGCTGTGACCTGGGGGAGTTATTAAATCTCTGGTTCAAAAGAGTCTAGTTTTTCTATCTTTTTGTTTCTCAGCTGACAGTCTAAAGTTCACAAACAGATTAGTGGAAGGAATATATAGAAATTAAAAACTTAATTTTCAAACTCCTCTGAGTCAAATCTAATTGACAATTTGAATTATAGCCTGTGCTGTTCTTTGTTTCATTTTTCTTTGGGGAAATCCCTGCTTAAGTTTTGCTTTGTCCTTTACCATAATTTTACAAGCCTATATTTAAAAATTATTCTGAAGCAACTTCTAGAGGCTGAAGCAATTTTAGGACTACTGCAGTGCTGGTGTGAGACCATGCAATATTCAAAATTGAAAAGATTATACCTTACTCAGGAGACTAGGTACCTTTTTTAAGACCACCAATTTAATTAAAAAACCCAGGCTCTTATATTAGCAGCAAGCTTATGGATCACCATATGCCAGTCAAACATAATGAAATACATGCAAATGCTAGGTGGAGTATTCTTTTGTCTCTGAAATTAGCAATTTCAGTGAACAATTTCTGTGCTGTATGTGGGGATTTACTTTTTTTTCCTTTATATTTAAAAAATAGTGCCTATCTGAGTACATACCTTATGAATGATAAGAAAGGTAAGAAATAATATATTGTCAACAACGCTTTCTTTACAGCTTAAGGCTTGGCATTCTTGTCTTCTGTCATGAATGACTGCATCATGCACAACATCGACATCACATTGAGGTATCCTCTTTCCTATAAACACATTTCTGCCTTTGGAATTTGTTTGCATTGAAGGGGAAAAAAGTCATGAAATTGAAGCCCTGGAGAAAATCACTTATGCTCAAGAAACACATTTCAGCCTTTCTGTCTGAACAGGTTTGTTTTCTATTCCAACTTCATTCTTCATCACTGTCACCCATCCACTCGGCCATTTGTGTTTGAGAAGTCGGGAAAGGAGAATGTTTGCTCTTTGTATTGCTGCCATAGTCAAGAGCCATGACAGAAATTAGGGAGCTGTAGTGTGACAGCTCCAGGGGCTGTCTTTGAGAATCTTAATAAAAGCAAACTAATTTCAAGTACTAATTTTAAGGGACAACCTCAGAGCTAATAAATATGCAAATAGAGCAAAATATATTGGGAAGAAAATCTATACTGTGAACCTGATGTGAAGACAACTGCAGAAACAATCTTTCTGATTTATACATCTGATGAGAAGATAGAGTCTTAAGACACGTTCTTCAGGATGTCACCAGCATATCACACACACTAAGTTTATGCCAAAGGGAAGGAGTTCTGAAGTTCTTTTCTTCTATAGAAAATTATTATGTTACTATTGCAAGGCCTTTGTAAAGTTCTGTTAGTATATTTTTCTGTACCTTATCTGAAAATGGTACAGCTCTGTCTAAAGATACTATTTCTATCAGTACAGGGTCATCAGGAGTTCCATAATGACCAAAATAATGTAGTGTAAAAGGGTCTCATGAGTAAATCACTTTTTAAATCAATATGTCAGGTTTATTTTTTTTCCCCTTCGTTAATATGACCATGCTTTGCTTATTACATTTGCTGGTGCTCTCAGCTTACCCTGGAGACATGTCATCATATTGTGAATGAAATCTATTCCTTCAAATACATTCTGGTAACAGTGATGATCAAAGTATTTCCAAAGACCAAAAGGTGCTTATGAAAGAAAGGCATAAATCCTAGGTCTGATGAGGCTTTGTTTATCAAAAGCCACTTTTCATACCTATTTTTAAATATTTTTCTAAGTTATTTTCTTTTATTATTATTATTACAATTTTAAATAACTCTATTTTGATTAACATGAAGCTAAAATGTCACATTTATTAAATGTCTTCAGTATCTTCATGCCTGTAATCCAACATAAAACAGAAAGATTATTGCCTAAGTAAAGTGCTATCTATTCCTTTTTTTATATATATAGTCAAAACTTAAATTCTATTCTTGCTAAGTTATATAGAAAAAGAAAATACATCCAAGAAAGGGTGGTGATAAAATATATGTTTTTACTATAGTTGAGCCACAGGATGTCACTGTTCCTCTTTCACAAGAAACAAACTTCAGCCGTGAAAGTAGACCAGATTCTTCTTAAAATTACAGAAATGCACAAAAAATTACATAAAAAGCACAGAAATTAAGTCAGACATTTCTTTTTGTATGTGTGAGTCAATCTAGGCAATGTGTTGCCTATGCAGAATAACAATTTAATATTCAATTCAGTCTCATCATGTACCAAGATTGATATATTTTTGGTACATCCCTCCAGACAGAACTGACACATATCAATATGTCCCATATTGCATAAAGAGTCAGGCAGAGCTGAATAGAGTTCAGGCGAAAGTTAATGTAAGACATTAAAACTTCTTATAGCCTTCTCTAGTTAGCACTGAATTTCTAAAATTTAGCACCTTTTGCAACCACAAAGCTGGATCTTGACAAACACATGCTGCTGCTAGAGGTTTAATGCGATCCCTCCATAAGATCCTTGGTTGCCTTCATATATAGAGTTCCCCACCCTAGATGTCCCAGTAGGATGCTGGAGATTAGCTCAGAGAAGCTTTAAGATGTCAGTGTGCTTCAGGCAGTGTTTTTCATCTGAGGATATTGCAAAATAAAGTCCTTTTCACATGGTCATCCTGATGCCTTTCTTCACACACTTGGATGTATCTGTCTAAAGATACTATATCAGTACAGGACCATGAGAAGTTCTGTAATGACCCAAATAATGTAGCGTAAAAGGGTCTCATAAGGAAATTACCTTTTAAATCATTATATCAGATTTATTTTATCCAAGTCTTTCTCATGGGACCACTCCCCCACTCACTTAAAATCTCTTCCAAAAGTACCTTTTTCAAAACTCCAGTAACATTGATCTGCCAGCTCTCACAAGCCCAAATCCAGTTTTTTAAATTACTATTAGCTACGGATTCCACTTTTAGACTTCTTGCATTTTCATAGGGAGTTATCTTGTTCTTTCTGAATTATTTCTCTGTCCTGAGCACACTGATTACACACGCTATATGATGAAGGAAATGGATTAGTGGCACAGGTTTTAAGAAATATTCTGTGTGGAAGATGACTGCTCCTCGGTTTTTCTGGAATGGCTTGTGTGAAATGGAGGCATTTTGGCATATTTTACTCACCTCTTTAGTTTCTCTACTCTTCTCACAGTTTTGGTAAAATGGACTCTTCTATTTTCATTTCTTTTGTGGGAAGACATGTAAAAAATATGGAAAATGTGTAGGAAGACTTTTCACAACCACCAATTTCATCCCTGCCGCCCACTGAGATCTCGAACAGAATCGCACCCCGTCTTCTACATCTGAAATAATTTCCATACTATTCTTTTAAATGGCAGCCAGGAGTCAGTGAGAGGCGGGTGCAGAGACATAAAACAGAAGATAGTGCAGTACCTGCAGAAATCTTTTTTTTCAGAAATCAATGACTAGATCATCTGGCATCTCTGTCTGAAATCTAGATTTTCCTATCACTGAGGAACTCCTAAAAATAAAAATGCTTTTAGTCTTCTTTATAAACAATGAGGGTACTTTGCATGAATCTGTCTTCATAGATATTCTTCCAAAAAAACCCAGAGGAGGTAGCAGTTTGGGGTGAAGAATTGTGTGGTGGTTAGCAAGACATATGGTGTGCAGCATAAGCACCATACTGGATGCAACTCAAGGCAGTAGCAAAATTCCCACCCACACCACCAGATCCAAACCTGGCCCATAAACATTTTCTTTATTTGAGAAACCATAGTATAAATGACTTTCTATTTTATAAATGGACTCTGTAATTCCCCCTAAATAAAGGTTAATATGAATGCCACTGAGCTCTCCCATGCCAATGACATCTCATTGCCATAGGAGCTAATACACTTGAAATGTGGGGAAAATGTATGAAGATTAAGAAGGATTTGTAGGACCTAAACTAAATATGTGGTGACAAGCGTTTCCCAGAAATATTTCAATATTTCAATATTTTAGGGAATATTTAGCTGAATAGCACAGAGGTAACCATAGGCTGAACAACAGGGTTACAGTATTTCATCTGTTGATGCAAGTTGGCTGGACAACACATTTGTTCCTTGAGCTTCCTGTTTCCACAAACTGCAAAGAAAATTGTCTCCAAACACTAAATCTGTGCTCACATGGGTCAGCCCATGCTACTCTTGCAGAGTAACTGGGTATCTGACAGAAGTGTGTCATATGCATCTTGAGTAGCCTCAGCAGGGCTAAAATATAAATAGCAGTGTGGAAGATGTGGGAGCACGACTATCAGCACGGGCTACCCACTAAACACTCCTCTTGTGTGACAAAGTGTAGCTCAGGGTCTCAGCTGCAGTGTTCCTGGGGCTGGTGAAACACGGCAACTTTGCTGCAGTCATACCCTGTGGTGCAGTAATAAGTTTTTCTGTGACAGCACTTTCATTGGAGCTTTTCTCCATATACACTGCTGGTAAAATATGCAAACAAACACACCAACAGTCCTAATTCACAACAGACACAGTTATGGCAGCAATATCTTTTGCCTTTTCCAGACCATGTGTCAAATTCTACGTTGCTTTGAATGAAAGCATAATTTTCTCCAGAATAAAAGATAAGGGAGATCCCATTAGGTTGAAGATGAAACACCATAGGGAGAGTGAGGGGGTTACAAAACTCTCCAGTGTCTTTTTTTTCAGCTGTATTGATTTTTTTTTTTTTTTAATTTCTATTTCATTTTAAATGAATAGAAGTAATTTGTAGGCCTTAGGACCCTCAGAGGTACTGAAGCCTGCAGCAAACTTAAGCATGCTTACCACTTCAAAGTTAGCTGGGCTTTCTCTTATAGCAGGCTAGCTGCATTTCAGGGGGAAAAACTCCTGGGTATTTCTCACTGGAGATGAGTGTGGAGGAAATGTGCTTGAATTCCAGCAGAAATAAGGTGGTTTTGAAATGTTGCCCTTTTTTATATTGGGCAGTTCCTTTTAATAACTCCTTAATCCTCTCTTGTCCAGAGAGTCACAGCTTCAGTCAATATGACCTGCACCATTCAAATTCTCTCCAAATCTGAGCAACTCAGAGGCACTCTGAGGGCTTTCAGATCCAATGAGCTCTGTTTTTGATGATCTTAGGGAGTGTGTGGAAAGCTGTTCTGATTTGAAGGGACAGTTACTATAGATTTTTTTGATATGTTGTGGCTGGACTAGAAGATCCCATTGGAGATGTGTGCCCAGCTGTGCAGTGTGTCAGATGATATTGCATATGTGTTCTTCGTCAGTAAGCAGATATCCAAAGAACATACTTAGTGCTTTCAATGTTGTTGGGGAAGAGCTTGGATGGAAATTAAGAGCTTGGATAGAAAATCATAAATTTGATTCAGAGTCTAGCCAAGAATGATGGCTGAAAAGAAACAGAAAAAAAGTGGCAGAAACTGGAGGGCCAAACCCCATTTTTTGGAGCTGGAGCATTGGTAACCAACCCATGGAGGTCACAGGAGCTTTATTGCTGCCTCCTTGGGAAGTTCTGCCAGAACGTCAGAGACAGAAATTTGTTTGCTGCTGATGGCATCTTGGCAATTCCTAGGGTCAGGCACTTAGTATCCTCAGTACCTCAGGCACCTGCAAGCTAAAGCAGCAAGTGAGGGGAGTAGACATAGCTGCCAAGTCCCTTCCTGACTCTACCTGAAAATTTCATAAGTAATTTTTCCCAGCTCCTTTTTATCCAATATCAAGAGTATGTTGGATCAGTAACTGACGTCTTAAAAACAAACAAACAAAAAAAAAACACACACACACACAGAAAAAAAAAAAAAAAAAAAAAAAAAAAAAAAAAAAAAAAAAAAAAAAACTACTCTGCTTCCATTTTAAATCTTTCTGATCACCTGAAAAGTGGCATATCGATTGTGCTGAATGAGGTCTGTTCTCAACTGGGTACAAATAGCAAAAGAACAAAACATATACCTTGGTTCATTTCAAAGCCCATGATGAAGCTGCATCAACACTTTTGCATATTTCTCTTCCCTCAGAAGTACACAGGCTACATTTTTGAAGATCCGAGCTTCACAGGCTTCCTGAAATAAACAGGGTGGAGAAGAGAAGAGAAGAGAAGAGAAGAGAAGAGAAGAGAAGAGAAGAGAAGAGAAGAGAAGAGAAGAGAAGAGAAGAGAAGAGAAGAGAAGAGAAGAGAAGAGAAGAGAAGAGAAGAGAAGAGAAGAGAAGAGAATAATATTGTTGGCTGGATACTAATGTCCTTCTTGCTTAAGCTAGCAGGTATCATTATGGTTTTGCATCTTTCAGCTAACTGAACAAAATCCAGCACTCAGTGATATTGTGCTCATTTATTTTGTGGGCTAGATCTCTATAGGCTTATAAACCACGGATTGGATAATGTTTATTCATAGATTTACTACATTTCATTTTTCAGTACAAATGTACAAGAAAATACATCTAAGTATTTCAGACTTCTTTGTCCTAAAACTAAAATAAAATCAATCTAAACCACAACTAATTTCAGCCATCAGCAAAACATATTTTTCATTCACCCTTTCAAGGCCTTTCCTGTAAAAATCTTCAAGTCTTTAAAGGCTAGCACTATACTGGGAAGATCATTAACACTTTTTTTTTTCTTTTTGACCAAGTGGAGGAAGCAGGTTCAAAGAAGGCTTCCCACAGAGAACAAACTATCCTGTGAACATTGAGCTACTGGAGTCAGAGTTTCTACTAAGCTATGTCTTATGATTGAGTTTGGTATCTAAGAAGGTGCTATTTTGATTGACATTTTGGGGAAAATTGTTTCTTGCTTGTCGGGTTTTTTTCCCCCTTCCCTACCCCCCTGTAATGTTAAAATCATGAAGTCTTTGTCTAGAATAGATTCTTTGGTTGTTTTCACATGGCTGTCTTAGAGAGGCTCTCTCCTTATATTCTCATATTTTTTAAAGATGTTAATTACCTTTGAATCCCTACATCTGTGTCAAATTTGATTGAATCAATCCAGAAGGATCAAACCCTTTGTGTTTGTGTGGGAAGCTGGATTTGCAAAACACCTGCAGACTCTATTTTTAGGAAACCAGATGCTTTAATAATCTCCCTTTCTAAGTGATAAGAGATGACCATTCTTTGCTGACGGTGACTAAGGCAGTATCCCCCAGGTGTGGGATCCCTCCTCTCCACAAGCATGGTATGAACATGACATAGCTTGATGAGCTATCCAGATACAAAATGAGAGGTGACTTGCAAGTAGGATCATTTTACATGGGAAGGCAGATTTGCTGTCAGTTACATTCACTTCCTTTGCCCAGTTGTGGCTCCAAAGCTGACTTCAAAGGTAGCTCTGTCAGTGATCCCATCCCAGTGATTCCCTGGACTGAATGGTTTCCTTTCCCATTGGGCACACTGCTAAGTGACTCAGACTGTGCAAGATCCTTCCTTTTCAACTACATGTTGCCTTTCCTCCTCACTCATCTCAAGACCATCTTTGTAAAAAAACCTACTGAGTTTCCAGATGATCAAGCAGAAGTTTTCTCTTCCCAGCCTCCCCTGCCCAAATATCTGGTTTGAAATCTAAGAGCAAGATTGGCCTAGAGACATCTGTCTTCCCTCATGGTGCAGCACCACCTTATAACTGATGGATAGAATTTGACAACACTGTGGAAGATCCAGTAGTTTATTCCTTTTATTTTAAAACAGGGGGAAAAAAAAAAAAAAAAAAAAAAGTGGTAAATGAGCAAATAGAAGGAGGAGGTAAACTCCAGGAGGATCACCTCAGGGCTCAGATTGCAATTCTCTGCTCTTTAAACCTCATCCAATCCAGAGTGACTTGTTTTGAAGCACTTAAAAATGCAACTGAGTGGAAATTGCTGAACAAAACATGTTATAATGAACGTGGGAGTTTCACTACAGTGAGAGACATGTTGCACACTGTTTTGTCTGCTGACTAATGCCATAGTCTAAAGGACAGGCATCACATTCAAACAGAGGAGAGCAAGAAAACAGTGGCAACCCCAGCTGTGCTCTCTTGGCTCTGTACTGAACATGGTGATCGTAGTCTGGCAGAGCTGTTGTAGAAAATGAGGTCTGGAACACTTAAAAACATTTTTGAGTGAATTCTGCTTATTAAACACCACTGAGACCTTTTATATCAATTTTCAATCCTTTCAATAACTTGTTTTCCAACAGCACTAAATCACCCACCTCTTCTTCAGATCTTAATTAGGCCACCAATTAGGTAAATCACATCTGCTTGTCCTTTTTAGCACAGTTCCCCATGTACAGTAGCTCTGGATATTTTAGAGTATACATCCATGTTGGCAAGGCAAGATTGGCACTGCTCCCAATGCTGTTGCCACCCACCCTCTGTTTTCACAAGGGTGCACACAGATGCAGCAGGGTTGAGGATCACTTCTGCTGCAAATGAGTTGGGTCTGAACAAGGGAGTTACTCTTGGCTGAAAACCCCTTAGTATAAAGAAGTATAAACAAAATCAGCAATAAACGTGATCAGTTTGCATGACTGTGCACTCAGACTAATGATGAAATAGTTGCCTGGGCTTAAGCGGCTTCCAACTGCTGTCACTCTGCATATTCCGCGTTGCGTACAACTTTTCCATGGCATGGAGAAGGGGGAACCGTTTCAAAGAGGATGCAGGTGTTGACTCACACCTGGCATCTAAGGAGGACGTACCTCTTTCACTCTGCAGGCCCACCATACTGCTGGCAGATGGAGCGTCAGGAGCTGAACAGCTCCCCGTGGCTCCCCGGTCACACGAACTGTGTGCAGGGTGCCAGGGACATTCCTGCGGGCAGGCTCTCTGTCCTGCCTCCAGCCCTACTGCACCTCCCTCCTGCCATTTCTGTAGGCACCGGCTGTTTATCTCCTTTGTTCGCAACGGGGCTGAGCTCACCCAGGGCTCTCCATTGGTTTATTAGTCCTGAGCAGACTCACATTGTGAATCTTAAATTCTTGTTGGTGTAGGTGGTATCAAGAAGCCCTGAATCCTCCTCTGCCAAATCTCTCTCACTCACCAGATGGCTTTCACTTCAGTACCTCACAAATTCAATTTCTTGTCATACTGGACACAACTGAAGAAAGAACATTCAAGTGGGTGAAGATTGCAAAATCTGTCTTTGAGATTATAGGTCCTGACTCTTCTCATCTGAGCTCCTCACAGTCATTGCTACTAAGGAAATACAAGTATGGAGTGGATGCAAAAAACTACTACTTAAAACTCCCATGTCAGAAAGAAATGTACTTACTACACTTCCCACATTTGAACTACTCACTAACATAAAAGGCAGTGTCTAATTGGTCCTTCACATTTAATTTGCTTGTGGAACATAATAATAGCATGCATATTACCAAAGAAAGCAGATTTTACAAGGACTCATTTAATAACTTTAAATCGTTGGATGAGACATTTTAAAATTATACTAGGTCTTTCAAAATCCAAAAAATAAATTTCAATTTTTAGGCTTCAGAAGTTAAAAACTTCTATATTAAGATTGCATCTGAGATCATTTTGTTGCACTGTGTGTGCACTTGGAAGATGTTCCAGTTTCATGATGCTGCAGTGGAGGAGGGTGCCATTACCTGGAAAACCCTTGTTATAGAATTTGGGAATCTGATTGAATGTGTTGCAGCAAAGAAATTATTTCATGCCAATTCAATGAAATGTAAGTTTAGAGAGCTGGATCTATGGCCCAGGATTCCTCTGTGATGCTAGGCAAGCAAAATATAACTTTATTTTCCTCTGAGACTCACTAACCTGTTTGCTCCTTGCTTTCTGGCCTCCTAGTGCCAGTTTCTTAAGGCCAGGCTAACAGATGCAAAGTGCTCACAAAGGTAGAACTGATTGATTGGAGCCATGAGAAAATGGGTTATATGCTAAAAATTGCAGTATCATCAGAAGTATCAGGACCTCATCATCTGCAGTGTTCATCCAAAGGAACAAGTTTGCACTTACCTGTGATGCAGTTCCTGAGAGGTTAAATTGTAGAAGTGGCAGGAATGCCATATAACTGGCATTTTTAATGCCTGTGGAAGAAGCAGAACTAAGAGCTCTGTAAGAACTGAAGATGTGATCAGTATCTAATTTGAATGATGTCTGTTAAAGTAGTTGTGGGTGTGCCTGGCTGTGTTCTGAATGGGGAACACTGAGGAAAGTACTAATGGGATCCTCTAGGATGAAAACAATGTGGCTGCTCCATCAGTGTGCTAAACCTGTGCAGTGTGTGTGCAGAAGGGCATGTCACACCTTCACAGGCAAATCAAACATCCTTGGTGTTTCCCTGGGCAACATCTACACCCCAAATTCACCTGGCCTTTATTGAGTTAGGAATATCTAAGGCATTACTAAATTAATCTTTTTGGTGTAAAAGAATGTCACGTATATGACATAGGCCAATCACATCACTCCACAATCTTCTGGAAAGCAGCAGGTGGTACTGCAATGAGGGAATGAGCTCTACTGGAAGCTACTGTACACTAATGGTTCCAGGGCTCATGGCAGCATAATTTTGGCAATTAATCAATCTCTCATTTTCTTCCATGTTTTCTGTCCTCTTATTTATCACCCTTCAGTCTTCCCTCTCCCCTTTTGAGATGGCATGAATCACAAGAGCAGATATCACAAAGGCATCAAAAGGGCCTTTTCTTCCTCTCCTCTCAGCAGAAGAAATGCATTCCCAGGAATCCTTATCTGTCTCTGAGAGGGCTGTTAGGACTCTGGGAGCATCCTCCTCTGGGGATTTGACTGCCAGCCCAGGGCTGGCTTAGAGACAGGGCAGTCTTGGCTGGTCCATTCCTTTAGGAGGCATGGGAAGGTGGTCCTAGACAGCCTAAGCTCCAGTCCCAGCCTTGGCCACCACTTGCCCCAGGGAGGTGGCAAATGCCCAGGGCTGGGTATGCCCAGGCTGCCCCTGTCCTACCCTGTCCTGGCTGGGACAGTGGGGCATGACAGGCTGTGAGGGACCCCCCAGCCCATGCAGTGTATTTACAGGAAGAGAAATAAAAAATTATCAGAAATAGCTTGCTCATCATTCCTTTTGATTTTTTTTTAAATCATTTTCCATTTTAAAGTATCAGCAAGAAAACATTCTTCCAAATTTATACCAATACATATAATGTATAATTTGGAGTTAAGTGTGACTGAGAAAATAATTTTTGCACCCATATACAAAACCAATGCACAAAAGTTGACCTTTTCTGCTAAAATTAAGTCTTTTTTTCCACTCTGTTCTCCTGACCACAGCTGTGTCTGGGTGAATTCTGGTTTGCAAGGCTGGACACCATGAGACCATTTATTCTTCTGATGAGGACAGCATCATCTATCTGTGGATTGCCACAAAGGGTCATTGCAGCAAGGATCAGTTGAGCCACAAACTCTCCCAAGTTAAACCTAGAAAACTGCCCTTTACTGGAGGGAGGTGCAGAGGAATTCTTTCTCCAGATCAGGTCTTCCCTGATGCCATTTCACACAGTATTTTTAAAAAGGCACAACTAGTTTTAAAAAGTTTCCACCTTCTTCCCACCAGCCTCTTGTCCACATCTGTCTGCCTGCTTGCCCTCATTTATGCTGATTTAACAGGTTGTGAGAGAGCAATATCAAACAGTCAGGAGACGGATTCAGGACTCAGACACACACGACTTCCCTAAAAATTTTTCCGCATTTTTTATTAAACTCAAATTCTTCCTTTGGATCCCAAGATGGGAAAGCTGGCTTCAGTATAATCAGGATCACAGCCACAGAGGTGGTGTTGTCTGTATTGCCTTGAAGCAGATTCTGCCATCCTCAACTGTTTATTGCCTTCTGTGGTTGTGTATGTGACAAGCTACTAAAATCTATTTTAAACATTTCATCTAGGTAATAATGAGAAAGATCAGGGCTATATAGAACATTCAGAGGAGTACTGCAGAGAAGTACTACCTGTCCTTTCTTTTAAACAATCTTCCTTTACTAACTAGTTATGTGCCCAAGTCTTTTTCCTCCCTTGTCTCTGTACTTTCCAAGTGCTTGAAGTTACAAGTTGCACAAAACCAAAATGTTTCTCCAGCCCAGCTGCTTGAATTCTCCAGAGGTTTTTTTCCTGGCCTTTCTCAGCTGCAGGAGGGAAGACTGCCTCTCCTTTAAATTCCCAGATGAGTCATGATAAAAATAGTGTGGCATTTATATTCATACTAATGCACCTGCAATATCATCTGTCTCCCAGCTATGAGGCTGCAAATTTCTGCACTTATCAGTGCGTAAGTTGAAATGGTTATAAGTCTCTGCCAGTATAAAACGTCTCTAACTGTGCAAGCTCAGCAGAAACTCTGCAGAGAGACAGAAGAAGGTGTATGTCCTGAACAGTCTTGACCAATGGGAAATTCATACAACATGATACAAGTCGTTCAGATTCACATGATTAGATTTAGATTTAAATCATGTGATTTAAAACTTTTTGGGCTAGTCTCCAACATTTTTTTTATGCTCATGCAATGTTAGTTCCTCAGCAATATGTTAGTTTCAGTTATTCTTTTTTTGACTTCACTTGCTTTGTTCTAGATCACCTTTGTCAGTGATCTATAAACTAGTTCTAGTTCAATCTCCAATAAAAGTATTTAAAATTTAATAATTTTATAACATTTTTAATTAATTGTCAATCTACTGTGCCACACTCTCTAGTCAATGACACGCCTCAACACTGTTCTTGTTCTTCTCCCACCCCCATGGGCTCAGCCTGCTGCTTATGGTTCTGTTTGATTCTGACAGCTCTGTGCGGGTCTGTCCCTGGACCCATAAGCAAACTGTGGCTTTCAGTCCCAATACACAACCTTTGCTTCCGCTGCTACTTCTTGCTAACTTAAAAGGCCTACTGATTCTGGGACATATTCTGAGGATATTTTCAAAACCACCACAAGTTACTTTTGAGCCTCAACCTAAACATGAAAAAGAGTTAGACAGTTTTGAAAATTCATTTCCGCCTTTATCTTCTGCGTAACTTTATCATTCAACTGCTTCCCGTTCAGTCATTGAATCTTGATACACACAGCAGAAATGCCTGTGGAGACACTCAGCTGGTGGATTCAGTAAGTGTGGATCCTGCTTGCATAAATGAAGACTCAAGGGGGAAAAAACCTGACCAAAAGCCCCTTTAGGGACACTTAAAATGTATGTCACGATCTCCCAATCTCCTCCAAGTTAACAAACTGTATTTTAGAACTGCGTTTGGTAATTATTGCATTCATACCTCAGAAGCAAGACCCAGGCATTATGGTTGGTTGGAATTCATCTGAATAAATAGCAGTTTGCCACATTCTTAACAAAAACATTATTCATTAGAACTGTTACGTATTAGCAGCCCTGAATAACATTTGGCAATTGCTTTGGGTCTGTGTTACTAAAAGGTCCACAGACGCATACAAATTTCTCAGTGCGCTAATATAAAACAGGAGCAGTAATGAAACAGTAGAGTGAGTATTAAGCTCCAGGACTGCAGTTTTATTCTGCAAAATGTTCCTCTTGCAATTTGTAAACATCTTAGAAACTTGGGTGTTTTTAAGCTATTTAATGATTGTTAGTCGTAGGACTTGATTTGTGTTTGCTGCCTGTTCCTCTCCATCTGCAAAAGGCATTAGTGGCAAGCTGAGTTGGTCATACGCTTTTCAGGCATTGCAACAATAAGCCTCAAGTACTTCAGAGGTTTTAGAACACAGATTCCTGCAGGTGGCTATTGAAAAAAAACCTCTGAAGAAAGTGGACAAATGGATGCTATGGTAAGTAGTGCTGACTGATAAGATAGAAGGAAGTGCATAGATACAATGGGAGACTTGTCAAGAAATCAGACTTGTAAAAGAAATCAGATCATATGTGACCTCTCTGCCCCATGCATGGCTCTAGATTCTAGGAAAGGAAGACACTTCTAATGGGACAGTAAATGACTACTCTTTCAAGAAGCTTACATTATATCTCACTCTGAAAAAGTGTAGCCAAGAAGAAGAAAAGAATTTCCTTATCCTACACATATTGCCACAGAAAAGGAAAGGAGGCTCCAACAAAAGAATTTCTGGGATGTCAGTATAGTATCTGGACACTTCTGGACCTTTAGAGAATTTAATTATGAACACTGCTGTAAGATTATTCTGCTTCTCAAAGAACAGAAAAAGCTAGACACAATTCCTTAAAGATCTTGGAAGTGCTTACATTCTATATCAGACTAAACTGCTTGCTCAAGATTTTTCAGAAAACCTCTGAATGAAGAAGCTGAATTTTGTTGCTTCAAGTTCTATGGTTTATGACTCCAATTCAACCTCTTAAATCTGTACATGATCTATTAACCAAATAAAGGACCCTTCTTTTATTGAAATCTAAATGGTTTCCAAAGCATCTGCTTCCAGTTCTGTCAGCAATCTGGAGGATACATTGCAATTACCTTAAGGAAAAAGTAAATCTCAACAGCCATGGATTTATATGCGTTACCCATCACTGTGACAATGTATGGGAAATGAATCTCCAATGTCACCAACTTGAAAAGTTGGAAGGTGAGAGGACGAGAGTGCTCCTTCTTGTGCTATTAATTTAAAAATGTTTTCTAGAAAGGCAAGACAACAGCTTGCCTTAAACTGATCTCTAATTCAATGGTATGAAATATTTGAGTGAAGAAAATGACTAAAGGAGGAAACAGGGAAGAAAAGCATATCAACATCCAGTTGTTTCTTGTATTTCTTGGTGATAATAGTCTGAGGGTAAAGACTCATGGAAAAGTGTTTGGGAGAACAAAAAGTGCCAAGAAATGAACCTGAACAGAAAGTGCAAAATGGTGTCAGTCTTGCTAATATCTGTTAGGTTGCTTTCAGGGCAACCAGGATTCCCTTGCTTTTAGAAGCAATGCGACACTGGGGCTCTACTCCAGATCAGTTCAGAAACAGTCATGCACATGAAAGATGATATTCATGACAAATACTTCCTCCTTAGTATTGGAATTTTTTTGCTCTTACCATCAGGAGGAAAACATTGTAAATGAAATGTTTCTCTGTTTATTGCTGTAATTCCTTTATGCGACTGCCTTGTTTGTTTGCAATCAGTATTTTTGGAGATTATCTATCAGAATCCAGAAATTCACATTTCATAACCAACACTTAATTTCTTAATTTGTTAGGTTTAAGAAGCTTTTTTATAAGGTTGTGGTAATAGAAAACTCTTAGCTTTAGCATTAGTTCCAGAGCAGTATAGTAACCATGAAAGGGATGTGAGCGGGATAGAAAATTATAATTTATCACCTTTGAGCATATACTCTGAACTGAAATTAGCGCATTCTTTTCAAGGTTTCTAGTGATGAAGTATTTAATTACTGGGCATAGCATCACCTCTCTATATTTTAAAAATGGGTGTTGTCTGCTTTCATCTGGGATAGAGTTAATTTTCTTCACAGTAGCTGGAATGGTGCTGTATATTTGATTTAGGATGAGAACTTACTTCTGTCTTCCAGGTTTCCTGCTCAGTTTTCACAGAAAACCTGTGGCTTCATCTGTACTTTTGCACTAGCATAATTCAGTTCTAATTCACGCAGTATCATTCACTCTTTTCCAGTCAGGCCACAGAATTAGAAGAACAAATTTTAAATACAGCCATGGAAAGAATAACATTGCTGCTCCTTGAAAAGGGGACAGAAAGGGGAAAACTGCTTGATTAGATGAGACTGCCCTTCACTTTGAGATGCTCTTTTGGCACACAGGGCAGGTAGGTGACACAGAGCTCAGCTCTCACTCCCTATAGGGAGGAAAGCAGGTTGGGAAAAGCATAGGTCAGAGCTGCCTCCAACAAGAGCTGCCAAAGTCACTGTGTATCTTTTCTTACAAGGGGCTAAAAGGCTGCTCTGAGCAGGAGCTCATCCCTCTGAAGCTCTGTGTCCACTCGTTCAGTAACATAACACAGGGGAAAATGGGACCTCTCACTTCCTCTCTTAGGTGGTTATAAAAGCATTGTTGGAAAGGGAAGACCTTAGGGTAAAAGGACAGTAAAAAAAGGCTAAAGGGACATGTAGTTTTTCTGTCGGGTGAAGATTGATAATTACTGCCCTGGGATCCCTTTTTTTGTAAGGAATTAAAAAAACTAAATCAAACAAACCAAACCCCACGGGGAAATTATTTTTATGCTTATAGGCACTTTTTCTTTATTATACAACATTGATCAAATTTGGAATTATTTTAAATGAAGTGTGGCCATTTAGAAAATGCTGAAAAATTTGAGGTTCCACTTAAAAAATGCTAGTTAAATGCATCCATTTAAGTGTCTTTTAGGCATGATTCACAGCATATATCACAGATCACCACTGAAGGACAGACAACCATGTAGAGACCATGAATAAACCCATCAAGAGTACTTTTCTCACTGTACCTGGAAGCTGAACAAAGAGTGTCCTGCTGCATGGACTAACGTTTGAAAACACTAGGTTATAAAAACTCTATTTACAGAGTTTCAGGTTAACATGGAGCACCTGAAGAAAAGAATGATCACAGGGTTGCCTGTCTTTTAGCTGTAGGTAAGAGGGCAATGAAGGGAGGGAGCTATTCATGCTTTTAGCTTGAGTATCGTTGAATTTAATGAGAAATGAGTGCTAAAACCTCACACAGCACTTTGAAGATACAGGGGTCACTTTATCTCCTATTCTGTTGAAATGACTGATAAACCAGCCAGGAACTATATATAGTTTTGAAACAAGTGAATATGTCAGCAGTACAGTAGCACTAGTATGTTTGGCCAAAGAAATCAAAATATTAGCGGAAATTAATTATGCAAAAATAGGGCAAGTTGTAACTGACTGTATGACAGCTGAATTGAGCTACTGTGGGACAGTTTTGAAGATATCTTCATCAATTTGCAAGATGACAGTAAATTTAACAAGATTCAGAGCTGGCCTGTAATTCTTTCTATTTAATGTGCTTGTTTGAAAATATGGCATTAGTAAGCACCTATCTGAAGTACCCTTTGATATTCATTCTGGACATGAGCTAGCAATGTGTGCTCACAGCCCAGTAAAGCCAGCTTTATCCTGGGCTACATCTAAAGCAGCATGGCCGGCAGGTCAAGGAGGTAATTCTGCCCCTCTGCTCTGCTTTTGTGGCACTCCACCTGGAATGCCGCACCCAGCTCTGGAGTCCTCAGTAGAGGACATGGACTTACTGAAGCAAACCAGAGGGAGCAGAGAGATGGAACAATTCTCCTATGAGGACAGGCCGAGAGAGGTAGGGGTTGTTCAGCCTGAGGAAGAGATGGCCCCAGGGAGACCTTACTGCTGCCTTTCAGTACAAACATGGGTCTTACAAGAAAGGTGGGGACAGACTTTTTAGTAGGGCCTGTTGAGATGGACAAGGGGTAAATGGTTTAAAACTAAAAGAGGGCAGATTCAGAGTAGATATGAGAGTGATTCATCTTTTGTGATGAGCAATGAAGCACTGTAACAGGTTGCCCAAAGTGGTGATAGATACTCCATCCCTGGACACATTCAAGATCAGGCTGCAGGCAGCTCTGAACAACCCAAACTAGCAGAAAATGTTCAGAACTCTGCTAACTCAAACTATCCTATGATTCGACTCACAGCACACATGTAATTACAAAGCTACAGCTACAGGTGAACTCAGTCCCTGACAACAACATAACAGTGGTGTTCAACAAATAATAGCAGAACAAAATGTTCTCTCAACAACTGGAGCTTCCCAGTTATCAAAGACTGCCCTTACCTTCTTACCTTCTGTCTTCAGATGCTTCAGATGGCTGCTTAACCAGCTTGGCTCTGCCTGGAAGCATTCCCAGAGGCCAAGAGACTCAAGATACTCAGTACTTGCCTGTGTAAACAAGAACAGTGTCAGCTGGTCTATTTGGGCTAGTTTTGCTTGGAGGAAGAACCTAAGGCAGGAAAACTGAGTTAATTTTCTTCAAAAATAATCTTCAGACCACACTGGTAAAGTGAGTGAGGAGTAGGAAAGGTTGTTGAGCACTTTTAGCTGATAGAATTTTTTTGTCATTTTCTCCAATGAACATTGGTATACTTATAATTTTCACCTAGAACAACCACCTAGACTTGAACTCCTGGTTGGCTGGCACATTTCACTATCCTTCCCATGAAATCAGAGATTTTTATGGCCATCATTCCCGAGGCTTTCTTAGAACTTGCCTCTCCAGATGAGTTCTTGAGCAAAAGTGGAAATGTTGCTGCAGCCATGACAGCCCAGGGGAAGATTTCTAGGGAGTAATTTTTCTTTAGACAAACTGGTAGAGCTGGAAAAATAGGGCATTTTTGGTGCACCACAGTTGTTCTGCTCTGAAGAAAACACATTTGGCCATTTGTGTGTATTGAGCCTGACAATTCTTACACAATGCTTCTTTGAATCTTGTCATTAAATACTACCCTGGTTATGCAGAAGTGGCCATCAGTGTCTTAGTCCTCCATTAGTGTTCTTATGAGTCTGGTTTTTACCATAAAAAAAGTGGTAAGGGATTCACATTTATTGTGCCTGAGTGACTTGAATGACATTTTCTCAGTTTAGAAGCATCTCGACTTGCAGACTCAGCTTGGGATCTGAAAGTCAAGCTGTGCATTTTCTGGCTCATACAGCTTTGCCATTAAAGCTTCATTACATCAAATTCTACTCACAATTAAACCTTTGCAAATAAATTTTCCTCTGAGTTTGCAAAGTAATAGTTGAGAAGACAGCATTTTGGTCCTGGAAATGAAAGATATTTAACAACTCTTTTGGTGACACATAAGCCAAAATGGAAACCAGCTTTTTTTTTTTTTTTTTTTTTTTTTTTTCTATTTCCTTTCTCCCCCATACCTTTGTCAACACTAAGGAGTGAAAGAAAAAAATGCTGCAAAAATTCATTTTAATACTAAATACATTAG
Organism: Hirundo rustica; assembly: GCF_015227805.2. Classification (NCBI taxonomy): domain Eukaryota; kingdom Metazoa; phylum Chordata; class Aves; order Passeriformes; family Hirundinidae; genus Hirundo; species Hirundo rustica. The sequence continues at coordinate 25,142,742 of NC_053450.1, read as the reverse complement.
ATAAATATACAGACAGGGAATAGTTAATCGAGTGAAAGGATGCAACTTTTTGACAGCCACTTTTCAGAATAAAGACATATTTTAAGAAAGACACAGGTGTGTTAGAATAAAGAATTTTCTTCTGTATATGAGGGTGAGTCAAGCTGTCTTGGGACTTCATTTAACTGACAGGCAGAAAATAGGATTCTGGCTAGTACTGCAGCTCCTCTAGCTTCATACGGGAGTTGAAATTGAAAATAATAATGAACTGTAATGTTAATCACTCCTTTATTAGAGCAGGGACCGAGGATCAAGGGGCCTTAGTTCTTTCTTTGACTCTTTCATTGAAGGCTTAGCTGATGTGAAAAATATTAAATATCAGTGTGATGGTAGCAATCACAAAATGATACTGCATGGTCCTGTCCCACAGTGTCAGGGCCAGGCTAACGCCCAGCACAGCCAGCAAAACAGGCACATATGCCCATACACAAACAGGGCACCTCTACATTATTTCTCACATAAGCACATTGCCAAGACATAAGGCTACCTGTAGAAATTACAAAACACCATTTCAAAGATCCTGGTGTTTGAGAAAAATGTTCAACGGTCTCTGCCAGTCCCAATATTTTTTCCTATGGCAGCACCTCTTTTTCCTCAGTAAGTTTTTTTCCGGATCTAGTGGGATATCCAGGAAAAACTGCTGCAGGGCCTACTGGGCCTACTATGCAAGACACATCTCCCACATTATAAAGGAGGTTTAACATTGTTAGAAACGGAAAGACTTTGTTGTCCTGGGATCCCATATCACTGGAGACAGTGGTGAGCACTAACAGACTGAGGAAAAATTTCTTTTTTCATCATTGTTGTTTGCTGAAGCTGCAGCAGCAGCTGCTGCATATTGTGACTGCTTTCAGAGCAAAGCTTTCAGCCAGGCTTGAGTCCTAGCATTATTCACCCCTCTCAAAACTCTTCCCAAGCACTGACAGCTAAATTGGCTGTCCTGTGCCTCTGCATAAGTAGTTGTTGGTCTATCCGATGCGGCTGCTATGAAGCTGAGTGTGGTAGTGTTACCCACTGCAAATGGATCATGTATTTTTTTGAGACTTGTGCAGTGGTTAGGCTGACCCACCTGATACTAAGATTTACAAAGGAAGGAAAGAAAACAAAAACATTTCAGAGAAAAAAACATGATTCTTTGTGTACTCAGCACTTACAAGCAATCCTTTTACTCATTCAGACCTACAAATTGGATGCTAAAATGCTTTCCAGGAATGACCAGAACGGAAACTTTGGAGGATGCTCATGTTTTGATCCTGTTTCCACTCTCTTGCAATCATGTCAACCACCTGCCTTCCTTGAGTCTCTATTAACTCAGCTGGACACTTTTTGTTTTAGTAAAGTTGAGGATGTCAATGAAAGCCAGATGTGCTGTCTGATCCAAATTTTCCTGGGTAAATAAATGCTCACTCTGTTCCGTCCACTTAGTTATAATACACCAAACCATCTCTAATGGAAATACTTTCACAGGCCATTTAGTGAAAATAAGGTCCCACTTCTCCTAGAAAGACACTGATCCCCTGTGCTAATGTAGGAAATGGCAAGAATCATTCTACCCTGGCCAGTGTTGTTCTTGTGTGCTGTAGTGAGGTCTTCTTAGAGGAGAAAGGAGCGTAGGAGGAGAAAGGAGAACATGAAAACCAAGGAAAAGCCTTGAATGGACTGCAGTGTAATGTAGTGTAAACGTGAGGAATGTGGGAGGAGATTGTGCATGGAGGTGTTGGGAAGAGAACATTTAGCAGTGTGGATCAATCATGCAGAAGAGCTGGGCCATATCAGCAACCAATAACAATAGGAATATTTGGAGACAAAATATGCTGAAGAGCAGCATTTTCCTGCCTTCTTGGTAGTCCACCTTTCTCCCCACCCTCAGGCAAGGAAGCCAGATGTCCCTGAAAAACAGTTCATTAAACTAATGTAACAAAAGACAATTAATTCTCAGTGGCAACATTTGGTACTGCCGTTGGTTGTGTTCATGTCACAGACGCCCTGCCCCACGGCAGTGGGGGGATTGCTGAGATCTCATAAACAACCCGTCAGGTGAAGCAGCAAATGCAGGATCCCCTGTACAGAGTTTACAAAACCACCCTGGTCTTTTACTCCTTCAGCTCTTGTAGTCACCTCTAGAAAAAAGGTGCTGCTTCTGGTTAGGATGCAGGAATCAGGAATCTAACAAAACAGTTCTGTGGTAACTGAGACCTGTCTCTCTAGTCTTTGATTAATAGACAATGTTTGTGATGGCTTCATTCAGCACTTAACTAAAATTATTTGTATATTAATAAATAATGCTCATTATTTTAGAGAGCTCCTTTCTGCTAAAGAGAGGCTGTGGCTTTTATGGCCATCCCCAAGATCAGTGCTCTTTAGCATGAGACAGAGCTAACCATGACATTTTTTTAGCAGACCTGTGAAAATATTTTTATTCCCTTAGACTTCCAATATAAACAGATTCTGCTAAACCATGTTTATTCCGCTTCATACTAAGCAGAACTGAGAATCTTTGAAGATGACAGCAGGGTCTTCCTGGCATTAAATTAAAATTACTTTATATAAAAAATAAAGATGTATGCCTTTCACTATATTCCAGCTGTAGATGGCTGTAATCCACTTGCTCTTGCTGGCAGCTTTTTCTTTTCAATATATAGAAAGGTTATTAAGAAATTTTGCCGACAAATGCAGACCATTTCCAGGAGTGCCCAGAAGAGCTCCAACCGCAGGGAACTGGCTGAGCTCTGTGAGTGGTGGGTACTGCTGGCCATGTGTGCCCTGTGTCTTGGCCATGGAGAGGCAGAGCCTGCCTGGGCAGTTTTGCTGTGCTCTGAGCTCACAGGAGCTGGTGACAGAGCTACGTCATGTGGGGCAGCGTTTTTCATCCCACAGCTCTCACTGACTTATGGCATGAGTCAGGAGGATAAGTTGGAGCTGGAACCTGCTCTCCATGGAGGCAAAATACTCCCAGTCAGCTTCAGTGTGAAGGGCCTGGTTGAACCTAAAGATATTCAGGTTTCTTGTACTCTTTTGAGCAAGTCTTCTCATCAGTCCTTTCCCAAATTTTTGTTTTAAAGCCTCAATGAACCTGGTATGTACCAGGGCCTGTGCTGGTTGGGATTTGTTTTATCCAAGGAATGAAGAGTGGGATAATGGTTACCTTGTCATACATGATTGTGAGTGATAGCCAACACCCTAACTGCCTGTGATATGTTGTGGGAGAATTTTACAGGAGAACATTTTGGCAAGAACAAGGAGGGAAAGCAAGGGAAAAATAATCCCTAATGTATAAAGCTCTCAGACAGTAAGTTTTGGAGGTCCTTATAAGAGTTAGGAATGGAGAGCAAAGCAGAAAACAGCTTTATACAGTTATAGCTATCCTTGGAAGGAGCTCTTCCCCTCTAAATCCTAATTTCATCTTTGTCCCTTGCCTCCAGTGGGACACAGTAAAGCTCAGGGACCAGCAGAGAGAGAGTGCACAGGCTCTGTGCATTACAAACCCGGACAACCTCTCCTCATGGGCAATCTGAGCATCCATTCTCCTCCTCTGTCCTCACTCAGAGCAGCTCCATTAAAACAGGCATTTGCAAAATGCTGCCTGCTGAAAGCTTGAGAATTGATCTCTGCACGATATGCCTTAAGGCCAGTAAAAATTCGTTTTCCCATTCTGCAGAGAAGGAAATGAAATGAAAATGGTTAAGTGACTTGCTCAGTATTGAAGAGGGAGCCTTTACTGGAGCTTAGAAGGAACAATGGAAATCATGCAGTTCGTTTCTAAGGATGGATCCTTTCTAAAAGAGCCACACATCTCATGAGAGCCTCCCTTCTGCTCAGAGGACAGTCACAGCTTTAGTCAAAGAGGCAGGAGTGTTTGGTGACATTTCTCTTAGTCATGAGGTCTCAAACCTTTTCAGGCTCTCTGAAAAATATCTGGACTTGACTTAAAAACAAGGGGAGCTCTGCTTCTCACAGAGCACAAAATCCAGCCCCAGACATCCCCAGAGAGGCCATGAACTAAATATGGTCAGGGGAAACTTTGAAAGGTTTTCAATCTAAGGCTTTTCTTCTACCAGATCCCAAAATGCTGGTTTAAAGTTGATAAATTGAAGATTAGAACATATATAGAGTTTTCAACAAATTATTCCATCATGGTGCATTGAAGGATTTTTTTAATGAGAATTAAATGCATTTTTAGAAAATATGTAATGTCTTAGAGCCACTCTGGAGCTGGAACAAAACATGTTTTCTTTATTTAAAATGTAATTTTTATGGATGCATTAGACTTGGAGCCAGAGAAAACATTTTTAACTGCTGAGGTTTTACAGCCACTCTAGGGTTAGGAAAGAAAGCTGAAAAAATATTCTGCCTGGCAGATTTTTTAATGCTTCATTTAAAAGTAAAATAAAAAATATTGTAACATTTCCACCTGTACCATAGTTCATCCAAGTGAAAGTGACACCTTTCATTACACCCCTCTCTGCTGCAATGAGCCCAAATTCAAGATAACTTGTGTTTCTGTGGAAAGAAGATGCCAGCTCTGGGCTGAGAACAACAGCAAAGGCACTGGGGCCAGTCCTTGGTCCATAACAATGATGAGTCTCTTTGTTCAACTGCAAGCCTCAGTTTCTTGTACATAAAATGCAGTGAAAATGTTGTTCCTTCTATCTGATTCATTTGAGTGTGTTGGGAAGTAATTTGGGCTGTCATGGTGTCTTTATATAATGCTTTTGCAGAGAAACTTCCAGAGATATACCTGCCTTTTGACATAATTCAACACAGTTGATGTCAGTCTGAAAATCTAATTCTGAAGGTTAAAATGTTTTAATTTGCTAATCAAGTAAGTTAAAGGGCATAATATCTTGAGTTGTTAAAAAAACCAGTTTCCCTCTCTAAATGTTACTTCTGGGAGAGGACCTAAAGAAATCAAACAAGATCTCCAAAGCTTCAGCATGTTAGGAAAGCCCAGGGCTGCTACATGCATTTCCAAGAGACAGACACGTGCCAGACTTATCTATAACTTAGTGGCTGATGAGTGAGAGCTAAAACAGAGGCTTTCTCTCCGCATCTCTAGGCACATTTTTTACATGTTGAAATTCTTGCACGAGGAAGCTGAAGATCCGTTGGTGAGAGCAGATCCTACAGATGAACATACCCTATCTGAAAAGCCGAGGAACAGACATAATTTTTGTTTATGTGCAGAAAGAGGTTAATCCCTTCAGGTGAGTAGTTTTGTGCTGGTCTCCCTTGGTCATGTGAGGACTTCTGCTGAAGTACTTTTATTTCACACATGGTAAATCAGAAGTTGGGCATCTTCTGCACTTTGCTCAGTTACAGAGTGTCTGAGATTTTTTTTTTTTTGCATATAGCTTTTACATACATTTCTTCTGAAATGTGCAAATTCTTGAACTGGATTTGTCTACAGCACATGGCAAAAGACCATTCTCACAGTGTGACTGTGTAGTCCACGGAAGCAAAGAATAGTTCTGAAACAGAGCAGGAAAGGCCACGTTATTCACCCCCTTGCTTCATGGGAAGATGAATGTTAGCAGATTAACACCTCATCCGACTCTTCTAAAAACAACAAAAAATAGCTGTGTGTAAGGATGATAATTTTTTTCTCTTTCAGCTGTAGAACTGACTTCTGAGAGGTAGTACAGTCCGCTATCCCTCAGGATTTGAGATCCACAGCAAGACATCAGGTAATCCTTTCACTTTTCCATGTTTCCATCTTGCACTTTCCACACTGTGGACAGTCTTATCCTGGGTCATGTATAGATTACTTTTACAATCAGTAATGAAGACGTCTTTAATTTTGTCTTCAGTTTTTTCTTTGGGATTATAGAATGCATTCTGAATGTGTTCATAGTACAGCCTTTGATTAAATACCTGGAGCTTTCATGGAGTTATGAGGGGCCAGAGAATTTTGTGGTGCTTCGTGCTTTAGGAGACAACAAAAATTGCCAAACAACTGCTCATTAGGAAACCCTCAGAGTGCCCATGATTAAGGGTCCAGATAGACCAGGAAAAGAAATGAAGCAGCTACACATATGGTTTGGGGAAGATGGGTAGTTTGAGGCAAAAGAGAGGGAGGTGAAGGTGAGGTCCAGATGGTCTTTAAAGGAAAGAAGTTAATGGAATATAGAAAGTCAGGCCACTGTAAAGGTTTACTGAGAAACTGAAGACAACCAGAAGGACCAAAGGTGTATGCTTTTCTAAGCAGAATTTTCAGAGGATGGTGAGAAGAGGATGAGGTTTATTGTGGAAGCACCACGAAAAATCTAAGACCCATGCGTTTCACTTAACAACATGACTGAAAGCCTGCTGCAAAAGCTGGACCTAGAGGAAATGTCAGCCTGCATCATGGATATGTTGTTGGACATCTTTATGGAAAATAAAATGAAAATAAAGGGAAAAATATGGGAGAAAAGCAGTGAGACAGGGATTTAAAAGCAGCAGCAGTGAAGGGACAAGGCAGTTTAGTTTTGGAGTTGCATATGAATGCTGTCTCCTTTGCAGTAAGTGCCAGAACTGCTCAGCTTTTCTTCATGGTTCTCACACCTATTCTGCTCATGAGACAACACTTTAATATCACCAGATGTAACCCAGATGGTACATATTAATTTATATAGGGATGCTGGAAAATACATATATACTTTTGCATTTGAAGTCTTTTAAGTATGATTTTTGTATTCATTTGAAAATTGTTCATTTTTATTTGAGCCGTAAGGCAGCAAAAATACAGCTCCCAGGTGAGTGAAAATTTATCAATCCCACCCTGAATGATTCCAGGTTTGTGTGAGACTACTTTCAAAGGTGTGTGATCACTTCACTTCAGAAATGATTTTCATTGGCTCAACAGCAATGTGTTACTGTCAAACATCCATTATTATGCTGAATGGAAATGTTGGGGAGATAAATTTAGAACATCTTTCATCTCATTTTCAATATTAACAACTGTTCCATATACTTGCCAGCAGAGACCCAATTGTGTGACAAAGTAGAATGCCTTAATTTAAACATGTAATTATTTTTCTGTGTCCAACTTAATTTAATAAGTAATGATAATTTGAGTTGGACATGATCTTTTGTTAATCAAGCAATGGAGTTTGCTTATCTGAGAGAGCAGGAAGAAGTGGTGGTGGCATTTGTCATAACAATCTGTGCAACATCAGCACTAGTATTTCCCCAGTGTTTGGAGTCACTGAGAAAAGGCGATGAAAAAAGAAGATAACATACAACTACAGGTAGAATATCAAAACAGTATTAAAGAACAAACTATGCTTCTTTATTGGTAGCTCCCAATTCCTACTAGCCCTCCACTCCATTTCTCATTCTCTGTTTCTATCCCAAAGTGTACATTTTTGCAATTGTATTTTCTAAGCTCAAAACTAGATTCCTAAGTGCTGTATTTCTACCAGAGGTGGACCTTTGGCCCTGGAGAACAACAAGGAAAAAATAAGCACTTAAAAATATCAATAAATAAATACATTCATTTTTAAAGCACTAAGCCACAGAGTAGTCTGCTATTGTTTCTGTTGTATTAAAGTGGTCATACAGAAATGAACACAAACCCAAAACATGAATTTTGTACCCTTAAGAACAACTGGAAAAGGAATCTTCAGGCCATTCTTTTCAATCATTGCCATAAATATGCATTATTCCACTAGACTAGCCAAAACCCTTTCCTGCAAAGACCACCCTTCCATCAACAAAACAGATAGTGAGGCTGGTGCAAGGGTGGAAGATAGGCTTCAGTGTGAGTATCTGAAATGTTCCTGTATTGGTTTTGCATGGTTTTGAGGTAGTGAGGGGGCCACAGAGATGGCTCCTGTGAGAAGCTGCTGGAAGCTTCCACCATGTCCAGCAGAGCCAATCCCTGATGGGTCTGAAGATGGACATGCTGCTGGCCAAGGCTGGACCAATGAGAGAGGTTGGTAATGCCTCTGTGATGACATACTTAGGAAGAAAATCAAAACAAAGTCACTGATTTTTTTTCTCCTAGTCAGAGACGAGAAAGAAGTGAGAACCTGCGAGGCAAAAGAACATGGTGACACCAAGCTCAGTGAAGAAGGAGGGCAGGAGATGCTCTAGGTGCCAGAGCTAAGATTCCTCTGCAGGCCATGGTGAGGACCACGGTGAAGCACCTGTGCCCCTGCAGCTCATGGGGATCCATGGGGGATGCAGAGATCCACCCACAGCCTGTGGAGATCCACAGGGGATGCAGAGATCCACCCACAGCCTGCGGGGATCCACAGGGGATGCAGAGATCCACCCACAGCCCATGGGTGAGGTACCCATGATGGAGCAGGTGCATGCCTGGAGGAAGCTGTGATCCAGTGGGAAACTTGGTGGAGAGAGGGGACCCTGTCTCCAGGCTGGAGCAGCCTGTCCTTGGAGGACTGCACTCTGTAGAAGAGTGGCCCACACTGTAGCAGTTTTGGGAGGATTGTGTACCCATGGGAGGGGCTCACATTGCAGCAGGTACAGTTTGGATGCTGCTCGTGAGAGTGGACCCATGCTGGGGATATTCACAGAGAACTGTCTCCCATGGGAGGGACCCCACGGTCTCACAGAGGAAGGACTCCTCTCCCAAAGCAGTGCAAGAAAATCTCAGTGATGATCTGACCAAAACCTCCATGCCCTGTCTCCCTGCTCTGTCGGTGGGAAGAAAGGAGGGGCTGGGGGGAATAAGGTGTTTTAAGCACTTATTTTACTTCTCATTAACCTCCTCTGATTCTATTAATAATAAATTCACTTTGCAACCTTAAGTTGAACCTGTTTTGTGCTTGAAGTGTTTCTCCCGGTCCTTATCTCAACTCATTAGGTGTTTGTTAATTTTTTTTCTCTCCTCTACCCAGCTGGCAGGGGAGGGTGAGCAAGCAACTCTCACTCTCATAGGTGCCTGGCATTGAGCCAGTGTCAAACCATGACAGCTCCCCATGGGATGCTCATCTTGCCTGCTCCCAACTGCTTCTCTCCCAAAGTTCCTCAAACCTCAGAGCTACTCCTTTCCTTCACATCAGCCCACTCAAAGTGTGTTCACTCCTACAAGCTCCTCTCCCATCAGCATTCTATGCTTACCAAAGGTAGTTGGTTCTCTTTTCACATTTACTAGGTGCAAATTTCCACTCTTAAAAAATCCAGACAAAATGAAAATTATTAAAAAAAATATTAAGCTATGCAAGTGGTTAACATGATTACACTAAAATAAACAATGAAATGGCAAATCATTCTTGCTACTTCAGAATGGAAAACACCACTAGTTCTACATCTTGGATAGAAACTTCTGCTATAGGCATACTGTTCTTTCATTACCTGATGCAAAGATGTTATACACCTTGAACAGTTTGCTGTTCGGTGCTGTCACATAACAGCCACTATATAAGATAAATTTTTAGTCTGATGAGACAGAACAATGTCTTTACTCCATCCTATGGTCCCTATAAATAACCTCCTGATGAAAATAAATTTAGCTCCTTCTTGTAAGTCACTAATACTTCCAGTTGTTATTTTCTGAGTTCTTTCTGGTTTGTGGAATTTGGTATTTACAGCATTCTTTTGATAATGCCAAACTCCAGCAGAATATTTTAGGTATATTCATAAGGTACAGCCATATCTAGAGACAGTACCAAGGGGCTTGCCAGCAGCAGACAATTAATGACTGTTAGGAGTACTGTAAGGTATCCTGCTGTAGCAATGGCGCACATTTTCCAGCAATCACTGCCCAGTGCTTTGGAAACAATCTCTTTCCTGTTATGCTTCTGCTTGTTAAATATCTTGGCATTTATCTCACAGCAGAGACCATTCGCCTGTGCCAGGGTTCTGTTCCATTGACAATGCCTCTTAATTGCCTTGTTGTTTAAATAAACAAGACAAGATAATTAAGTGATAATGACAAAGAAATAGGATGTTAGTGATAATGGGTGCTATATCCCTCTTCCACTCTAACTTCACTATCTAGAGCAGCCCAAACTCTCTGCCTGTATTGAATCTCACAGCAACCCTCAGAGTTTTGAAAGGACCCTTATATCCTTGCTGTTAAAATAACTCAATAAAAGTGAAAAAGTCTGGAGGAAGAATTCAAGACTTGGAAAATGAGAGAATCAGGTGATGTGAAAGTTTTGGAAAAGTAGAATGTACCTGTGGCACAAAGAAAATGGGTTCTGCATGGGGAATAACCAGCAGAAGGAGATGCCTGTTTGCTGCTCCAGTGTTCCTGGCAGTCCAGTAGGGGCTGGCCCAAGTTGTTCTGTTTCTGCTCCTGACCAAAGCTCTTCAGCCATGCAGTCTCCCTTGGGCGTGGGCAGCAGGAATGCTTCCCTAGGCTACCAGGGCTACCTGGGCTACCTGCCAGCTACCTGGGCTGCTGTTGCACACACTCTTTCTCAGTGTCTCTGCTCATACTTCATCTTGCTATTCTTCCATACTGGGGGCTAATCAAAAAGGCTGACTTTGGGCAACCCTTTAGGTAAAGATTAACCAAAGCCGGATTTTCAGCTATTTGGCTCCAGGAACAAAGCAATTTTCAAGTGTATTCATACACTTGGGACGTGAATGAAATAGATTGGTGGTCTTCTCCATTCATTACTTTATTTCCTCAATTGGGGATAATAGACAAAGATACAAATCCCAAAAGATTTGATATGGAGAAGCCTGGAAGTACTTTTTGTGTCTGGGATTATTTCTTCTGACAGCCTATTAAAAAGACAAGAAGACTACAGATTGGTGGAGCTCATTGCTTTTTTGAGATTTTGGAGGGTTTTGGTACTTATTGGTGTGTACAGTTGACAGGGACCAGTTCTGTATATGATGAAGCCATTGTACATTTCAAGGTATCAGAACAATCTGTTCTGGCAGAAACATAGCTGAGCAAAGAGTGGTAGTGAAAGTAAGAGGAGTTCCTTTGAACTTCTTTGAAGTTCCTGTTCTCTCTCCTGGCTTCCAGCTTGGCTGTACACTTTGCTTCAAAGACTAAAATAGTATCATACCAGATTTGCTTCCAATTTTCTCAGTTCAAACATCTTTCCTGCTGGTTATTGATATTGATCTGACAAGCTCCAGGAGAGGTTTTCAGGGCATCCTTAAAGCACTTGTGTTGGACTCAAGCGGTTCAGGCTATTTGAATGTAGGAAAACACCATGTAGACCAAGGGCCTGCTTTTGTGTTCGTCCTAGAACAGATTACACCTTACCAAGAAAGTTTTTATACTGGGGTTATAAAGCGAATTTTTGAGACAGAGATGCAATGTTTGATCCATAGCCCTGTTTGCCTATGCCACGAGCCAGGAGCTATGATGGACTTGAAGGACTGGCTATGGGGTCTTGCCTGTTACTCAGACATTGAAAACAAGAACAGATATGTACAGCAATCTTGCTAGCTGCTGGTTTCTTCAGCTGTTGATTAATACTTTAAAGTCAATAAAAGGAAATTAAGGAAATAAGATAAAGTTTGCCTCTGCTGTAGCAGTAGATCTACCCAAACACAAACCCTCATTCACACTTTCCAGCCTGCCCTGCTCCTGGCAACTGGCAGAGGTTTGTGTCAGGCTGGCCTGGAGCAGGTTGAAGAATGAGTGCTAACTTCAAAACAGTTTTACTAGGACTGAAGTACTTATATGGGGCCACAGAGGCATTAGGAGATTCTGTAGGTATAGTCTTCGACTTTGATTTTTTTGTTAGCCATTATCTTCAGGGTTACAGGTCAGATATCTGGGTTGATGAACAGGTAGCTTTCATAAGGGTTAGGCCTGTGTTGGAGAGGCAAATTATACTGCAGCTTAGAAAAAAAAATGAATATATTTCCACAGTCCTAGCAGACTAGGAACCTGGCTTATTGACATTGAGGAATCGGACCTAATCAGTACCATAGTTTGATGGCAGAACCGAACCTGAAAACCACACCCTTAAGATCCTAGGGACATATGCTGCACATTTAGCTTGCTCTTTAAAGGATAATGATTAGGATACCTTTTCAGGCCCTTTGATCAGACAAAATGAGTATACATGGTACATGTATCACAGATACATACATAACACATATCTGTTTGTGTGAGCTGGAAATAACAGGCAAAGAGCTTGTAAAAAAAGGTGTTACAGCATGCTACCACGCTGCCTACACCGGCATTGCTTTTGTGAAGAAGGCCCTGATAGACAAATGCCTGCTTCTGTGATTTTTTTGGCAATAAGGATTTTTGTAATTTCATATTCATATATTTGATTCTGTCTTGCATTTTGAACTTGTTCACAGGCAAAGATATGGGTTCATTTTATTCATGGGAATGGGAACTTTCTATGTCCTTATCCCCCAAGAAATCTCCTGAAATAATAGAGCCACTGGATTTTTAAAGAAATGTTGAGCACTTCATGAGCTAAATATGCCACTATTAGAAAGAAACAAAGAAAGGACAAATAAAATGGAAGCTTATTTGCATCTGATTTGCATTATCCTGTGAGCATTGATTTAATTTTTATTTCATTCCTCCTAATACTATTCAGATTGCAGACTGCAACCTTGCTGCAAATTTACAGCTGAGTTTCATTGTTCATTTAATCATCTCAGGTGTTACTGAAATAGGGAACACTGGTGCTTGAAAGATTTCCCCTGAGGTTCATGGGAGCTGCCTGTATCCTGAGGCTGGAGGAGGGGATCTGCAGATACATTCTGGCAGTTGGTGCTCTGAATTTTGATGATGGTCTGTTGAAAAATTGCATGGGCTATCCTGTGTCAAGACAATCATTGCTGTCTCCTCCTTTTAGTCAGCAATTTGTCTCTTCAAGCTTACTACTTATGTTATGCTTTTTTCTCCTCCATCCCTAACCCCTTGCTTCAGCTTAAATATTTGCAATAACTCACATTTCCCTCTCCCTCATTTGTCTTGCAGGCAGGAACAAACACAGTGTCAACACTGTGCAGATGTGTTTTAACCCAGCAGAATATTTCGATGAGTTTGATGGTGAGTTATGAAATATTTGTGGTTAGTTCACAACACAAGAGGATTCTTTGATAAACACAAGCAATTTGAGTTTACCATGAAGGTATCTTTGTCAGGGAATGTTTTTCTTTCTATTTCCTGCAGCTTTGCTTTCTTTGGTTCAGAGTCAAAAAGTTAGCAGACTTGGGCAATGGGCAGTACTATCCATGATTTGAAATTCTCTTTTAAGTAATATTTTATATTGTTTGCCTAAAGTCTACTGTGTCTGCAAGCAATCCCTCCTATAAAATTATTTACCATTGAATATTTGCTGAGAGCAAACACCAAAGCATCATCAGGTTCTAAATATGTTTAAAAATTTAAACAACTAGGAGTTGAAAATATTTTGAAATTTTGTTTAGCTGTAGTCTGTTTCTATTGACATAGGCTTAGAAGAGTCTTGTGGCTGGGATCTCTGATGTTTCCTTTTGAATTTTTCAAATTAAGTTTTGTTCCTGATTTTTGAAGAGGCAAAATTTGTGATGGTATCATAATGAATAAATGAATGAATACATTAAAAAACCCTAAAAATTTCCCCTTGGGAAACAAATTTGCTCATATTGGTGCTGGAAGAGAGGGTTAAGTGCTATGTGACAGAAACTGCATTAGCTGTTGCAAAAGGAGCTACTCATTTTGATCAACAGCAAAACGTTTGCCTTTGAATCTCCAGTCCCAGTTGGAGCAGCAACCTTTCCCCTATAATTAATTTTTGTGTGCTGTAGTCCATTAGAGAAGAGAGTGACAGCCTCTGGACACAGATTACTGTCTTAGGTATGGCCCAAAGGAACATTATGGCCTTAATTAAAGGTGGCTCAATATGTCAGCCATTGTAATAGTTTGAGTATTTTTAATACTGTGTCAGTATCTAACCACCTTAAAAGAATTCTGGTAGCAAGCAAACTAAGTAATTTAGAGGCAGCTCATGTTCTCTGTAAGTTTTGCAGGACTGCTATTGGGAATACTTGATAATTTATGAAGGCTTACACCACCAAATTAATTACATTTTCCTGATGCCACATGTCTTTTTCATACAAGCTAGCTCTGAATTATAAGTAACAATATTGTCCTTGTTCATTCCTTCAGTACAGGAGACAGATTACTAATAACACCAATAGAATTCAGTTGCTGTATTTTAGAAGTGTCATTTATTAAACACTGCTACACTTTAGGTGGTATATGCTCCTCTAATACTGACCCTGATTTCTGCTGTGTGTATTACTGCATCTCAGTTCTGAGCCATTGGCATGGGTTTCATTTGGAAGCATTTTTTATAGCTTAGAAAAAATAATTTCTGAGGAAATGACCAATGCAGAGACTTCCTGTGATATGCAGGAAGTACAACACCATGCATTCTACTGTTTTCTGTGGGAATGAGGTTATACTTCAAACCATTGTTCTGACAGACAAAATAACCTTTTTGTCCGTACAACAGGTAACTCGTTATCAGTGGGTTTCTTCTGAGGTTCTGCAGTCTTGAATCATGCTTGCATTTTGCATAGCAGATATTTCTTAGAAAGCTTGACAAACTTTTCTGATGTGGTTGGCTTAGGAAAAAAAATGAGTGTTTTCAATTTTTCTTTAAACTAAAATAAAATCAATTTTAATAGGTAATATAGGAATACAACTAACCCCTGAACTTCAATCAGCAAGGAAGGAAATAAATAGACCTTATATTTCCTTTAATAAGATTTTGGAATATTGACCTTTTTTTTTTTTTTTTTTTTTTTTTTTTATCGCGATGATAGAAGAGCATCTAGGGCTGCTTTTGGAATAATTTCAAATCAATGATTTGAACAATGAAACTAATTTTTTCCATGATTTGCTATTACTTGAAATAAGAATTAGATTGGAGATGACACTCCAAGAGGAGAATTTTTCACAGGAAATCTCACTTTTCTACAATTCCTTTAAATACTAAAGTTTGATCTGTGAAAGAAGCATTGTTACTGTTATTGTAAAATGCAGCTGAGAAAAACACAAAAGGTACTGTGAAAGCAGTATGTATAGATGTGCCCTATTTGGAACCTGCAAGAGGATCTTGCATCCTCTTCCTAGGAGGGAGTGAAAATGTTATTGGACAATGACACTGCAGTATGAGTGCAGCAGGTATAACTTTGGAGCTCAGAATTGTCCAGCACTTAGGCTTAACACTTTTTCCGGTGAAGTCTTCTTTTCCAGTATTTTCATTTCTGGTTATGGAGCGTTGTGGAGCCACGCTTCACTTTTCAGCCATATCAGTTGCATGTGTCTTAAAGGTCAGCCTCCAAACATTACTGATTGTGCAGAGAAGACCTTTCTGAACTAACGGTGAATTATGTTTTCTGCTGCATTTAGCCTTCAGCTCTGTATAATGTTTGGTCATCTTCACATTATGTTAAGTACAATGGCTGTTGAAGGCCTTCCAGGTAGTGACATCTGGTTGTGCTACATTACAGTACAAAAATTGCCTCAAGGAGCTAAGCCTCAAGTAGTTCAGCATCTGTTTCAGGTTGTTTCAAGAGATGGTATACTCCTTTTAAGCTTGCCCATGAAGAATTCTTACATCAGCTTTGATAGCAAAACATTTTTCTGCTTTTTCTGCAGCATGCAGTTAGAAGTTTACTTTGATAGTAAGTAGTTTTTGTGCTCTGAAATTTAAATCAGTTTGGAAGTATCTGGTGAAAACCTGTTAATTGAGCATCAGAAATATAAATACTTGCAAGGGCAAAGGTATGTTAAATAGCCTTTCACACAGTCAGGACTTTTTAACTGGAATGGTACTGATTATGTTTTGTCCCCATCTCTGCTCAAAAGTAGAGGAAATACAGGTCTTTGTCAGCCCATTTAGAAGCTTGCCACCTATTCTCACCCTCTGTATTCTGATAGCACTAATGTCCTTTAATTTCTCCTTACTCAGAGTAAAAATCTCTGTAACAGTTGCACAGCTGGCAGTAAATCAAATCTTCTTAGAAGACATTTGGATTTCTGACCAAAGATGAGATTCTCCATCCATCACTCTGTCTTGAACCAATGCCTCCTGAGTTTAAAGAATTTGCATACCCCAGATTGATTTATTTTGAACAAGACCTGAAATCTAACAAACTTGAAAGAATGCCAGTTAAATGGGATTGTAACTTCTAGCGTACAGATATAAATTGTCAACTAATGATTGCCCTGGATCAGGCCATATTAACAGGGAGCCACAAGATGGTGCTGCCATAACTGACCTGTTTAGTCTAGCTCAACAAACAAGAAAACACTGCTGTCCTCTCCTTAAGAGGCAACAAGAAATTACTCACCGTGGATCATTCACTCCGTTGTTCCCCAACACGTTTACTCAATGTGCCGTTTGTTCCTGAAGTGTCAGGATGTCACTTTGTCAGGATGAGCTACATCCTTTCGTTGTGTCTCCTTTGGTACCTCCAGTGGCTGGGCAACTTCTCCTACCAGCAGGTTTTTTATAAGATATAGTTATATTCCAAGCAATTTTCTGACATAGTGCTAAGGAAGAAATAATTTAAGATCCCTGATGATGGCATATCCAGACCTAACAGCCAGACCTGTGCATGTCACCGAAGCTGATGCCTGACTTTAATATGTGAAACATCCCACACTTAGAATCATTTGAAAGGGAAAGCCAGAATGGCTGGGTATTTGCTAGGCACATCAGGATGTGCATAATTCTCTCAGCCCTATGCATAGTCACTGTAGTCTTCCTCAGAGCCACACAATATTTGGGGTCCAGAGCTGATCCCTAAGACAACAGTCACAGAAATTGTATCAAATGTCTCCAAGGATTATCATGCAAATCTTCTGCTGAAATCTTGCTGGGAAGCCTAGAAGATAATTACATTTACCTGCCCCCATGCCGAGTTCTGTTTCTCCAGCTGCCCCTGTCCCCTGGATGCAAAAATGAATGTGTGCTGGCCCACAGGCGCAGCAGGCTGCTGTGCTGATTAAAAATCCACCCTGTTCCCCCATGCCAGCTCTTTTCTGCCGGGGTTGCTGTGGTGCAGTGGAAGGGAGCACGTGCCTGAGCCTTGGGGCCAGGGTTCCTGCAGTTGGCACTCTGAAATGCCCAGCAAACACGACTGCACTGTGCCTGAGAATGGTGCTTTTTGGGGGTCTTGTATGTGAGTACACAGTTCTGCCAGCTCTGCTGTGGGATGATAACTGCTGGCAGATGTCTGTGAGCGTCTAAAAGATTTAAAATGTCCCAGAAAATTCCCTATGGGTTTTTTTGTCAGTTTTTGCGTTGTACCGCCCTCATTAGTTTCCATGTATTACTTGTCCAAGTGAAACTGCTGAATGAAAGAGAGGTCTTCTGTGGTAAAAATAGCACAGAAGATTTTTTTGTTGGATTATTATTTCATTTTTCTATCTGTTAGGGGGGGAAAAAAAAGTAACAACAACAACAAAAAAACAGACATGAAAAAGGTGTGTGCAAGATCACCTTAGCCTCATAATAGACTCATTATAATGATTGTTTTTATAGTGAGTTACTCAATAAATAGCCTGTTGGCTACAATGAAAGAGGAGCTTAGAATAAACTGTTCCAAGAAATAGCATTGATACATCCATATCAACCATGAAGGAATCAGGAGGGGTGCATAAGGAGAGTCATATCTTTTCCTGGAACTAATATGGAATTGCTTTTAGCACACCCACACACATGCACAGTAGTGCACAATCTTTATTTATTGCATTCTCACCAAGGAGTACTTCTAAAATCTTATGAGAGACAGATCTAGAAATACATGATTTATCTGGAAGCAGAATGAATTTGATGCATTAAGTAGGTCGGGTTTGAATGAAGATGTTCCTGTTTTCACACACGGAAGACTGGTATTGATTTGATGCATATTCAGAATAAGCTTCTTCACAGCTGTTTAAACTCTGCCCTCTACAAACTTTCATTAATGTTTAGATTTATGTTGCCTTTCTCATCACATCAATGCTATTAGGGGGGTTTGTGATACTCAGGGAAGTGGTTTGGTTTTGCTGGGTCTGCATGAAATGTGTTTTAGGAGAGCACCTTTGAGTAGGAACAAACTTGTTTTAAAGTGTCATGTGTGATCTGAGCTTTAGAGAGATGATGGAATGGACATGGAGGTATTAAGCAGTTTGGTAACGCCTTTGTGATAAAACAGAAAGCAGCATTTTGGCCTTCTAGATTTCTGAGGTTGCTTTGTAAGTTCTATTGATATGTCATAGTTTACTACTGGTTACCCCATACACAGCATACTTTCCACATGGTTTTCACAGAAGATTTTTAAGAAAGAATGAGGATTTCATCAAGCCTGATGTGTAAAAAATGTACTTCATTACCTTTAAAACCCATACTAAAGTTGAGGTGACCATGTACAAGTAGCTGATTGTACCAAAGCTTTTTACAACTCCTTGCTAAAAAAAAAAAAAAACCCTGCCACTCCATTTGTTGTATTCTTTAACTGTATTACTTCTTTATGCTCTTTTCTGTAATAATTTTTCTTTACATTTTATTTTCACTTTATCTAGAAGACCACTGGCAATGGGCAGCACAAGTAATTTAAGTTCCTTTGTAGTTCTACCATATCTATCATCAACAGGACAAAAGCATTTGAGAAAAAAGGTGAAAGTCAGTACCAGTGTGTTTCCTCATAAGACTCCAACATGAGAAGTTCAGAGAACAGTAGCTTTGCTGAGAACTGCCTGGCACACTTTATGAAGATTTGTCCTTTATTAATATTTCTGGTTTCTGGACTGTGGGCAGTTATGAAGAGGTCAGTGATTCCCCCTCCATCAGACAGCAAATGGACCTCTTAGGCTCAGGATGAGCAGTTGGGTTTTCCTCCTTGAAAAGATGGGTGAAGAGGAGAGAAAGTCAGATCTGGTCCTGCGGGTTAATCTGTGGAGCAGTCCCAGAGGCAAAAGCACAGAGGTGACACAGTCTCACAGCATTGCTCTTGGATCCATAGCAGCCCACTCTCTTCTGAGTGCCTGCTGATGTGCCTCAGTATCCTCCTTATTGCAGCACCATCACTCAGAGTATTTGAATTTTCGTGTCTTCAGTGTGAGCTCTTTGTAAAGTAATAATCTGTGCTTTCAAATGTTCAGTCATAATCAGCTGATTGATCATCCTTTGGTTGGGGGTAACAAATGTGACATTTGGCGACCAGGTTATCCTGTGCTTGGCACCACAGTGCAGCGTGTGGCTTTTGGCTTGGTGAAGAAGTGCCTATGCTTGCAGACCTTCTGCATCCTTCTCTGCCATGCTTTTTCTGCCCCTCTGCCAGGCATCATGCATATGCTGGAGTAAGCAGATGGGAAGAGGAAGATACACTTCCAGCAAGGTCCTGTTTGTGTGCTGGGGAAAATCCACCTCCAGCATTAACCACTGGTGAAGAGCCTGGTCATTTCAGAATTACTCCTTATATATTGATTTCTGGTGGATTCAGCACCATAGAAATCCTCCATTCTGAGTCTCTCACCTTTTCTTATCCTCTGTGTTTGAACAGGGGAGGATTTCTTTCTCTTGCTGGCTGGAGGAGGTGAGGTCAGAAGGAGAAAGAGCTTGGGTGGCCGAGTCACAGGTGGCAAAAGAGCTGGGGAGGGTCTCCAGATGGCTGACGTAAGGGTTCATAAAGTGATGAGGACTCAACCCGCAATGTTCCTTTAAACCTAAATGTTTGTATGTGTTACCAAGCCAGCATGTAAAACTATATAAACATTTTCACATGTCGAACTACAGATTAACTGTGGCGCTTATGATGATAATTAAAACCACAAACACAGCATATTGTGAAAAATTCCACATGCATGTTCAAGTTCCAGTCTTGCAGTCAAGGAAAGGCATTACTGAGTTTCTCTTGAAAGCTATTCTTTGTATTCAGCAAATCTTAGATGGAGCTGAAGGTTTTGCAGGATTGAACATCACTATTTGTAGAATTTGGAGAAGGTCTTTCATTAGTTCTGGAGGTATTGTTTAGATCAGGATTTTTTTTTTTTTTTTTTTTTTTTTTTTTTTAAATACTTTAAGTGAAAGAAACCGACATAGGAGTTTGGAGTGATCCATATATAGTATTTCAAATCAAATTTCAAATCAAATCAAAAGACAGAAACTTTAATTCTTGACTATTTCAAGCCATTAAGAGGAGTGTAAATCTGCAAGAGCAGGGGAAAAATGAGATTTCAAAAGTGTGTTTTATATCGGGCTTGTAACTCTTTTTATTTAATGCTTGCAACAGCAAGGCAAATGTTTCTGAAAGTTGCTTTAACTATTTTCCTTTGGGGGTGGTTTGTCATGTTTGTTTCCTGTGCCACAAACTTTTCTGTGCAACGCTGAGTCTACAGCTGGCTGTCAGAGCTGAATGAGCCAGGACATCCACTTGGGGTATGCTGTTCCTTGATGAAACACCAATTGAAATGTAATAGCCACATCAGCAGCTGAAAAAAATAAAACTGGACAATGAATAATTACATTTTGTGCATGTTTTGTTGTTTTTTTTAACTAGTCTCATAATTTTTTTAAAGTTTGAGATGTGTTTCTGAATGTTGGTGGTAAGACTAGAAATGAAGCAAGCAGCAGTATCCTCTCCAAAGTGGTTGAGAGGTCAAGACACAGAGGTCATGACTCCTACCAGCAGAATAGAAAGAGAAACTGCCTGATGTAGGTAAAAATATAACCTCGTTTACTCAAACTGAAACTCAAAATGAGTCTTGATTTCTCCAGCCTCATCAAAGTGCTTGTATTCCAACGTGATCCTGCACTGATCTTATCTATTTCACTGGTATTTCTATTTCTAATTTTGAGCCTAATTCTCCACTAAAGTTGTGCCTGGACAGTGCAAAGTGGCACTGCAGGAGAAAGACTGAGACCAGCTCTGAGCAAGCAGGAGTATCTCCGTTGCCCAGCACGGCAACATGTTGTTAAAACTGTTAACAGTATTTGGGATGCCATAATATTGGCACAGTGTGGATTGGGCTATTTCAGGGATCTTTCTACCAAGTGATAGAGATGTACCTAAAGTACAGTAGTAGTAGCCCAAACAAGCCGTAGCAAAAGTTTAATGACACAGAGAAACTAGTAAAAATACCAAAGTTGGTGGGGGGGGGGGGGGGGGGTTTTCAACAATCAGAAGTGTTCAAAAATAGAAAGATTGAATAGATAGAAAGAAAGAATGACTTAAAGTCATAGGTCATGTTTCAGATTGAAACAGAGAGAACCTCGGGTATTTCAAGAGGTAAATGCTTAAAATATTTCTTTGTTTGTTTTAAAAAATGAGCCCTTTACCTGCTATAAAACAGCTTGTTAAAATTGTTGATCCTATTTTTAAATTGTTTTATTCAGTGTTTTCTTCTCTGTTGAGTTTCTGAAAAATTTCAACTTTTTTTTTTCATTTTAGGTTCTCCATTAAAAAAAATCATCAAAAATTAGCAAAGATATATTTCTTCCAATTAAAAGGGTTTTTTTTCCACACAAAAGTTAATATTTTAAGAAATTGACTGCAGTTTTCATGAAATAATTACACTTCAGGGAAAAAAAATCCTTACAAAAACAAGAAGTGATACTTCCATAAAAAAAGATGTGATGTTAAATTCTGAGCAGCTGCAATCCAAAACACCTTGCGGAGTGTTGAGAAATTATAGCTACAGAGTCAGCAAAACACAGGTGTAAAGACTCCCTCTGTGGAACACAACTAACTGTGATGTTTGCTGTGTATTTGCATTTATTGGGATGTTGTCTTGGGAAGCCTTGCTGGCAATCTTCTCTGGGAACCTGAGTTCAGAGTGAGAGAAACATCACACTGGGCTGTTCAGCTTGAACTTGCACTAAGCCTGCCCTGACATATACTGTTATTATTACTGTTGTTTTTAGGTCTGGGTTGTGGGGTTTTTTTGCTCTGCATTAATGCAACTGAGATCATAACAGCAGCATATGCACAACAAAGCTGCTAACCAAGGAAATATCAGGCTTACAGCACTTCTTTGCACCACAGTTGCTTATCAATGAAGCGTGTATATAGCCTAATTAACATAACTGGAATGACTATAATTATGCTATCATTTTGTTTACTTTAGCACATTCTGTTGAGGTATATGGGTAGCAATATTTGTTATTGAAATATTCCCCCTTGCTACACTCAGGCTGTTTAATTTTCCTGTTAGTCTATTTTATTTATGGTGTGATTTAGTTGCTTAAAAGTGAGGAAAGTGTTAAAGTCCACAAACTCTTGGCATACATGGTCTTCTCTACTTTGAATCTTGGACATGATTTGATAAAGCTTTGAGTAGTTCTCAATCATGCAAGTGGGGCAGTCCTGTTTTAATTAATGTCACTATTGTCTTAAATAAGACTTTGGAGGATAGAAGCCTAAAAATAAAAATAATCAAGAACATGCACAACTAAAAGCCTTTCAGACTCCCATTTGAGAAAGTGCAATGCAAGTGCAGCTGTTTGAGATAGCATTTCCAGACAAAGACAATGGGGAAAAAATGTATAAAACCTTTCTTTTGCCATAGCTTAGACTGCCCTACTGAAATGAAGTTGTTTCCACTTTTGATAAAAATGTTACTCCCAGAAATGTTTCTAAAGAAGGTTCCTAGTGCAGCAGGGTGATGCTTGCCTCAGCTTTTGTGTAGTCCGTGTGGACATCTGCATCTTCACAGCTTCAACAGCAGTGTCACCAGTGCATCTTTGCTGTGCTGTAGTGTGGCTGCAGCTCAGAAGAAGCAACCACAGCACGTTCTTATCCCTCATATCCTTGTCCAGGGCAGAAGGAGAAGGGAAGGGTACATAGGGCATCAGTCCTTGCTGACAGGCATTTCTGGAGGTCTGGGACTGTAAAAATCCTTGTGATGTTGTTGCCTTGAACTCTTCTCAACCTCATGCACCCTCAGCCCAGGAACACAAAGCCCTTCACTGGCTCCCACTGGCAGAAGTGGTGCACAACCAGCTCACGCAGCAGAGACCTGGATTATCAGCTCTCTTGCATTTCAGCAGGGCTAATGCCTCCCACTTTCTGATGGTGTGTGGAATATTAATAACATAAGTCATGTTTGTATAGATCTATGATTTCCATAATGAGGAATGTCAAGAGTGTATTTTAAGGTAAGGATGTGTAAATTACCACAGACGTACTGAGTGTGTTGGCAGTTTAACACGCCTTTGAGTGTAGTCCAAGGCTTTTCTTCACATTAAAGGAATAACAAAGGTTCTCTCAGGTCTCTTGCTGAGCTTGCTGGTCAGCTGGAAATTTCTTTTTTTTTTTTTTTTTTATTTTGTGCTTTTGATGGAACGAAACTGTTCATGGTAGTGTTTTTATTGGGAGAGTACCTCTTGTTTGCAAGCTGTCATATTTACAGTCACTTCTGATTGGGAACAACTTCACTTCTCAAGTTGACACATCCCACAGATGAAATGCCTGCAGCATGTGGCAGGTCAGAGGGGTCCAACTCTTCCCAGGGATCTTCTGATGAAAACCGGATGGTCTGAAATCTTTCCTCCCCTCGCCCCACCAGCACACTTGCACAAAGACAGTATAGATGTCTAATTTAAATGCACCAAGTATAAAAACATGGAGGGAATTGACTCTAATTTTTTTTTCCTGATAATTAAAATGAAAATAAGAGGAATAAATGAAGAAGCAGCACATTTCAAGCCCACTGTTAAAGAAGTGTCATAGTGGCTTTGCTGTTCCTCCATGTTTCTTTACCACTCTTGATCAGGAACTGTATATAAGTGAATAATGCTTACATGCAAGATCTCTCTTAGAGTTGTATCAACTATTCCTAATAAAAGCTCAATATGTGGAACTTAATAATCTACCAGATGTTTTTATTTACCCATTCTTATTTTTTATTTAAAACTGCTCATCTGATTTAAATGAGTAGACACAAATTCATCTCAGAAAAATACATCATTAAAATGACGCAGTTTTACATGAGAGGAATTTTATCCAAACATCATATGTTTTTAAGAATTAAAAAAATCTGTTACTTGAAAGCAAGCACATATACACTTTCTCTAACTCCTGACCATCATGATGAAATGAAGACTTGAGGACATAACCTTTGGAGACAAACATACAGGTGGGTCTTTCCATCTCATTGCCATCCCAAGGACTTTGGAATTGAAATGGCAGTTGATTCTCACTCCTTTTATGCAGGCACAAAGGCAGAGAGAGGACTGAGGCTCAGAGACAAATATCTGTGTTCAGTGTAAGTGAAGCAGGATTGAACTGCTATGGCAAGTTGCAAGACTAGTCATGATTTTTATCCATCTTCTGCTCTCACCCTCTGATATGCTTCTGACATTTTCTCTCTCATTGCAGCCCATTAGCTGGTAATGGGGCACAGAGAAGTGTTTTGTGGGCTGCAAAGAGAAGAGACCAAATGTTGTTACATGCTTGCCAGTGACCATGGGTGGACTTGCTGATCATTGTCTTCCACTTCTGTGCTCCTGTTTCAGACACTACATGTGCAAATGTCTTTCTGCTGCTTGTTAAATTGCCCTTGAAGTCTAACCTTTTCTATTCCCAGCTTGTCTTCTCTTAAGTATGCTGTCAATCATGATAGGACTTTCTAGATGTATGATGGTTTAGTGGGTTTTATACAAAAAGACATTGGTTTGCTTTGCTAAAAACACATGCTTTGATTTTCCGTTGTGATTTCTTGAATTCAGAATGTGGAAGAGGAATCCTTCCAGTTTAAACAGCTTCCTGGTATTTTGCAGTGGTGTTCTGGGAGCACAACCTCACAGTGCCTGGACATGAGGCCCTGCTGCCTCAAAGAGTTGATGTGCGACCCTTGCTTCTTGCACAAAGAGAGCCTTTCTGGGGCTCCCAGCAATACCAGGCTGTGAATCAATTTATCATCGCTGTTATCATCTGGGGAAACAAACAGGATTTTACCCTTTGTTTTAATGATATTTGTATTTGCTGCTTGAACTCTTGCCCTCACTATTCCTTTTCCTACTATAAACACTGCTTCTGCTCATCTTCCATTCCCATGCAGTCCTCTTTGCCTTTGCCCTTTCTTCTCTTGTACAGCTTATGTTTCCCTTGTACCGGGTTATCTCAACAGTTTGTATTAAACTCCTGTATTAAATAACATGGCATTTTTGCAGCTGCACACCCCACCCAGCTTTACTCCATGCCCTCTTTATTTACTCTAGGTGCAATGACAGCAGCGCAGGCTAGAGTCACCAGCTGGCACTGTCAGGAAGAGCAATATGTAAAGTTTTACTTCAACAAGTTTAAACTTCCATGGTCACCAACATCTTGTTTGTGTGAACAGCCTTACTTGGTGAGATCTACTGCTGTATGCCACTGGGAAACAAGTAGCATCTTCTTTCAAAGAAGGAAATTTTTGAAAATTACCAGAATGAGTAAGGGACGAAAGCCGTGTTAAAGGGAGCAGTCCCCATGTGTGTGCTGACCAGGTGTGTGTTTTTGTGAGGGTCCCCAAGTCCTGTCCACTGCTGTAGTCACAGAGAAGTGCTTGCAACAGGCAAGGCAAGAACAGCCAGCAAGGAAAATAACTTCAGATAACCAAAATCATTACAAGAACAATCCCTGCCTAACACGCCGCACAGCACAGCCCTGCGACTCTAGAATTAAGAGCCTCAAGATACCTGATGACCACAGGTGGCAGAGGTGTATGGTCTGCTTACATGGACCCTTCCCAAACATTGCTCCTCTTGTGCTGACCGCTTCAGTGGTGGAAGTATTCCTTCAAGTGCAATGCCTGTCTCAAACCACTGCCTTTGCCAAGGACAGCTGCTCTGCCAAACGCCTCTTTTCTTACCTTAGTCATTTCCTGGCAGACAGGAAACTGATCATTTTCTCAGACCAAAATGTCTCATATAATCCCAAACTGAGACGCATCATGAAAATGTTGCATTTTTATTCAAACCAGCCATTGTTTGATTGTGTTGTCTTTATCAGCAAATGGCTTTCTTTTAAAAACTCCCACATGTGACAACTCATGTTGTAATGCATTACTTCAGGCTGTGTCTTTCATGTTGCATTAGAGTAAGTCGAACTTAACATGATTTGATGCTTGCAACCTGCTTCAAACGTGGCATGTGAAAGATTTGAAAGGGATGTATCTTTCAGGGGAAACAAAGAATTTATAGATTTCTTTTTTCTTTCATTTGTATTTTTCTCCCTTTTTAGTTTCAAACGGAAGTTAAATAATGGGAATGCTAAAGAAAGGATTAATCAATGCATCTCTTTTTCCTACTTGTAAGAATTCTTTGAACTTTCAATTGTTTTTTGATTTCTGCTTTAATTTTCCCAAATTACTGAGAGAAACATCTACCTGGTGACTGTTAAGAAAATCTCTTCTAGCAAAGTAGCAATTAGGTTGAAGAAAGAATGGTTATACATTCTCTAATGGATGCTGATAACAGAAGAAACAATTCCACTTTTGAAAGATGAAAGTTTATATGGCTAAATCCTATCTGATCCCACCTGATCAGTCTCTTGTATTCTAAGATATTTTTGATTCTCTAAATCAAAGGTGAACATAGCAACTCTATCATATAAATTAATATACTTGCTTAACAACAACAGTGAGGAAAAAACAAAATAAAAATAACCTGAATTGTTAGGATAGCTTCCAATAATTTAATTAATTATGTTTAGCAATAAATTTGCACTTAAACATAGAAAAAAACCCATCTTTTTCTTTAAATAATAGCAAAAGGAATATTGTAACATTTGAGGGTTTGGGGGTTTGTTTCCCCTAGAAAACCATGTAGTCAAGAAATGTTTTCCTGAAACATTTGTGAGCACAAGGTGGTTTGTCCTCATATAAGTAACTGTATAAACATGTTGGTGCTTAGAGTCTGCCTGACAAGTTTTCTGCTGTCTTTGCTGCCAGTGTTTTATTTTCTCTGAGATTATTCAGAGACTATATAGTCTATAGACTATATATATTTTTACTATAGGCTATATGTATAATCTATCTATCTACATATATATATATAATCTGTTTATGTACAAATATACAGAGACTATGTATTAGACTATAGAGACTATATATTCAGATGCTATATGGTCTATGAGTCTATAGTTAAGTATGAACATAAGCGGGTTAGTGATTCACACTGGGCTAGGCACTGGTGTTTTTATTCCTTCTGAGCCATCCTTTTTTACCATTTGAATCACAATAATTTCAGTGGGATGACTTGGACAAAGATCTCAGTTTGTTATACCCATTGATAACATATTTTGATTTTATGGACTTTTTTAGTGTGAGGATCTTTATTTTAGCTGCATATTTCATCTTGTATAAATGCCAATATAACTGCAGCCACCTATTTGTCCATCATTTCAGGTCTTAAAATTACAGTTTTGGAAGGCATGCTCTGGACCAGCCAGGAAGCAGGAACCTAATGTGGGAAACACAAAGTAACATCATATAATTCCTGTGTACAAAATCAGAATTCTTGACCAAAATGTTCTTTTCTGGTGTCAAAATCTATTAAACTCTGTCTACACCCTCGAGGGCAGAAGGCTCTGCAGTGAGACCTTAACCAATTAGAGAGATGGGCAATCACCAACTGTATGAAGTTTAACAAAGGTAAATGCCAGATTCTGCACCTGGAATGGGGCAATCCTGGATGTACAGACAGCCTGGGGAACGAGAGGATGCAGAGCAGTGCCACAGAAAGGGACCTGGGGGTCTTGGTCAGTGGAAAGTTGAATGCGAGTCTGCAGTGCCCAGCAGCCAGGAGAGCCAATGATGTCCTGGGGGGCATCAGGCACAGCATGGCCAGCCGGGCAAGGGAGGGGATTGTCCTGATCTGCGCTGAGCTGGGGCAGCCTCACCTCGAGTGCTGGGGGCAGTCTTGGTCACTGCAATATAAAAGAGATATTAAGCTACTAGAGAGAATCTAAAGAAGGGCCATGAGGATGGTGAAGGGCCTTGACGGGAAGGTGTATAAGGAGAAGCTGAGGTGACCTGGTTTGTTCAACCTGGAGGAGACTGACGGGAGGCTTCAATGCAGTCCTCAATATCTTCACAAGGGGAAGTGTAGGGATAGGTACTGATCTCTTCATCCTCATGACCAAAGACAGGACTTGAGAAAACACCATGAAGCTGAGACAGGGGAGATTTAAGTTAAACATCAGGAAAAGTTCAGTTTCTGGAACTCCTTCCACTTCTGAAGTTTCCTCTAACGCTGTTGGAAAAAAACAAGAGAGCAGCCTCAATACAAGGGTCAGCACCCAGTCTTTCTTTGTAAACCAAAGGATTTATTTTTGTTTAGACGCCCTGAAGCTGCCCAAATGACATGTCAAACCAAGAAGTGATGTTATGAGCAGAGGATATGCTCTGTACCTCGTGGGGTTGGTTGTAAATGATTGGGGATAATTTACATGATACCAGTAAAAGAATTTTTGTTTCCAAAATGGAAATAATTTTCACATTCTAGTTTCACAAAAACTAAGTACTTAGTGACACTTTCACTTGCCTAAATAGTGGTGGGGTTAGAGGTAATGGTGTTTTCTAGCTCATCACTAGTGATTCATCTGCATTTAAACAGAAAACAAAGATAAATGTAATATTCTTTGTATTACCATGGAGTTAGCCACTCTTGTTTCTAAATGAGAATGTCACAAGCTGGCAGGATATTGAGTTTCACAGCCAACTATTTGATTTAGCAATGTAACTCCAGGAGTAGTGGCTAGCACACCCATTGATGTGCAAGTAGACAGTATGTCAAGAAAATACTGAAATGGATGCTGTGTTGTTACCACATGCATTGGGTCAGACTATTGTAACATCCAGTTCCTGGAGCACTAGTTAAAAGCTCTGTACAGCAAGCTGCCATAAAGTCAGCCAGAACCTCGTACTAAATTTTTCCAGAGCAAGTGTCAGTGGTATCTGTCTGCGTACCCTGATCTGTAGTGCTGTTAGTTGCTCCCAGTGCCAGCTCTCTTCATACAGATAGCCACATGAGCAGCAGTGGGAATTACTTATAGAATTGCTACAAAGCCTGGAGAGGGCCTCTGGGAGCTTCCCACTTACTTGCTGCATGCTGATGAGTCCTCCTGGTTGTTTCTGGTCACCGAAAGTTGCTTCCCTTTAAAACCCCTAAAACAGTAACTCTTAAATAGTCTGTGCATGTCTGCTAAGGCACAACAGAACATACAGCTCATCCTAGTTCCCTGCTCTTCTGAGTTGCCAGTCTTTCAAAGAAAAATGCTTTTGTGTAAGCCAGTCACCTTCAAACCAACCTTACTACAAGTCAGGCTAAGGTAAAAGCCAAATGAAAGTGTAAATTCACAACATCCAAAGCTGACTGTGAGTACAAAGGTTTATGCTAGTTATGGGCAGAAGAAAAGAAAAAAGCACCCAGTCTGTATACATGAAGTCAAAATTAAAGTTATTTCTTACTACAGCCAGCTGAGGTGCTAAAAGCACCTCAGTGCACACCTCATCATTGATTTTGGCCTCCCTTATGCCTCCAGTGTCATCTTGCAGCTATTGGAGATGAGCATCCTGGGCAAAACCACCATCTCTAAATCACTTTTCCAGGGGTCCTTGGTATTGTCATAGATGTCAGGCTTCCCACACAGGTTTTTTCTTAGAAGTTTGAACAGACTGCTCTCTTCCAGCCCTCTCATGAGAGGCATGGTGGAATTTGACTCTCAGTGAACCTTAACCAGCTTTTCATGTGATGTCGGCAAATTTTCCTTCCAAAAAACTGATTGGAAGTTCTAATCTTTTGAGGGATGATCACACAGTGTGCAAAAACCCTTGATAAAATTTCTAAATAAATACAGCTTGGAAAACAAATAAATCCTGGTGATGATAAAAGCCTAATCCAATAAACTAATCTGATCAAAAGATCAGTCTTGTAAAATCAATTACATTTGTCTTCAAACACAAAGACATAGGCAAGGTTTTTAGAAGAAATACATTCTCTGTAGGGATTAAACCACAAATTGCTTTATGAATATACTCCCCTAAGAGAAACTAGAATATAATTCCTGAATGATCTCTATCAAGAACCAATGGGAGTTTAGTCTCTTTTGTACTAGTCCAGCAACTCACTTGAAAACATGTAAACAATGTTTAGTATACAGTGTGTGATTTATTGCATACACTGTTTTGTCTCGGTGCTTTCAAGGAGAACAATGGCAAGCTGTAAAACCTTCTGCTCCAGATCATTCCTTCAAAATAAATCCAGTTCAGATGCTCTGTGAGGACTGGTATTTCAAAGTGATAACTGGCAATTTATAAATCACTCACTTTCTTTTGCAACGAGACAGCACATCTGTATTCCATATTTATTTCCCATTAATAACTGTGACGGTGCTGCGGCATTGATTGCTTCATATTGAGTGCATTTCATCTTACTAACTAACCTTGAAGAAGAGTAAAGAGGAACAATTTCCCCATTTTTTTCCACTCAGAGAGTATTCTAAGATGAACTGTTTCAAATAAATTTAAATAAGTTATTGAACTAACAGATGCTCAACATTTTCACGAGTTTATTAATGAAATCTATAGTTGCACCATTTATGTTTCATTCCCTTTCCAGACATCCACATCACATATGAAAGCTGAGCAACACAAAGAGGAAATACTTTATTTCATTTTTAGAAACAGTCAAACTGTTGAGTCACTTCAGGTTGACATTGGTAACAGTGTGACTTTGTAATCCTCCAGGATTTGTAAAATTGCCAAAACAGATTTTAGTGAGCTGGTGGGACTAGACTGCCAGGAGAGAGACTTAACAGCAAGAAGATTGATTACAATCAAGTCTGCTA
Source organism: Hirundo rustica (assembly GCF_015227805.2). NCBI lineage: Eukaryota > Metazoa > Chordata > Aves > Passeriformes > Hirundinidae > Hirundo > Hirundo rustica. Next base: position 25,112,004 of record NC_053450.1, on the reverse strand, counting down.
AGGGAGGGCTATAACAAGCCAAGGTGCATTCCCTGCCTGCCCTCAGGCTATGCTGTCTGCTCGAACTGGCAAAAAATTGTGTAACCTGGGCTGTTCCTGCTTGCTGTTCTCATCTCCCTACACTGGGAAAGAATACACAAATTGCAACAGCCCCACAGAAAACATCAAAGAAAAGGCTCTGATCATGACACCCATGGAAATTTCTTCTCCTGCATGTAGCCAAGGAGTTTGTGGCTATCTGTGGAGAGGGCTCCATACAAAGCATGATTCATTGAGCAGAGCACATATTTTCCGCCTCACCCACGTTTTCTTTTCCTTTTACCCAATTTCACGTCTGTTGGCAAGGTTTCTGTGTTAAAAGGCACCTTGTTTTGACAACTTCTAAATTTATATTAATGTTTATGTTGAATCCTTGATTATTGAAGCATAATGATCTCCAATTAATAAATCTTACATAAGTAAGTTGAATACTTAAGAATACTTAACCTCCCAGCCAAAAGAGATGTTGAACTTCATGGGCAATGTTAGATGCACACTCTACCTACTTTGTGATGCACATCCTAATCACTGCTAAAGGCTTAAAGCCCTCATACTTTAAAGTATTTTCACAAAAGGTTCTCTCTCCATTCCTGCCTAATATTGCTCTTAAATCAAATATACCAAAGATTAAATCATTGGCTTCATGTGACACTAAACATTCAAAATCATTATCCCAAAATCCTTTTGGGAGGCAGACACGATGCCCTCAGTTCAGCTCCCTGCAGATTGTAGGTCAGTAGCACAAAGACATAGCATATAATTGGACTCAAGTGGTAGTCTGAGCTCATAAGAGGCCAAGAACAAATTAGTCTGAATCATCTTCTGCTTTAAAAAGAGACATTTAAGTATGAGCACAGTTCATTTGCAGCTGCCTGACCTATGGATAAATACAAGGCTTTAATGCTTCCAGAAACAGAACAACGAACAATTTAAGTACCTGAATATGACAGGAAACATCAGCTTTTTTGGTCCCACAGCATTTCTGTGAGCATTTTGACTTTAGGATGAACACTGAATTCTTGAATTTATATTGAAGTACAAAACAACTTTAAATTCTACATTGTGAAGGGAAATGAAGAGCAAAATAAAATGCAAGTACTAACTGTGAAGTATTTCCAATAATTACCAAATATCACTTTCTAATGTTATGTGACATTTTACAGATGGAGAAAACAATCAGATATCTATTGTCAGCCAATTAGTGCATTAAAATAAATGCAAATGCAAAAATTACTGACTTGATACCCATTTTGATATCATGAAAGTGGTATGTTTTTATTTTACAAAGGAATTTTTAAAATGACTAAGCATTTGTGCTGAATAATGGGTGAATAAATCAAGAAAGGATCAGTCTATATTTTTTCCTTATATTCGACTATCTGATAGCAGCTGCCACATAGAGTGAAAAATCAGGGTTAGGATCCTTTCATCTAAGATGAAGTGGGAAATGTGTTCTTAAAATTTAGCAAACAAAGAAGTTGTCTAGGATGGAACTTGAGTTTCCATTCACATCTGACTGTTAGTTAATATATTGTAACAATGAGCAAATTTCATGCTTTGGGTAGAACAAACAAATATTTGCTTCCCGAAAACGTCTGTGATGCATGGGCAGTAACACATGTAATTCAGTCAAGATGGAAGGAGAGAGAAATGGCTGAGATATGAGCCCAGAACAAAAAAGATTCCGCTTTTAAGCTTTACCCCAGGCTTTTGTGGCAATGTTGGAGCAGTCATGTGGCCTCCTGTGTGCCTCAATTTCCCTTCTGTACTGCAAGGCTAATAGTATCACTTTCCATCTCAAAGGAAGACAGTCCTGTAGGTCTGTGATTCAGCCTAACCAGCCAAGCAGGAAGAAAAAACACATTGTGCTTCTCATTCTTTGGGGTTATTTTTGGACCTTTACTTGGAGGTAAAAGAGAGATGAAAGCACCATCTGAAATGTACTTCTTGCTGCTGGAACAAAAGTAATGGTGTCTATCAGATTTAATCAAGCTGTTTGTCTGCTTTTACTTTCCTGTACTTGAAACACTGCAGCGCTTTGTTTTCTTTGTAGTGCTACATTTCTTCATTGGTTCAGTTTATGTTCAAAGAGATTTAGAATTGAACATAACTTTTAAAGTGGAACTTTTAGTGTTTGTCTAGAGGGCCTGACTCACAGAATCTGTCACATCCCTCCAACAGCGTGCCAGCAATTCAGGTGAAGCATTGCAGTCACCATTGTAAAGCAGTGGCCATATTTTTATATATGTTGCTTTGTAATGAATAAATGGTTCCTGTTGAAAAGAAGCTGGTAGAGTAGAAGGTGGTAGGTTCTAGTTTTGCTTTCATAAAGCATCACATGAGCAGTTGTCTGGGGGCATGAGACCAGCCAAAGCCTCCTTGGGCAGGCATCTTTTCCCACAGCCATGTGATTTGGGAGAGGGAACACTAATTTATCAGTGCAGCACAACGTGACATTAAACAGCAGGATGCATATATGGTGCACTAAAATACTCAGCAAGGTCTTGTTCACTTCTGCTGCAGGAGAATTTCATCCTCAGGAATACAACATTCACCTGTTAGTGGGAAGAGGAGATCCTGCAGATGCCTGCTCTTCTGTGATACCACCCAACTGTTTATAGGGCGACTCTGAGTACTGCCTCTGGCTGTCTTCTGTACGTGCCCACAATCACCAGGGTTGCTCAGATGAAAAAGAATGGAGATGCACAGTGTTTTAAAATTTTGGAAACTGGTATTTCAGCTCATTTCCATCCTTCCCCATCTTTTCTATCTCATTTTTTTTTAACTCTTCACATTCTTTCTTCTCTCTCTAATATTTCCAAATCCAGCATTCATTGAATTCATTGACCTTGAAAACAAAACCAAAAACAAACCAACCAACCAACCAAACACCACTAGGAAAGAGCAATTAGCTTGCCAAGTGCAAATACTTTGACAGATGCAGGGTACAAACCAAGCTGTGAAGTCGATCAGACCGTAAGGTCTCACACTAGAAGCCCTCTATCTCCTCCCTCTGGGTTTCTACACAGTATTATTTTTCCTTGATTGCATCATCTTTTGTGAAGACTGAAACTCTTGAGAACATAACTACCCTAGTCTCTACAATGAATATATCATAGAAATGGTGTGATTTATGGATTTTGGTAGCATTTTTAACAACCCTGTTATATGTCAGCAAGGATTTATGTCACGGATCCCTTGATCTTATAAAACCAGGCACAACAAGAAAAAGCCCAAGAACCTCTAACCATTAGCAATCTCTAGTGCTCTTTTGTCAATAGGGAGGATTAAGAGGACACAGTGTGTTAGTATGGGATTCACACTAAGGCTGCTCAGGACATCCCATGTCCCTCGAGGGCCACAGTTGCACAGCTCCACACTGTGAGGACTCCTCTGTGAATATTTAAGCCTAGACATACATTTAAAAAATGTAAAATCGAACCTGGAAATACTTGAGCCTGCTGGTCAAGAGCCTTAGCTCAGAGGTAGCAGATGTAGATCAGTTCCTATCTGCAAGGAAGCCACTAGAGGGAGGGAGAGGTCCACAGTGCCCCTCCCCAGCCACCTTCTCCATCTCCTCCATCCCCAAACACAGGCTAGACCCTGCCTTTTAACAGCCGGTGGGGACTTCAGGTTTGACCCTAGTCATGGGACAAATGAAGGTGGCAGTAGTTCCCCAAGGCCTGTAGTGCCTGACCCTCCATAATCGCCTCATAGCTTTTCTTTAGCCCCGGCTGCTGCTGCCACATGGATGTGATTCCTCAGTGCCGAGGCTGCAGGCCAGATGGATGCATCCCGTGGGCTCGGTGCAGCCCAGGAGCCCTCAGCTACAGCACCATATGCAAGTGGTGTTTTACACACATATCAAATGTCAAGCCTTGGCTAAGTCACAGATGAAGTATAATGCTACTGCTGTAGCACAGTGCCCTTAATACCACCCCACAGTGTGGGAGAGTCCTTCTTCCAAATCATTAGCTACAGATGAGCTCTGTGCTTATTATAGGCCCCTGAGTACTTTCTAGCAAAAGCATCCCCAGAACAAAGTGTGTCTCCACTCCTCCTCAGCTGAGTTTTAACACAAAATTTAATAAAGATTTATAGGTTTTCAGAGATTGTTTCGTGCTCAGCCAAAGTCTCTTTTTTTAATCATGCTTTTCCATAGGGGGCGGGGGAGGAAGTGTTTCCAAGGCTATAGAAATTGAAGCAATATCTCAGGTATCTCCAGCCTCACTCAGTGTGCTACCAACCCTTTAACTAAGGGGAAAACAGGATTTGTTTTACAAGTCTCATCCAGAAAAGCTTTGTGTGAGTAATAAAATGTTAGGCCTCATAAACTTATGTTAATGCTCATATCCCTAGATTTATTACATTTGGAAATCAAAAATTAATACCATAAAATTCCCAAAAATAAAAAGGAAATGTACTGAGGGAAAATAAGTGAAAGCTATCCTGTGTCATTATTTGTTAATTGAACTACTTTGAAGGCCGTTTTGATGACTAGAGATGGACAAATGCCAGAAGAGAAGTTTCACTTGAAATTTGCTAGGAAAGGGGATGGTGATGGACATCATTTTGTAAAGAAAGTTAAAGTCTTTCCTCATGTTAATTTAATGTTCCAAGAATTCTGAAATTCCTTCCAGAGAAGTGTATCTTTCCAGAGAAGATACACAAAATTTCCCCTTAACCTTGATAAAGGCATTGGATTTAGGGAGGAATGTCTTGGAGCCCATGTTTAACCCTTAGTGTCCTCAGCTGTAAATTATGGGGAGTAAAATAGTAAGAGTTAGAGGAAGGACTAGTTTGGTGGACCTTGGAAATGCTGATTCCTCTTAAACACATCCCAGGTATGCTCATTTTTCTCACACAGGTTGTGTTCCCCCAGTTAGGGAGCATTCAGGTTGGTTTCCTGAAGGATCTCTTTAGTTAGTCCATACCTTTTCTATGATGCAGAATTAAAAACGTGACACAATACTGGATGAGTCATCAAAAGTAGGAAGAATGATGAAAATCTAATTTACATGTGTAAAATACCATTTTGTGTATTTACATTTGGTCTGGTTGAGATTTACATTCTTTTTCTGTAGACCTGCAGTTCAGCTCACATTTTTTGTGAGCACATATTTCATTATGCCTACATGTGTTTCACTAACCCTATTAAATTGCATCCTGTTTATTCTAGGGCTTTTTTTTTTTTCATTTTTTTTTTTTTTTCATTTATCAAAGCCATTTGGAGTTTGCAGAGTTTTCTATATGAACTCCTCATGTCACCATTTAATTCTTTATCAGAAATACTAGTTAACTAGTGTCAGACCCAGACTAGTTTTGCAAAATCCTACTTACTAGATCAGTCCAGTTGCCAAATGTTAGGAATTTTGGATTCAACATGAATCCAAATCTCTTTAGAGAGAGCACCAGGGAGTGGCTATGCTATTAAAAGCAAGGTAGAATTTTCATACTCTACCAGAAAAGATAGTCCAATAGTGTCTGTTCCTAAAATCAGCTGGTTTCAAGTGAAGATTTAAGTAACTGCAGAATGGGCAGCTGTGGAACTAGGGAAGATTATGCCGTAACCAGAAAATTACAAGTGACAGTAGGATAGCACATACTGAACTTCTGCCAGACAATATTATCTGGGATTCTGAACAAGGGAGACTGAATGAATAAAGAGCTCTTAGGGAAGATAAATCTCATACCCTGTGAGAAAGGATGGTTTTGTTTGTAAGCCCCAGCTTGCTCAGCTGTACAGGGGATCTGACAACTGTTTCTACCACAGATTTTTCTTATGGGCCCTGAGCACATCAGTTAATCTCTGAGCATCAAATCTCTTCCTGATTCTGAGGGATACAGGTTGAGTTATTTGAGAGTCTCTTTGATACTGTAAGGGCCGCACACCCCCTAAAAAAACCTCCAAAACAAACAACAACAACCAAAACACACAAACCCTCAAACAAACAACAAAAACCCCACAAAAACAAAAGACACAAAAAAAAAACCCCAAAACCACAACTGGAGAGGAAACAATGGCTTGATCAGAATTTAGCTTGTGTCTGGTGCGTCACACATAAGAAGGAAAAATATACATTGCACAGCTTAGATAAGTGAGGGAAGACAAGAACTACCTGTGATAAAAATAGACTCCTTATCTGACTTTAATATAGTCAGGTGAGGAGAAAAATGATTTCTATTCAAAGCATTTGGATCCCGTATAGAAGGTGTACACCAAATGAGCGTTACTAGAAATGAAAAGTCAAATAAGAGACTACAACATGTGAATTCCCTTAACACCAAAATCAAAACAGATTTTTGATCTAGGCTAGGACACTGGTGCAATTCAGGCAGCAAACTGGTGCTGAGATCCTGAGAACTCATTAAACATTACTTTGGGGCTGTATTAACCCCAGCAAAGCTGAAGATCTGCTCTGTGCTTAACCAGAGTGGCTGAAGAAGCAGCACAGCTCAAGATTTGGCTCCTGTCTGCATGGAAGCAGACACAAACAGTTGAATCTTTTGTCATACCAAAGATATTGAGAAATCTGGTTTCTATACTGAAGGGTTTAGCAGGATCAATTTTGGCTGGAAGGAAAGATCTACCTATCCTTGCTAACTTCTTGTTATACAGACAATCTGACCTGACATGAGGAGGCTTCATTTCCTGGAGTGCATGTGAACTCTCAAAATAAGACTCTTCCTTGGAGACCCTCACAGGCTCCACTATACAGAATGTCTCCCTGCATCTCAGTACAAGTGCTGGAGGAGAAAGTGGGTGCGGGACCAGCTGAAACATTGTTAGACCCTAGTTGGTGGAAGGGACAACTCCTGGGGATCATGGAGACAAGGGTGCACAATGTGGCCAACAAGTGCAGACTGGGGCTAAGGCAGCCCATACAGCACAGAGCAGAATGGGCACTGGCATCACAGTTTTATGATATTAACAGCATCTAATAATTTTGAAATGTTCTGTACTGTGAATCATGTTTCTACCATATGCTGATACCACCACTCTTCTTGAGGTTAAATGTATCTGTTAGAAACAAATCCCTCTGAAGATGAATCTCTCTGAAGGACTGGATCCAGTAGTATTTCTCAGTGTCACATATGTGCACACAAATGCAGCTGTGTGCACAAGACTTACTGGATTCTTCACAAAACAAAGTCAGAGCTTCTGTTTTCTTTGGAGGTGAGTGAATGAGGACAGATTAATGGTCATATCAGAGCCCAGTAAGTGGTTCCTTCACAGTGGGTGTGGAAAGTGAAGTGTAATTTTTTTCTTCAGGTTCTTTCTTTTCTTCAAAGTTCTTTCTTTGCTTCAGAGAATCTAAGTTCCATCTCACTCTTTGATATGCAGTTTTCTTGGCTAGAGGAGAATCAATGTGATGAGGTACACCTTACGGGCTTAAAAGGAAAGACTACATTTCTTTACTTCTCCAGAAGAAGGAGAGTTGACTCCCACTCTGTCTGTCTCTCTCTTCCCACCTGTTTGGTAAGTTGAAGTCTATGTCTCAGCCTTGCAATGCCCATGTTCCCTGCATGGCTCTGAATATCCTTGTATAGGTCCAGGTGACGGATATTTCTCAACATGTTTTGTGCAAATGTGCAGAACTACTTTATCTCTATGTGCCAAACAATGGAGTTTATGAAGCCAGAAAGTAAAAGTAATTTATAAATCTTATTTCAGATCTCAGAGAAATAATGTAAGGCAAAATAGAGAACTTATGTATCTCTTTTTCTTGTACTTTCACTGGTTACCATGTAAACTAAGGGGAACTACTTTTAAGCAAAACTCAGCATTTGAAATAGTTTGTCTCCTCTAAAAAAGGTTTTAAAAGAATCCATTTGTCCTGTTTTTCTTCCTGTTCCTTTTCTTTCCTACTCCCCCTTGAATACCACAGGTCTTATTTCTGACTTACGAGGATGGTCATCTGCTCTTCTCATTCTCATGTGGTCTCCCTGGATAGCAGAGAAATGATGAACTTTGCATTCCTTCACTGTCTTGGTCCCAGGGGAAATAACTGTAGCCACAGATATAGAGCAGAAAAAATGAGTGAGCTGGGCTTTTCCACCATCCTTTATTTACACTTTTCATGGTTTCTTTTCCCTCAATATTGGTTATGTGTTAATGTTCATCCAGCAGCCCAGCAGGGATCGGTCTTTACTCTCACTGGTGGAATATCTCATCACAGCAAGAAAAAGGTGTAAGAGCCCAGGTCAAAGAACTAGATAGCACCTAAATGTTTATAGATTGCCATACCATTTGGGACTGCTAAAATTATGACACAAAAGGCTGGTTTTTGAATGAATATGGAGTAATCCCACCAGTCTCAGTGCAACTCTAAATGTACAGGCTCCTGTTGTCCACTAGTAGCAAAACTCCCTCTCTAAAGTAGCACACCCGAAGTGAAGGTGTCTGTGATACAGTGTGCCAGAGTTTTTGTACTTTGCAAAATAGAGCTATGAAAAGGGGACATAACAGGGAAAAAAATTGGTCTGCAGCAATTTTATAGCATGAACTGTGATAAAATATTGGCAGAGATTAGTAACATTTGCCTGGTTTCAGGCTTCTTTACAGAATTCAGGTATTACGAGAGATTTAGCAGGATTTTTCTACACAAAGGCAAAGGACTTTTTTTTAATAGCTTTGTGAGCAACAGAAAAAACAAATATCCTCCTGACTTTATTTGTCACTTATCATTGTTTTGGTTGCCCAAGACAACACCATGTACTCAGATACACAAATCTAGGAAGTTAGGGTGAAGTCAAAAGGAAAGGGTAGAAGAGTTGAGTATGTTTGTTCTGACTTCATGTTTTTTATTGGTTCACCAGCCAGCCCACTGTGTCTATCATGAAACACATTGCTAATAAGCACCAGCTGAAAAGGGGAACTATCACAAAGTAACATTAAGAATTAGGAATCAAGGACAGAAAAATTACAACAAAGTTCTAGAATCTTCCTTAGAAGATACTTCAACTTTACAAATAGAATTTTTCAAAATATGTTTATTTTATCAATATCTTAAACTGATGAGCTTAACAGAGGTTGGGCTGGAATAAAATTACACTGCACAGTTTTTCCAGGTAAGTAGCTGCAGGAGAGAAAGAAGAGCCCATGAGCAAGGTAAGGACTATGTCTGCTCACAGAGCAGCAAGAGGACTCATCCCAGTTCACACCTTTTACTCAAGACTCTGGGGTTTGTGCTTTCACCTGTCACCAGGGAAAACCATTTTGAAATTATGTCTCTGATGGAGGGAGCCTGAACCCACTTTATCTGCCTCCCCAATCTGTCCTTAGGCTTTCACTTGTTCTCAGCTTGGATCCACTCCAGAGATTACAAAGTCTGTTCTCAAATGATCATTATAACCAGTATGCTCTTGTGTAAATAAATTGATCATCTGCTATTTCACTTTTGCATCCATCTTAGAGCTTTCATGGGGTGGGATTTTATGACAAAGTATCCGTTTGTGGGTCCTGGTGTCATAGATACCCACTCAGTATTCACTTATGTGGTAATACCAACATCACTCCAGTTGGTGGCTTCTGCTTGCCACAAGAAATGCATGAAACAGTGCCTAAAAGAAACAGTAACTCCTTCATGCACCATCCATTCACTGAACTCAATGAATGAAAGTTGGATGCTTTGACGAAGACTTTCATTGGGCCAAAGTCTACATCTAACTTCCTACAAAAATTCAGTAGTCACCTTGTGACTCTACAGGAAAGAGAAGACTTATTAGCAACCACGTGTAGGGGTATATTGAAGAGTCTGCAGCCAGTTTCTACAAGAGGATCCGATGGAGCTGTGGAAGTAAAACGGAACACAGGTGTGATTCTGTGTTATCTTAAGTTGGTCCTGAAAAGAGATGAAAGGAAAAGTGATGGGGTAGATTCAAAGGCACTTCCTTAAATGTAGTCAAGGTAACTTAGATTCTTTTTTTTTAATAAGAAACAAAAATATTAAAAGAGTTACACAGAGACAAAAAAATCAGAAGCGTCATAATGTGTGTCTGGTTCCGTCCCGCACCGGGCGGGAGATGACCTCCGGCTAGCTCGAGTCAACACAGCCACAGAAGTTCCCAGTTCGTTTCGGCTTCTCGGCTTGGCAGCTGGACCCGATAGTGTTGTGACAGCCAACAGCAGCAGAAGAGAAAAGGCTGGCTCTCAGCTTAGCACGTTAAAAGATGTTTATTAGCTCCAGAGCTGAGGAGCAGAGAGGCTCAGAGCTCCGAGCTGAGAGGCTGAGAGACTGAGAGAGTTTTTTCCTCCCTCCTACCCCCTATAAGCAGGGGAGGGGTTTCAGGGAGAATAAAACAAGACAACAAATCAGGGGATTCAGAGGGTAACAAGGTGTGCCCACCCCCAAGCCTTGGACCACTAAAATCCAGAGCTATAGGAATTCCCCCCAGGGGCCTATCACCTGAAGCCCTCTCCCTGAGATTTCGCAATCCGGGAGGGTTCCTCAAAGTGATAGACAGGCTGCCCCAGAGACGGGGGTTGGGGCAGAGGAGATGTTACAAGTCAGGTGAGGAGTGGGAGGACTGACACAAAACACCTTATTATACAGACAACACAAAAGGGATACAGAATTGGGGATACAGTGAAATGAACCATAACATAAACTTCTTATAAAAACCTAATAAAACAGTTCTGCACCACCACAATAATGGACTTCAATGCCATGAATATCAGGGGCTAACCTGACAGACTGAAGTAAAGATGTATATTGTGGGGAAATACAGCATCTACAATTTATTATTTCCTGTAGAAATAGCATGTAGTACCATGAGCCCCCAACATATCTATGGGGAATTTGCAGGAGATCTCCTTTAATTAACTTGAGTCACTAGTGAATGCACTAAATAAATAAAAGTAAATAAATCAATGCAATCTTTATCTTCTCAGAATTAAATGTGTAGAAGGTTCCTTCATTACCTTGAGAGTTTCTCTCATGATTTGTTTCTTAGTTATGCAGATTGATTTGGCTGTTCAGTGTGAAGGTCCAAGTTTCCCTCCTCATGCCTGAGGTGCTGTCAGTGGGCAGAAGAAAGCAGGAGACAGACTTTCCTGGAGGTAGCACTGGGTTTCAGTGCTTACCTGAACTGACATTGTAGTTACTGCAAGTTCATTACACCTCCTGTTCCTTGAAGCCTGCTCCTTTCCTGCTCTCCCCTGTTCTGGTAGAAACACCAGAGCACCTCCATGAACTTTGTTTTAGGGAGTCAGCAAATCTGCTAAGGTAGATGAATGAGTGTCAGAGCGATGCTCCAATTCCTAAGACAGGGTTTCTATTATACTGATGCTATTATCTGGCAATGGAAGAAGAGAGGAAAGGAGAGCAGAAGGAACTAGTGACAGGTACTGAGTGTATTTAGGCCACTACTCACTGTTATCAGTTTGTGACTGAGCAGGTAAATCATATTTCACACTATTGTTTGGAGTTCGCTGAGTGAGCCTACCCAAACTTTCAGGCAGAAGACTGCCTAGCTCTTTTCTGGTCCTTTTACAGCAAATAACTAAGTTGGATTTGAAGCCATTTCCATACTAGACACAGTTAAAAAAAATGCAATGACTGAGAAGTAATTCTATAGCTTTGTGTTTCAAATTCACATTCCTGGCTGAGTTTCCTCACTAAAGACAAAAAAAATCATCTTTTATTATACATAAGTGTTAGCATAGCTTTTAAAAGACAAACCAATTTCAAATATCAGAGAACAGAATAAAGTTTAAACCATAGGAGCAGTAATTTCTTACTCTGGAAATCAATACCTTTGCACTGAGGAGAGCTGCAAAGCCTCTTCAGTTTCCATTGCCATTAGCTGAGGCTCTGATTCCCACTGGAAGCATCACTCAGTTTCAACTTTGATCCTTACTGGGAGGGAACAAGGATCTGACCTCTGCATGAACTTGGGTCCTGTGGAGAAAGAGATTCCCCAGTCAGAAAAATAGCGGTTTCTGAGCTTCTTATACATCTGTTAGCTTCCCAACAGGCAGAATATGCTTGTGCCTGGGCTGTGCTCCTGAGTCATCTCCTCTAATTAACCTCTCAGAGAAGGTTGCCAGCTAATTTTCTGGCCAACCCCAAACAACCATAAAATAATAATAGTGAAAAAATTAAAAAAGAAGGAAGATTAAAAAAATGCCAGACAGTGGTTTTGATCATGATTCTTGAATTAACTTCACCAGATAAAGTAAAAAAATAGCACTGACTGCTGTGCAATAACCTCATTCTTGCGTCTGCATCTAACACTGCTCCCTCCTCACCCCCAAATTTCTCACTGGGAAGTTTCCTGATGTGATTAAGTCATTATTGGTTTCCTTGGGTAAAAAAAAGCACAAGGAGCTGTGAATATAGACAAAAATTCAGTTCACCGAGCTCCTAAAAAAACCAGATATATGAACCAACAACCTGAGTTACTCTTTTGAATTCCTGATGAAAACTGTGGATATCAAAAGGGTGTTCAGGCTACTGGTGAGCAAGACTTGCCTAGTCAAAGGACCTTTCTGCTTCTCATGCTGTCCTACCAGTGTGGGGCTGCAAGTGCACAAGGAGCCGGGAGTGACACAGCTGGGACAGCTGACCTCACCTGACCATTTCATGCCATATGATATTTTGCTCAGTGTTAAAATGGGGTGGGGAAGGAAAGTTGGCCAGGTCTGTCACTAATCAGGGATTGACTGGGCATCTGTTATTTGGTGGTGAGCAATTGGTTTTCTTCTGCATCACTTGTTTCTAGACTTTTACCCTTCTGATTCTCTTCTCTGGAGGGAGAGTGAACCACTGGCTTTATAGTGCTTGCTGCCTGCTGAGATTAAACCATGATAGATTGAAACCCTTCCACAGATTTGCTGAAACCAGCACCTGAAGCCACACGACTTTCTAGCATAAAGTCATAAACCAGTATAGACTGTCCCATCTCATAATTTTACTCCCTGATTCCTCCCATATCCTAAAAGCTTCCAAATACCTCCACTTTATTCTCACCAGATTTCGGTTTGCTTCTCTTTCTCCTCATGTTTTCTCCTGATGCCTTCTCATTCCCACCAGCCACAAACTAAATTTCAACCTCCTGTCTCCTACCCCTATCTCCATCTGCTTTCCTTTCTCTGCTTCCCTTTCTTCCTCCTTACTTCTCCTGTGGGCTAGTCTCAACACCAATTCAAGGGCTGAAAGCACATCGGTTTGTCACTGCTCTTGCCTTGCTGCAACCCCATTGCTCCCGCACGCTGCCCCAGTCACAGCATGACCAGCTGCGGCACAGCTGCATGGGACACACTTGGAGGATGCCTCTTTCTCCCTAGCTCATCTTGCTGACCTCATGCTGAGAGTTGATTCTCTTTTTTCCCTATCCTGTTTTTTTCCACTCTTCCTCACTCCTTCCTTCTTGCCACTTTGGGATTGTTTCTCTCTCATCCAAAGGAAAGGGGGGAAAATACCTAAAAGTAAGTACAGCCATAAGTAGATTGGCTGTTCTTCTGCTTGCTCTCTGTGTAACAGGGCATGGAAGTGGGAGATTACCAGGCACATAAGACAGGCAAAGGTGTTGAAAAATTAAGGGACATGTGAGGTTTTTCTTTATGAGCTAGAATGCTACTCACAATTTGGCTTTGAGCATGTTTGAGTTCATCAGTTCATGAAGACAGTTACATGGCATGGCTTGCTTGTGATGATTTGAGGGTTTTTTCACTGACCAAGGTCTTTCTGTTGCTCTAATTTGTTCTCTTGTAGGAAAAAATAGGGTAAAGGTGGAACAATTGGTTTAAGAAAGTAGATTTTTGTTGTTTAACATACCCTGGCATAATTACTATCAAATTAGCTGTGGTTGAAACTAATATCTTGAACTATAAATTGCGCTGCCCCGCAATGCCTATGTACTCTGTTCAGGATGCCTACATCCTAAAGTGAGTCAAAAAGGTGGTAGGTTTTCTTAAAGTGTTTGCATCTGACCTGAACACTGCTGCAGGAGTAAGAAACAGCTAGTGGCTGTATAACAGTTGAAGTTGTGGAAGTTGATAATAGGATATGATAAGAAAGCTGTCAGTTTGGGATGGGGAGCTGGACCATGCCCACAGTGCTATAGAAGAGACTTCTGGCAGCGACAGTGACTCCTCATCCTCACTGTGATTTGTTCTTGATTGATGGAGTCAAGCTCCTGCCTTAACCAGCTCAGGACATTGTGCATTTCTGTCTTTTGGGGAGGGATTCCCTAATCTTTCTACCATGCCCCTTAACCTGGAATGTGAGGAAAAGATTTATGTAACCACTATTCTCCAGAAGTTATGAGCCTTTGAATAACTGGTGCACTGTTCAACATCTCAGAGCAAACACAGGAGCTCAGAAGCCGAGGAGTGGCCCTTCCTTGAACAGCTGGGAGCAGAGTACATACCACAGAAAGCAATTCCCTTCTTCAGAACAGCAGGGTGTGATATGACACTCCTGCCCCTAGAATAGCCATCTGGCAGCAATCCCTTAACACACCAGAAATTTTCACTGGGTTTGTTAGATGTGTGACCTGATTACTGTCAATCCAGCTGTGGGTACTGGTCCATCTTTCCCCAGTGATGACTATTAAAATGATAATCCTGCATCATCATAAGACAGAGCATTTTTCACAGTTTAATGACCTTCTCTCTTCCTGGAAAAAGTCAGGTTATATTACAGGAGTTTGCTGTCTATTCTGGTTACTTGCTTAATGCTTCTAGACATAATCAAATTCATTTCTCTGCCTCTTACTTGAGGGCAGATTTTCTTTTGTGCCACCAAAGTACTGTTACAGTTATTTATAAATGTTCGTCAGATCATTTGCCTGTACAAATTACAGCCTGAGTATTATCTGTGAACTGTGTATTTCCATTATTCATTCCAGTCTCTGCTCCTGATTGGATGCCTGAAACTTTATGAATAGAGAAAAAAGTGAATGATGAATAGTGAATCATGAATAATAAACAGAAGATGAGTAGACTTTTTCAAACTCCTATTCCTCCATGAATATGTGTACCCCTCTATATCAGTTGCCTTCACCAACATTCATATGCAGAGAAAATTGATTGAAATAAAATGAACAAAAAAGGGCAGGAATGCAGCTGAATCAAATCAGGAGCTAGCATTTTTTGTGCATAGTTGTGAATGCACTACTCAGCAGTTATTCAACTCCAGTCAAATCCAACTGTTCTGGGGATGAACTTAGCTGCACAGGCAAGAGCAATATTTTTCTCCACCCTGCCTTCCTCCAAATCTTTCCAAGAAGGCGGATATGTCACAGTGTTTCTGCTTTCTTCTTCCTCAGCTGTAAAATAGAAATAATTATGCCCTTCCTTCTCTTTGTAGCATACTCAGATAAATCATGCTAAGTGAGAAAGAAACATTTTTAAAGGCTCGTCAGTAACTAGCATAAATCATGTCAACTTCTAGATTCCTAGTCATTTAGGTAACTCATAGGTATGTACAATGCAGAAGGTGCTTAGTCATTATTCTTAAATTGTGTTTTTCCCACAACAGGTAATTGATAGCTTTTGTATACCTGACTGGCCAAACCATGCTTTACTTAAGAAAAGAAAAATACAATTTAAAAATCCCTGTTTTCTCGTGCAATGTCCAAAACTTAATCATTATTGTTTTCCTAAACTGCAGGTATTTGCCTTCCTAATCCTTTATAAAATCTTCTAATATAAACCTGTAGAAACATCTTGGCAGTGGATGTAGGTAATTTATACAATTATAGAAATGTAATTTTTCTTAGCTGTGGGCCCCAGCTGCCTAAAGTTGCTGACCATGATTGAAGATGTGAACATACCTTTTTAAAAAGAAGAATATTTTGTGTAGATGATGAGATTTGTACTTTTGTTTTTTCTGTTTTTACAGATGGATCTGAAGTAATTACATGTGCATTTCTAACTTCTTTCTATTTAGGGAATCTACATGACTTGAGCTATGTATGAAGAGGCAACTGGATTTTCATCTTTAGAAGGTAAAATCCAAATCCCTAGGATCTCACCTGTAAATGAAAAAATAAAAAAACCTGAGCCTTCTGTATGTGGTCTAGCAGTTTGTTGCTAGTTACTATCAAGCTGTTTTGAACATTTTGAAATTCAGAAAAGAAATGTTCCTAACTTGAATAAAAACAGCCAAGCCTTTCAGAAACTGCTAGAGGGTACTCAGCCAAAAGCCTCCATTAGTCACCCAGAATTACCCCTCTAAATCAGACAGAAGAGGGACTCAAATCTGCATCTCTCATAGAATGAGTGTCTCAACCTGCTTCCAAAGAGCCTTTTGCCAGCTGGGACCCAAGATGTTTATGCTGAAACCAGCACTCTTAAAATAGTTTTGGTTTTGACTTTGGCTTTTTTAGTGACAAAAGTAATTTGCATGCAAAAATTCACTTTTCGAGTGCTTTAACCACTCTAACTGGAATTGCCTCAAGTGAAATACCTACAGATTTGCATTAAACAGACCTGTATAGTTCTGCTCTTTAACACTTTACTGAATTGAAATGACAGAAATTTCTGCATTTATAGAATACCAGGACTTGAAGATTTTTCTGGAAGAACTTTTCAAGCAAAAAGTGTTTTTACCAACATTTTATGCTATTAAAGTGAGTGTTTTTAAAAGTACTGGATACACTTTCTTCAATCACAGTGGTGCGTCTGTTTAGATTTTAGCCCAGACTCTCTTAAACACTATAATCAGAAAGATCAAAGTACCAGTTTAGCCTAAAACTCAGTTAATGGAAGTTTTTTTACCATATTTTTGCCACTTAAAAAAAATAATAATACAGCTTTGCTGATGTTTCTTTTCGTGCTCCAATGAACTGTAAATTAGGGTTACACTTTTAGTGTCCTTTTGAATTATCAAATTATAAATTCATTTCATCTGTCTCAAGGCATCACAGCAAAAAATTACAAGATGACCTTTGAAAATGGCTTGTAAAGCACTGTTGCTTACCTTGTTCTAGATCTCATCTCAGACAATCTCTTGTCTTTGTCACTTTCAGAGATAAATTGCTTTTTCCACTGTGCCTACACCTATAATAGCAGCTGTCTTTTCACCATTTGTCACTCACTTTTCTACCCCTTCTTCATTCCTGCTTTTATCTCTTTCTGCCTACACTACAGTTCTCTATTTCTCCCAAGGAAACATTATATATTTAATACACAAATACAAAAGACAATATACCCTGACCTTACCTTCCTTTTTCTTTTACAATGCAGGTAGCTCCTGTATGCCTTTTCTTCTTACTCTTTAGCTGTTCCCATCATATCCCATATCCTTCTCCTTAGCTTCTCAGTATACACTGGCCCTTTTTCCATAACAATACAAGCAAGTTAACACTTGTCCAGCTCACACCAACCTGCCTCTCCAGCCCCTGCCCATTCTTTCTCTGCTCCCCTCTGAGCTCCAGCTGCAGTGTGGAATTTCACTTCTCCCTCATGACAGTACAGTGCCTTGGGTGCCTTGGACTTGAACACAAATGGGCCTGTACTTCTGAAAAACTTATCCTTTTTTTAGCTTAAGTATGGCTTTTTTATTTTTTAACTTTTTCGCTTTTTAACTATTTTGCGCCTTTTTTTTTTTTTTTTTTCTTTTTTAATTCTGTTTGTACTAGATTTTCTTTTTCTCCTCCATACTGGGGAGACCAGAGTGGTGCTCAGTAAAGCTTTATTTTTTATAATACTTTTGATTTGATTCTTCTCACTTTCTGTTGTGTGTCATCTGTGTACCAACTAATGTGACTGTGACAAAAAGGTATATCTTTACTCCATGTCTATTTCCCTATGTCCAAATGAAAACCTTTTATTGTCTCTTAAAATTCAACAGTCAGGCCAAGACAAAGAGAGCTGAAACACACCTCTTAACCTCTCTGCCTTGTAAACTTGTTCCTCAAACTCCACAACTGCTTTTCATTGGCACAATATTGCTATGCTGCTCTTAAATGGATATAATTTTCTGTTGAGATGTTTATAGTTCCACACTCCATGTCATAACTCTTTCTTGTAAAGTCTTTTCTAATTTCTCTAAGATACATTTTTTACCTGCCTCATCATCTAAGGCACTCATATAGATCCCATAAAGAAGAGAGATAGATCTGTTCTTTATTAAGAAATAAAATTATTAAGAAATAATTTTATTTCTTAATGAGAACACTAACCTTTCTCAGAGTTATGATAATGAATGGCTCCCCAAAGCACCCACTGAGACACTTTAAGGTAGGGATTTTTTTCTGTAAAACCTACTCAGCTACCAGCATATTGAAGCCATCACCATCTTGCTGATCACTACATCTGTGTATATGGTTAACATCTGCCCAGATGCAGGTATCTCTAGATGTAGGTATCTGTGAAACAACACATTTCAACTTGCTCTGTAGAAGACAGAAACAAACAAAGGTCAGATCCAATGAGTTGATATGTAGAGTGCCTGTTTCCCTTCAATAGCTGCAAAGGAAATTGAGGATCGCTGACTCAGCTGTCAATATCTGCGGCAGAACTATCTGGAGCTATTGAGAAGAGTCCCACTTTTTTGTGGATTTGAAGTATTTTATCTTAGTTTTAAATTATATGCAGTTGGAAGCAATTTTGTATCCATACCTGGATCTGTGCAAAGCCTTCTACAATGGGATTTGAGGCCATGAAAATGTTCCCATGGTGCCACTGTAAGGATCAAACTTTAAATTATCAACAGCATCCAAATGCTGTTCAAAAAGACTGAAGAAAACATCTTGCAATGGTTAGAGGATGTATAGCAAGAATATGGAGGCATTCAGGAGCAATTAATTGGTAGCTTGTGTGGCTGGTATTCACAGCTCTGCAGTCCCAGTGACTCTAAACATATGGCAGAATAATGCTGAAAAATAACAATGGCATTTAGTCAACTGCACTATATAGTGCTTATATTATTGCTTATCTTATTGCTAAGAGTGGTATGTAAAACTTAATCTTGCTTTCTCTTGGAGAAGTTTTTAAAATTAAGTTCCAAGCTACTTGAAGAAGGCATGAAGTTGGATAATCATTCAGGTTTTTTCAGTTGGAAAAGATTTTTATGATCATTGAGTCCAACCATTAGTGAACACTGCCAATCCACCACTAAGCCATGTCTACCCTTCTTTTAAATACCTCCAGCAATATTCAGACTTCCATAACTATTGGTAACTTTTAGTAATAGTTTTGTCTTTGTTTTGCTGCATGATTGTCTTTCAGCAATAAGGGAAATTCCAGGACTTTTGCTAACACTGTAGTGAGGCCACTCACAGTCATCTTTGAAAGGTCATGGACATCAGGAAAGGTGCCTGAGGACTGGAAGGAAGCAAACATTACCCCAGTCTTCAAAAGGGCAAGAAGGAGGACACAGGGAACTAGTGGTCAGTCAGCCTCACCTCAATCCCTGGACAGGTGATGGAGCACCTCATTCTGGAGGCCATCACTACCCACATGGATGACAAGAAGGCGAACAGAAGTAGTCAGCTTGGATTCACTAGAGGGAAATGCTTGACCAACCTGATTGCCTTCTATGATGAAACAACTGCCTGGATGGATGAGGGGACAGCAGGGGATATTGTCTACTCCTAGTTCAGCAAGGCTTTTGACACTCTTAGAACATCATCACAGGCAAACTCAGGAAGTTGGATTAGGTGAGTGGACAGAGAGGTTATTTGAGAACTGGCTGAACAGCAGATCCCAGAGGGCTTCAATCAGTGGCACAGGGTCTAGTTAGAGGCCTGTCACTGGTGGTGTGCCCCAAGGTTCAGTACTGGTCCCGGTATTGTTTAACTTTTCCTCCATAACTTGGGTGAAGGGGCAGAGGCCTCCTCAGCAAGTTCCTGACACCACAAGGTTGGGAGGAGTGGCCGATACCTCAGAGTGCTGTGCAGCCCTTCAGAAGGACCCTGACAGGCTGGAGAGAGGGGCAGAGAAGAACCATCTGGAATTCTACAAAGGTGAATGCAGGGTCCTGCACCTGGGGAGGAACAACCCCAGGCACCAGCACAGGATGGGCACTGACCTGCTGGAAAACAGCTCTGCTGGGAAGAACCTGGGGGGTCTGGTGGGCCTGGTCCTGAGCTTGTGGTAAGGACAATGGGATCCTGGGGTGCATTAAGGAGAGCATTGCCAGCAGGTCAAGGGATGTGATCCTGCCCCTCTGCTCAGCCCTAGTGAAGCCTCAGTGTATTTAAGTATCTGAAGGGAGGGTATCAAAAGGATGCAGCCAGGCTCTCCTCAGTGGTGCAAAGTGATGAAACAAGACACAATGGGCAGAAACTGATGCACAGGAATTTCCATCTCAATACGAGAAAGAACCCATTATGTGGGTGATCATGCACTAGAACAGGCTGCCCAGAGAGGCTGTGGAGTTTCCTTCACTGGAAATATTCAAGAACCATCTGGACACAATCCTGTGCCCTATGCTTTAGGATGACACTGCATAAACAGGGAGGTTGTACCAGATGACCTAAAGAGGTCCCTTCCAACCTTGATTCATTCTGTGATTCTTCTCATGTCTTTGATTTTGCAAACTACGATGGCCTTTTTTAGGAAAGTAATGACCTAACAGGGATATGACTGACATACATAAAATTACAAGTAATATGGTGATGAAGAATGAAGAATGTTTATTCAGTATTTCTTAAAATATTCTTATTCTTTTCAAAAAGCATCAAATAAAATTGCCAGGCAGCAGATTTAAAGCGAGTAAATACTTCTCCCTACATGCTGCAGAATTTGTCGGTGAAATTTGTTACCATATTGGAAGGAAAATACCAGGCATACCCACACACAATACGGTTTTTTCAAGGAAAGCTTGCTGTTTAGTTCCACATACAAATCCAAAGTTAAGTAGTATTTTATGCAAATCAAATAAAACTTGTTTTCTCACCTAACTCTGGGTAAAGTAGAAAAACAGGGAAGAAGGCTGCTGCTTTACCTTTTTTTGTCTCCACTCTGGGTTAAGTGGAATCTCCTGAGCAAAGAAGAGACTTTCCCTTACTGTAGCGCAACCAAATATTGCCCAAGCAGGAAAAATTTGAAATACAACATGGGGCAGACAAATTGAGTTCAGATTGAAAGCTAAAACACAAACAGTTTCAAAGGTGATGGAGAGAAAGAAACTTCTCCAAAGGACTCATAAAATATTTTCCAGAATTTGTTGTGACATGGAAACTCACATGAAATTGCTGGATAAAAGGAAACTCCAAAGGAAGCAATTTGTCATGCAAGAAACAAAGGACAGGGCAGAGACAGTTGGTTCCAAATCCATTTGTTTCAATTCAGTTTTACCCAGCACACCTAGATTTTTTGCTACTTAAAAAATGTGTACTCTTAAGAGATCTTCACTTTGCAGATACAAATTCCTTTTGGTCCTTCTGCAGAGTTTCTTAAAGGAAAATATAATAGCAGATATCTGAGTTTTGGCTTTTGAGATCATGTCATGTACCTGACAAATATTTAGTTTCTATAGCCATTGGAGAGTGACAGCTGAAATCAGGAAATAACTCATACCTAACTTAGGAGACAAATGTCCCTTTGGAGGCAACTTTTTCTCCAGTGACTATATGAGGAACCTGATGTTTAAACCAGACAGGATGACTTTCAGGTGTCTACCTTAATAGAATAATAGAGTGATGAGTGGGGGGTGTGTGGTTTTGTTGTTGTTGTTTTTTGGGAGTTTTTTGGTGGGTTTTTTGGTTTTTGGTTGGTTGGTTGGTTGGT
The DNA here is from genome assembly GCF_015227805.2 of Hirundo rustica. Lineage (NCBI taxonomy): Eukaryota > Metazoa > Chordata > Aves > Passeriformes > Hirundinidae > Hirundo > Hirundo rustica. Next base: position 25,090,277 of record NC_053450.1, on the reverse strand, counting down.
TTTGGTTTTGGTGTGGGTGGGTGGCAGGTTTTGTGTAGTTCTTTTTGTTTTGTTTTGCTTTTTGTTTTAGTTTTTGTTTGTTTGTTTGTTTTTTGTTTTGGTTTTTTTGGGGGATTTTTTGGAAGTTCTTGCTATTACAACCACTCAACCTGTGCCCACATGAGTGAACTGATGGATGCAATACCATATGATAGCTCACCAGTGACCCTTGCAAGAGCCATATCTCTAAAGAAGCACCGTGGAAGCACAAAATGCCCTGTTTACGTTCAGATGCATAACTAATCAGTCCAATATTTTTTTTCAGTCACTCTTCCAAAAGTGGCATTGGCTTTTCTGACAGGAGAACACACTTCATCATCTCCAGGAATATTTGAGAGTAGGCTAACAGGCTCAGAATGTGATCTGAAGTTGTGAAACAATTGCTTTGATGGCCTTCTTCAGCTTGGTTACAAGAACTCTTGCTTGACAATTCATTTTGAACATCTGGTCTGCTATTGCTGAGCATCTATTTATAAAGCTGTCCTCAACAAAATTCTCATAGAATTGTCTGTCTTCAATCAGTTTGTGTGTGTCTTGTGGCAACAGAATATTTTACAGACATTAGTTCCTAATTGTCCAGGGTTTTCTTATACGAATCAGCATGCCTTTCTGGAGCTACTTTATTTATATATGGTTTTTATTAACAGAGCTGTTTCTGTATACAACATAAATGAAAACAACTCTATTAGAGAAACTGTGAGTCATTGCCATGATTTTATTAAATATATTATTTCAAGATCTCAGACAAGGCATGAAAGCAAACAAGGCTTTAACAAACAGCTAGCAATGGATTAAAATACAAACAAAACCCTTTTTTTCTGCATTTGTAGTAGGTTAATTTTAATATCCTCTGGTTTACCAAAGGTAGATAAATAATTGTAAGTGCATTTGGAGATGTTTAACTGTATCTGAGAGGAGGGAAGAAAGAGAAAGCATGAGTCTCATTCAAGATAAAAGATGGGGCAGTTTGATTACTACTGTTATTTCATGGGGACATCATATATCAAGTGAAGGCATATTGGGGAGTGATTACAGTTCTGTGTCTATCATGATTTCCCCATCTTCATAGAATGGTTTGGGTTGGAAACAATCTTAAACTGCGCCTGGTTCCAACCCCCTCCACGGGCAGGGACATGTCCAGCTTTGCATCCACCAGCATCCCCAGGTCCTTCTTGGCAGTGCTGCTTTCAATCTCTGCATCCCGAGCCTGTATATTGATAATGGGGGTAGCCCTGACCCAGATGCACCTGGCCTTGTTCAGCCTCATGAGATTGCCATGAGACCACTTCTTGAGCTCATGCAGGTCCCTCTGGATGGCATCCTGTCTCCCAGCCAGATGCCATCTGCAAATTTGCTGAGGCTGCACTCAACCCCACTCTCTAGGTCATCGATGGGAATGTCAAACACTACCAGTCCCAACAGAGAACCATGAGTCCTTGACCACTACTGTCTGGATGTGACTGTCCAATCAATTCTTCATCTGCCAAAGAGTTCATGCATCAAACACATATCTCTCCAACTTAGAGAGGAGGATGTTGTGGAGGATCTTGTCAAAAGCCCTACAGAAGTCTACATAGAGGACATCCATATTCCTTTGCTTGCCGGTGATGTAGTTAATCCATCAACAAAGACGACTAAGTTGATCAGACAACATAATTTCATGAAATTTCTTCCTACAATAATGACAGCAGATTAAAAAAAAAAAAAAAAAAAAAAAAAAAAAAAAAAAAAAAAAAAAAATTCCTCTCTTTTTGCCTTTTTTCCAGTCTCAGCTTCAGTTACAAATAGATGACATTCATGCCCAAATCAATTCAAAATTACTCAGTTAAACTTGTATCCAGAACTTAGGGAAAAAAAGTCTGCAAGATTTTCAGTGGTACAAGTGTCTCTCCCTAAATGATTTCCTACTAATCCCCCCCCCCCCCCCCCCCCTTTTTTTTTTTTTTTTAGTTAGCATTCTCTAGATGGTGCAAGGACAAAATGTATTTCATGGATTGAGTGAAATACAAATATCCAGCTTGGATGATGGATATAATGAATGATGATGAGAGGACAAAGAGTTTTGTGACATGTAGCAGAGCAAGAAAATGTTCCTAAAGAGATGCATCTTTCTGACTCAACAGGATCAAACTTCAGGTATCTCTGGAAAAATAATAAGAGGAGCTGGCAAAGGTTGCCTAAAGAAGTGGTAGATGCCACATCCCTGGAAGTGCTCAAGTTGAGGTTGGATGGGGCTTTGAGCAACCTGATCTAGTTGAAGATGTCTTTGCTTATTGCAGGGAGTTGTACTAGAAGATATTTAAAGGTCTCATCTAACCCAAACTAGTCTATGATTCTGTGATACTATTTGACATCAACTTATATATACACCTGTAATAATTTTGGTGCCTTGATTTTGTATGATCCCTAGAAGTGCCTTAAAATTGAGACTGCTAAGTGATCCATAGAGATGCAGGATACCCTGCACTCAAGAAAATGTTTTGAGTAACCTTTTACACATGCTTTAACCATTTTGAGGTAGGAATTACTTTTAGACAATGAATTACTTCAGTTTTCATTTGCTTGTTATCTTTTGTATATGCATAGATATATTTATATACATATAAAGAAACAAAAAGAAAATTCAAAATGCAGCTCCTATAGGAGCAAAACACTGCTATTGGTATAATGTAGCTTTAAGATACATCAACTGGAAAGCGTTTTTAGCAGAGTGTAGTATTTCTGCATGAAATTAATTGTCTGCAAGTGGGCCTCTATAATTATGCCACATATTGCTCTGTCCATCATTAGTCTCATAAGGAATAAGAAAGATAAAATGAGGAGAATATTTCAGTATTACACTTCCAGGTGTGTAACAGCTGGTCAAGGCCGAGGGACATTGACACTAAAGGCTATAAATTCTACTGGAACTCGGGCCATTTTCCATCATTCTGGTTTTCTCACATTAATAATCACTGCAATTGAAACTGCGGGAGCTCAGATGTGCACTGTCACTCTCCCTGCAATCATTCCTACACATTGACCTGTCCTGGAGTCTCACTGGGGCCTTGAGTGGTAGTGACAGGCAGAAAGCTGTGATTTATACAGAGCTGTGCTAATTAAGGCAGTGCTGTCAGAGTTTGGGCCATGTCTGTGTAATGGGTTGACACTGGCTGGAATCCAGACACCCACCAAAGCCTCTCTATCACTCCCCTCAGCAGCTGGACTGGGGAGAGAAAATATAACAAAGGATTCATAAGCTGAGATAAGGACTGGAAGAGATCACTCACCAAATACCTGCACAAGCAAAACAGGCTGGAATTAGAGATATTAATTTAGAGATATATTCATAATAGTTAATAATTAATATTAATATTAATTTTTAGATAATTTCTTACTAACAAATCAGAGCAGGATGATGAGAAGTAAAATAAGACCTTAAAAACATCTTTCTTCCACCCCTCCCTCCTTCCCAGCTTTGTTTCCTCTCCCTCCTGCAGTGCAGGGAGGCAGGAAATGGGAGTTAGGTCAGTTCATCACGTGTTGTTTCTGCTGATGCTCAGGTAAAGGAGCCATTCCCCTGCTCCACTGTGGGGTCTCTCCCATGGGAGACAGGTCTCCATGAGCTTCCCCAACATGAGTCCAGGCAACAGATCTCCACAAAAGGCTGCAACATGGGTCACTTTTCCACAGGGTGCAGTGCTTCAAGCACAGCCTGCTCCAATGTGGGTTCCCTGTGGGGTCACAAATCCACCAGGAAATCCGCTCCAGCATAGGTTCCCCTGTCTATGGGTCTGCAGGTCCCTGTCAGGAGCCTACTCCAGCACAGGCCTCCCACAGGGTCACAGGTAACCATCCATCTGCTCTCCTGGTGTGGCTCTCCTCCTTGGGTTGCAGGTGGACCTATGCATTCCTGTAGTTCTCCATGGGCTGCAGGGGCACAGCTTCACCATGGTCTGCACCAGGTGCTGTAGGGGAGCCCCAGCTCCAGTACCTGGAGCATCTCCTCCCCCTCCTTCACTGACCTTGGTGTCTGAAGAGTTGTTCCTCTCACATGTTCTTACCCTGCTCTTCTCTGACCTCAATTACAACGGTGCAACTTTATTTTCTGCTTCTTAAATATGTTACCACGGAACTTTTACCACCATTTCTGACTGGCCCAGCCTTGGCCAGTGGTATGTCAATCCTGGAGCCAGCTGGCCAAGGCTCCGCTGGACATGGAAGACGCTGCTGGCAGCTTCTCCCAGAAGCCACCCCTGTAACCCTCCCACTACCAAAACTGGGCCATGCAAACCCAATACACTGTGTTTCAAGCAGCAATCTTTATGTTTAACAGTTTTAAAACGTGGCAGTTAAATGCCACGCCAGGCTGCAAATTGTCATACAAGTTGTCAGTGCCAGGGGGAAGCTTACAATGAAATACAAAATGTTTGGTACTTTTGAAGTAACTTAGATATGTACTCATGTGCACACACACAAGTATCTGCCCGTCAGAACTAGTTTTCAACAGGAAACGTGTAACCTAAGTTATATATATACACATTGTTCAACCCTAAGTTTCATAAAGGCAGCCCTCTTCCCCTGACTGATCTTCACTTCAAGGATGACAACAAAACTCCTCTCTGCTTTGTAGCTTTCACACCACTACCAGGAGAAATATCACCAGCTTTACTCTGCAAGAGCTGAAGTGGGGGTCCCTTCCATTTCTGATGCCTACTCAGCCTTCTTTAGCCTCACTTTGAGATCTGGTAGAGACCTCTCTGGTAGAGACACATTGTGGAGTCAGGAGCAGGCTGAGATGTTCTTGCACTCAGCTGATCTGGTCTCAGCTGGCTCTTCCTGGTCAACATCCATTCTTGGGCTAGAGCCATGCTCCTTCCTATTCCCCAGTCCTTCCCTGATCACATTTGAAACTGTGCAGGGCCTGGGGCTGCTGGAGGATCATCTGTCACGGAGTGGTTGGTTGAAGCTAAGGGCAAAGTACCTAATCTCCCTATTTGCTCAATGCAGGGATGAACGCATGCTTTCATCTCAGGGCTGCTGGAATCCCAATGATGAGTGCCATGGATGTGCCTGTAAATAATTTCATAGATCTAACACCCATGAATGAAAAAAAATCATGGAGTATTTCAAGAAAGCAAACTGAAAGAATGAAGAAAGAGTAAGCAAATCCATGCTTTTGAATCACACTGGGTTTTGGTAACATTTGCTGTGTTCCTAGTATGCCATGTAACAAACCCACCTGAAAGTCCTAGGCATAGAATAATAAATGAAGTGTATGCAATTTTGAGAATAGTAACCTCCAGACTTTAAGCAGCTTTCATGCTAATTACTTCTAGAAAACTTGTTTCGTTCTATAATCTTCCCTCCCTCCTTAAGCATGGGGAAATATCCAATTGATGTAGCTGTAAAGAAAGGAGTACAGGAGCCAATAGATCACAAAATGTGAGGTAGGAAGAAGTGCACATTTCAATCAAAACGTCAGCATGAGCATTCTTATTTATGATGTGTTGTAAAAGGTTTATTGCCTCTTTTACAACTCTAGCTGCCCAAAGTTTGATTTAATCAGAAAACATGCCAGCAACTTGTATTGATGCCAGGCCTAGCTTTTCATGTCCTGGAAGCTGTGACAACTTAGCCCAGACTTTTCCCAAGCTATTTGTTAGTGGACGTGAATCCATCATGTATTTGGGAGAAAGTCTGCGCTGTGACTTTTAAATCTCTCAGGAGCTAAGGACAAAATCTGCACCCTGAATATCTACTGGTGAATAGAAACAGCACTCATGTTTTTATTGACTGGATATGTCCCTTTTTTTTTTTTTTCGTGCCCAATACTAAAAACCTTAATCAAAACTGCTGGGTAGTTTCTGAGTCATCACTGGTGTGTTTTGCCATTAGAAGAAGTAAAGTCTCACCTGAATCAGTGTGGGACCTCAGCTGGCCTTACTGGCTATGGGGAACATTTTCTCTTTCACAGGGAGAGATCACACATCGCTGGAGAGTTTTCCTTTCTCTCTCTCTTACTTTGCCTCAAGCTGTGGGTATAAATATTCATAAAGAATGGAAGGAGGAAGAAAAAGATCTCTCCTTCTCCCAAAGTAGGGCTGAGGATTAAACTTGTTTTCCTAGGCCTTTTTCACCTTTTGCAATTGTCCTGGCACTGAGGGAGGTCACTGGATGTTTGCTGCTGCATCCCTTCCTGGCACAGTAGGATTTGCCAGGCACTGCCTTCGATTTGCTGTGGCTCTCTTGCACCAGTATGAGACCTGTTGCTCCTCATTTGGGCCAGAGTGGGTGTGCAGGTGGGAGGCTTCACTGGCTGACTGGACGGCATTGCCTGATACGGATTTAGATGAGCAAAGTCCATTTTTTATACTGGGAAACAAAAGAGGGGGTTTTTTTGTTTGTTTGTTTGTTTTTGGGGTTTTTTTGGTTTTTTTTTGCAAGTTGTAGGCAGTCAGCTTTCTTTATTCACTATGCTGGGTAAGGCATACATCTTCTTGTCAAGTTCCTTCAAATGCACAGTTGTGGGAAGAAGGAGGAAGTCTAGAGAGGCAGCTAATACTCTCAGTTAATGAAATTTAACTAACTTTCTTCAGCTACTTAAAATTCCATGTAAGCCTTAAATATGCATATGTGCCCTGATCAGCCTTCTGATTTTGGTCACATGGCTGCATACACAGCAATTCAGTCCTGTCCTGCAGACATCAAAGCTTCATGCTGGCCTCAGAAGAGGACACAGGTGAGATGATGCATCGGAGATGGAGGTCTCCCTGCACTTCATCTGCATTACCCTCAGTTCAAAACTCATTCTGAGCCAGGGCAACATGGGGACACAGCAGCAACACAAACACATGAACACAATCAAACAGCAGTCATTGCAGAGGGCCTGGTCAGCAACTTGTTGTCCCAAGTTCCTGGAAAACTTACCAGGAGATCAACTACTGCAGAAGCATCAGCACACGGAACTGCCTTTTATATCCTAATTATTTTACAGTATACAAACCAATATCCTGCACTATTAAGCTATTTGTTTACCAAGCAGCAAAAGTTAAAAGTTGCTGGCTGCAGAAAAGCCGTACTAGCATATTGTGTATGGAATTTAAGCCAAGATGCCTTATGGTAAATTAACTGAACTGCTAAATTATATGAGCTTGCTGCATTCAGTGGTGTTATATGAGGATAAAAGATGTCAAACTTTAGTCCTGTACCTTCTAGTGGATGAATTTGTGTTCAGTGTCAAAGGAAAAAAAAAAAATTAAAGTAATGAAAAAAGTGCAGTGCAGCTCATTTTTTTTTTCATGTTTTTTTCCTTTGTTTTTCAAATACATTGGGAAAAAGAAAAAAAAAAGAAAAAAAGAACAAAAGCTGTGAAAGGAGTGAGCTTAATCTTGAAAATAGAATATGTTTAACTTCACCTGCTCAATAGATGAAGGTTTTATCACTTTGAAAATCTTTTGGACTGCTAGGAGAAAAGTGGGGAGAAAATATAAAGCCTTTTTGGAGTAAACAAGGATGTAAATCATTCTGAGTTCAGACAGTTCTCAGCTCAAGAATGCATCCATTTCAGAAGATATTAATAAACCAATATTTCTTTCTTGTGCTCTTCTTTGGAGAAAACAGTTGGCTTTGATTAAGTAAATGAAGATCAAAAGAAAAGAGACATAAATGTATTGAACACCTCATCCAGCTAGGTGTAACTGTTAAAAGAGAAAGTTGAATCCTCCATGTCTTTAGTTCTGGGATGGATATTTTTATTAAGCATATAGCATTATTTATGGTGATTCTATATGGTAGGGATCCAAAGCACGTTTAAATTATGTTTCCCCTATTGTAACTGACTTGATAACTGGTCTAGAAAAAACATCTATGTATAATAGAAATACAAGTGTATAAGGTGATGGATGCTGTAAATTAATCTAAGGGCAGGGTACTAGTGGACACACTCAGCTATCCTGGCTGAACTGTCATATGTTGGATCAGCTTAGGGAACTGTAAAGCCAGATAATGTCCTTTTTTGCCAAGGTGTTTTAAACCTTGAGAGTGAAAAATAGGGTGGAGCTACAGGACAAGAAATGTAGCTTGCCATTTATGCAGTGGTCAATGAAGTTTGAAACACAAGCGGGAGCACAGTAGGTGAGAAGCACAACAGAGAGATTGACTTTAACAAGCCAGAAAAAAAATTATGACAGTGTCATGGGTTAGTACAGTTTGGTTTTTTAGTTATAGAAAAATGTAAAATAATTCTCCAGGTCAGGACCTGGGAATTGCTTTGGAAGAGACAGGGACCTATCAGAGAGTTAGTTGGAATACTGGCATCTGTTTTAACCACTGAGAATTACTAGCTGTGACTTTGGGAAGTAACATATAAAACCCCTTGATTTCCTGTAGGTGAGTCCTTTTTCTTCTTCCTTTGGCCAGAGAGAGACAGGTAGCATCGAGTTGGGCCTGCTGCTCCCCCCTTTTTGTGGGGACCTGGCCTGAGGCCTGGCTGGATTCCATCGGCTCCCGGGTGAAGCGGGGGGAAGGAGAGGTTGCTGTTTTGTGACAGCTACTTTCTTCAGACTTCTCTGGAGCGGTGAGAAATCTCTGCTGGGCCCCTGATAAGAGCTATGGGCACATTTAGGCCGAAGCCACCCCGGTTTGCACCGAGGGGTGGGCTGAGAAGGCATTTATGATCCTGCCTGGATTTTTTTGTGATTCCGGACTGCCTGAGTGCTCCAATCTCTGATGTTTCTGTGAGTTTGTCCTCCCTCACCAGTTCGGCCTTGAAACATATAACACCAAGAGCTACAGAGAGAGAGACAAAAACTCTGAGCAGATTTAACTCTTTCCTGGCAACATGAAGCTTCCAGAGCTCAGCCCTTTTCTGAGAGAGTAAGGAAAGACAGAGTGAACATAAAGAACAACAGGATGAAGTCAGTAAAGCAAGAGTGAAAAGACTATTGGGACAGAGGGTTGAAGAGTTGGTTGTTCTATTCTTACTTGAGCCATGGAAATGAACTCTATTTTGAGATCTTTCCTTTAAATCATGGGAAGGATATGCATTTGGGGAGATGGTTGCTTTAATTTGTGTGTAGATTTAATCAAAAGTGTTTGTGATGAACTGAGTAATATCCTATAAGATGCTTGAACAGAAATAAAGGTAAAAAGCCCCCTGCGCCAGTGAAGAAGTGAGAAGATATCTCTGTACCTTGAGGTGAAGAATCCTTTGCTCTGGAGTTATTCATCTTTAAAAGGTGACACCCCAGTATGCAAAAGTCTAAGACCCATGACCCATAAGCAGCTTTGGAAACTGCTAATGGGAGGGTCACAAAGGCAGGTTTCTCCAGGCAGTTGTTTTTGTGACAGTTTAAAACCCACAAGAGAACTGTTCTAAGTTGTCAGTGAGATCCATGACTTGAAAGGATACTCTTCCCCTAATGAATTGATGAAAGACTATTGTCAAATAGTAAAACTGACTGAAAATTACAAGTTTTGTCTCTTTATGTTGCTTTGTAAGAAAGTGAACAGTTTGTTAGGGGAGGGAAAAGTGGTTTTGAAGTTTCATTCCATTTTAGGGGTTTTTTTCCAGCTTTCTTTTTTTTTTTTTTTTCTATTCTTTTAGTGTATGTTAATGAACTATTTGTTAATTTTAAGGTTAAGCCTGCTTTGTTTTTCTCCTAGTCTCTGTCTCGCAAAAAGAGTAAGTACCAAGACCAAAATTTAGTGAACGTGAAACCACTACATTAATTGGTGTTTCTGCCTGGTTGTGAAATTAAAACTATGACAGACAGAAACTACCAACCTCAGAAAAGCCAGGCTATTCCCATGTAGTATGTTTGGGACATTTATTTTTATTTAAGACAAATATTCCTTTTAAGATGCAGTCTTACACTAGTGATGAAAGACTGCCTGTCCATCCTTATATCAACATTTTAGATTCTTTTTCATGAACAGCTGATGACTTTTTTTTGTCTCAGTAACCCAAATCACTTGCAAGTACTGTTGCTGGTGTCTTCTCTTGTCCCCCTGATTTCAGATAATGAGCCTTCATAGGAAACATGCTGTTCTCTGGATGAGACAAAATGTTCTCACCATTTAACAGATATTTCCATTGTAAGCTTGGCTCACATGAGCAGGGGTGAATAAGCTGCTGAAGAATATTACGGCATCTACTTGTGACTCACCTGCCACATTTTATTTTTAAAATAATGTCAAATAAATTAGGGAACAAATGATACAAGACAGAAATCTCAAGTTTTGAGCTTGAGGGGGAGAAAAGGTAACCTGAAGTACATCAGTTTTTTATCTTTGGTTTCATTTAATTCTCCATTTCCTAGGTCTAAAATTAATCCTGTAAACTTTTCTGTGACTCTGCAATTTAGCTGCAGGGATAGTTGAAGTAAATTAAAAGAAAGTAATCACATTATTTGTTTTAAGCCCAAAATTAAAAATTAATAAGGTGGAGGCCTCTGTAAGGCTCATCAAAAACAAAAAAATGGTATTGCTACAAAAGGCATTTGAGATCAAGAATTTATTTTCTGCTAAAGAAAGATCTGAAAATTTTGAAGTAGTTACTTGTTTTCTGATAGGAAAGGTGGGAACTGTGCCGGATTACTGGTTTACTTCAGAAAACATGGAAAATGTAATCTGTAGTGATGAAAGGACAGTAAGACTATCATATGATTAATTTTTGCGAGATTGAGACTTAGCCCCAAATCCAAAACTTTCTCAGAACTCAGACAGTCAGATCCACCAATACTTCTAAAAATCCACTTCAAAAATCTTTCAAATCACACCCACTGAAAATCAGGAAAACTGTTTGACTATAGACCTCATGCTGTAAATCTATCCCAAAAAACTTCACAATTCTTTAAAGTGCATGGAGCCGTGGGATCAGGAATACATTTGAAAGGAAGGGTCAGGCTCTTGGGATGCACTATCTGCTGGAGTGTACCAGGCTGAGCTGATGCATGGGGGTTGCACAGGAAGAAATGGCTTTTTTTATAATTTGCATTGCTGAAGATTACAGAAGCCCTACCTATGGTCTAATATCCCACTGAACTGGAAAATTAGGAAAAAAATCTCGGGCTTTGGGACAACTTTTGAAAAGCTAGTGCTCTTCTACTGCATCACAGCAATAGCTGAGCTGATTCTAAGCAGACTCATTCAGAAAATGGAGGCATTTGAAGGGCCCTGAACTTGATGGGGGATGCTTCAACTGCATGAAAAACATCTTTAAACCAATACAAATTTTAAAATTAAGCAAAAAAGCACTAATCTAAATTTTATATGAACGTATTAAAGACAGCACTGGAACATGGCTGATTCTGCTCCGCATAAACTTCAATTTAAGTCAGATATTGTTTTTCATTTAAATTAATGATGAAGTCTCTTTTAACCTTAATGGGTGGAAAAAATTATATTTTTTTAAGTAGTTGTACATAATATACCTGGTTAACATTTCAAATAAGCTTAATTTCTTCTATGTGAACAATATGGATGAATTCTAGGAAATGCACATTTCTCCTTTGCAGTGTTACCAACAGAGTTGTGTAATATGACATAAGAGTTCTGGTTTCTTTGAGTTCATATTGTTTCTCATATGCTTTCAAATTAAGTTTTCTAATAAAATTCCAAGGATTTCTTTTTCTGCAAAAAGATAGATAGTCATATCTAAAAATTATCCCTGGTTACAGTGGCAGTTGCTCAAATGAATTAATATTTAGTGTTAGCAGAGACTGACTCAGTTAACTTTAAGAATAAGGTCCTGGAGGAGTAAAACCCATCAGCAGTGACTGTGTGTTTGTGTGTAAGAGATTTTTAGTTTTAAGTTCTGATTTACACACTTTTTAATATCCAAAGGCTTGCCTTCTTTATAATTAGGCATAGAAGTTTGGGGCCAAAATTTCAATGTAAGGACATTTCAGAAAACATCCTCAGAGGTCTCCTAGTTTACATGAGAAGCTTCCTAATTCCTTCAGCAGCTTGGAGAACAGGTGCAATAAAGCCAGTCTAGTTCTTCTCTAGTGTTGCACTTCCTTAAGGATAAGATAAAATCATTTCCATACACAGTAAATCAGTATGCCTGCATGTATAAGACCAATTTTACAAAATCATCCTGAAGTTCACAGACAAAATGTGTTGTCTAACACAGAGATTAATATGCAGTATTTCTCTGTGTAAAAAACATCCTTTAATCCCTGGGTTTATCCCCAGAGATTTCCATCTAGAAACTAACCTGTGTTGACCAGTCTGAACCTTTGTGAGTTCGTCTTGTGGTGATACAAATGCAGACCAAGAGCAAGATTTGTTCCCCAGTAGCATTTGCAATTTTTTTTTTTTCTTTTTCCCAGAATTCAATAGCATTTCTTTATTGATCTGTGTGAGTGCTATGGTTTTAACAGGAGGAAGGCACTGGGTGATATGAGCAACGAATACATCTTCAGTGGGTACATTCAAATTCATGCTATTATGGGGGTCTTGGGGAAAAGTGAGTCTGAGAAGTATTTTAGTAGAAAGCTCATTCCATTTGCTTTAGTCCATTTTTCCAAGCAACGACTCACTTCAGAAACTAGTGAATATGGACTTTTCTGAGTAGTTTTTACCAAGAAATGTACATTATGACTGGACTGTAGATGTCAAAGTTTCATTAGGTGTTGAGTGTAGAGGGAGCACAAAACTAGCTGGCTCTATGAAGACTGAATTTGATGCTGTGTCTTTTCTAGCTGTTGTGATTATTGTGATGCATGGACTAGGTAAATACAAAATCTGCAACTGGCAATGTAGTGGTTTCACATTCACTAAATTTTGGTCTTTTCTTACTCTCTCAGAGAAGGGCTGAGCTCTGGAAGCTTCATGTTGCCAGGAAAGAGTTAAATCTGCTTGGAGTCTTTGTCTCTCCCTCTGTAGCTCATGGTGTTAGATGTTCAAGGCCAAGCTGATGAAGGAGGAAGAACTCACACAGAAACATCAGAGATTAGGGCACTCAGGCAGTCCGGAATCACAAAAATAACCAGGCAGGATTATAAATGCCTTCTCAGCCCACCCCTCGGTCTAAATTGGGGTGGTCTCGGCCCAAATGTGCCCATAGCTCTTATCAGGGGCCTGGCAGAGATCTCTCCCTGCTCCAGGGAAGTGTGAAGAAAGTAGCTGTCACAAAACAGCAACCTCTCCTTCCCCCCGCTTCACCCGGGAGCCGACGGAATCCGGCCAGGCCTCAGGCCAGCTCCCCACAAAAAGGGGGGAGCAGCAGGCCCAACTCGATGTTACCTGTCTCTCTCTGGCCAAAGGAAGAAGAAAAAGGACTCACCTACAGGAAATCAAGGGGTTTTATATGTGACTTCCCAAAGTCACAGCTAGTAATTCTCAGTGGTTAAAACAGATGCCAGTATTCCAACTAACTCTCTGATAGGTCCCTGTCTCTTCCAAAGCAATTCCCAGGTCCTGACCTGGAGAATTATTTTACATTTTTCTATAACTAAAAAACCAAACTGTACTAACCCGTGACACAATATCAGGGACAACTGATTGAGATTTAGAATCACATAGTTGCTTGGGTTGGAGGAAACCTTAAAGATCATTTATTTCCAGCCTCCCTGCTATGAGCACAACACCTTTCACTAGAGCAGGTTGCTCAGAGTCCCATCCAACCTGGCCTTGAACATTTCCAGGGTCAGGGCATCCACAACCTCTTTGGGCAAACCCATGCCTGTGTCTTATTACTCTCCTGGTTAAGAATTTCTTCTAAAAATCTAATTTAAGCCTAGAGTCCTTCAGTTTAAAGCCATTAAAATCACCTCTTCATGATTCTATGATTCTACCTTTAACACAAACTAGATAATGTCATGGCCAACTCTAAACGTTTGTTTGCCCATTCCTTCTGTTAGTTCTGTTAGAACTTCCTTGGGTGATTACTTAATTTCATGTTAATGATTTTATGGAAGGAGCTCCAAGTCAGGAACAGGAGTACCACACAGATTTTTCATGTGCCATTACCCTCTCTCCAAGCAGCCTTGATGAGCTTTGGACAAGGTGGAAGCAGATCAGAGCTCTCTGCTGCACCGTTTCTATGATTATCACTGCTCAATGACTGTTGCAACATCATAAAGTGATTGCAATGATAAAGCAATGCTCCACATGTACAGTGATCAATGGTTGGAAACACCTCCATGTGGCTTGGTGAGGTCCATGCTGCCTTTGGGCCACCTGCACTCAGTCCCTGTCAGACCAGAGCATCACTGAAGCCACAGAAGGTCCCGTCATGGGTTGGGTTGTGCTTCAGCTATGCCCCAGCACAGAGGTAATGCTGACTGTCTCACCTGACTGATGAGTACAAAAAATTACACTCTGTTGTTGCTTCATTGCAGTAGATTTTGGCGTAATTAATCCTAAATTTTTGCTGTTCTTTTGTTCTGTTGTGTTTTGGGAGGGTTTTTAGATTGTTTTCTGGAAACAAGTTCTTTTGGATGTGTACTTGTTCCATCCTATAAAATCTTCTCTGAAGACACTGCGTGGAATGGATTCATTCTTCCCATTCCTGAGTACTCTTTTGAAGGATTATTTATGACTGTGTCTTGCCACCTTCAAACACAGTGCACATCTCCTGGACATGTGCCAGAGAAGCTAAGAAGAGTGCTGATTCACAGGGATGTTTTAAACCGGAGAACTTGACAGCATGTAGATCCAGACATGGACACAGGGCCCAGACAGAGCAGCCTGGCAACTTTCCGGCAGTTCTCAGCGAGACACATGGGTCTATCACAAATCCAAAACACATTATGCTTGGAAGAAATCTTTGATTTCATACAGTTAGTATAAAATAAAATAGCGGGCTGCTGCACAGGATGGCTCATACATCTCACACATATAGAACAGTGCTCCCTGAAAGGTCTGCAATGGCTGGGGATCATGCAGGTTGAGACAAGATTAATAAAACAAGAGGAAGGTAATAAAAATTCTTTTCTTGAACTATTACAAATAGTCTTTGTGTGTACAAATGCAAAGATTCATGTGGTCTCCTGTCCAAAAATGACAGCTTATTTATTCAATCTCATGCTTCATATTTAGGACAATGTCCTCACAGCAAGGAGATATCAAGGGGATCCTGTTTGAAAATGTGCGGACAGCACTTCTGAAAATCTCCCCCATTGTAGCAAAAATGCTGAAGATTGCCTGGAAGTCATTCCCCAATCACAGATGCTTTATACAGTTTTTCAAACCTGTATCTCCAATCCTGGGTCATTCAAATAACCTGAACATTCCGAATCCAGACAAGTATCTATCTTGTCTCTGACAAATCTCTTCCATGCAAGTGACCAACTAAAAAGACTCTATTTTAGATACTTTCTGTTTAGCCGCTGAAAAAATAAAATAAAACTAATGTAAAATTTATAAACAAAGTCTAAAAAAAATTATCCCTTTTTTTAATTCTTCCTAAGGCACGACAGCCTTCAGCAAATCTGAGAATTTTTACAAGGTGATTTGAGTAGCCACAGTGTTTGAGAGAAGCTGGATTACATGTGAGTTTGCCTGAATAATGAAGGAGGCAGTGGCAAGAATTCCTACAGAATCCTGGAGTAGCAACAGAGCAAAATGAATGAGAAGACGGGACTGAGGAAAAAAACTGTGCTAGGTCTGCTAAGATGTTCTTGAAAATTCAGCGGATGCAACCCAGGTCAACTTTTCAAAAAAACAAACAAGAAATTCAACTTTACTTTCTCTCAATGTGGATTTCTTCAGCAATATGCCAGAAACTTTTTCTGCTACATGAGTAAGATAGAAAGTTTTATGTTTTCTTTAGAAACTTTACCTCTTCTAAGACCCTTAACCCCCTTCCTTACTCTCCCCAGCTGCATTTTGAGCCATATCAGATAGGAAAGTTTTAAGCCAACTAAAGAGTGGCAACTATTGGGGGTTTTGTTTGTGTTCCTAAATGAAAATTTGTACAGTAACACTAAAAAGATAAATGCACTATAAAAGTGAACACATGATATATTTAAAGGAATTGGGTAATCTTATATAAAAATAGCTGATGAACTGGTTGTGGTTGCAGAGTTTTTAATCTATGCTGAGTTATTCTAGTAATATTATTTATTAACCAAGTCCTATCATAAGCAAATGTATGTCATTTTGGTTTGGAACTGACAAATTAAGAAAACATATTTGCTTCTATTTTCTTCTTTGTGCTCTCTCTTTTTCTTATAGCACAGCAACTTTCTTCCATTGCTTGGGTCTTTCTTGTATTTCAAATATACTGAAAAACATGCTGAATGATTCAGATGATTCCCAGACTAACTCATCTAAATGATAGTATGCAAATGGATTGTGTTTGTCACTGTTGAAAAATCAACCTTTAATAACTGCTGTTTAGTATTTTCTTTTTTTTCCCATGTTTTCATTGGAACGTACATAATTTTTCTGTCAGCATATGACTACTTATTTTAGTAGGTACAGGACAGAATTATGTCCATTGTGCTTCAATATTGGGATTTTCTCTACTTCCAACAGCTTTTGTACATTTTTTCCAATTCTAGTGCATCTAAAATGCTGATATCTTATCAACTGACCCTAGACAACTGCTTATATTCTTTTGTCTAGCTTATCCTTTTTTTATTTCTCATAACTTCTACTTTATATTAATCATTATGAACATCCTCCTTTTTTTCTGAACTCTTTTATATTGTTCTTCAATTAATTATTGGGGTTTTTACATTCCCTCTAAGTCAAACTAGCTGGGTTTGGGGGTTTTTTTCCCCCACGTGGTTCTTTCCCAAAACTGAAAGATTGTGACCAGACAATATTTTAAAAGCAGTCTGCAATCTGTTTACAATTTTTTGTTTAAACTCTTTTATTTTGTCTGATCTGATTCAACTCTTTTGAGGTGCCAGAAACCGGGAAGCAAGTTTTGCCATACAGAGTCTTTCTGTTCCTTGTTTGTCCATTTTGCCTAAATAGGTTAAAAGCAATTTTTTAACATCTCTGTTTATATAAATTTTCCTATAGAAATACCCCCAAACTGGATTTTCCTCTTCTAAATTAGAAGTTCTGCATTAAAACAAGAGCAGATGCTCTCATTCATTTCAGCCAGCAAAACATTTGGGTCTACCATTTACAGCTGCCTATTCATTGCCAAAACATGTTGCTGAATCAAAACTCCCTGCCACAGCAAGCAATTGTGGTGATCTCCAGAACTCTCCAGGTGGAAATTCACCATCCTCCTATTGTTCTGCTTCCCGTTTGGCATGTGGAAACACAGGCATTTCTTAAACCTGAATGCCAGCTCAGCAGGAGCAAAACTAACTCTAAATTAAATCTTATTAAACATTAGAAATATTTGAATATGCTTCTGCCAATGTTAGAATTTCACTTCTTATTCCTGCAAGTATAGAACCACTTTCAACAGCCAGCTGTTACCTACTGGTAAGTTTAAATTATCTTCATGAGGATACCTACTGGAAAATATCTAAGAATATGAAAATCACAGGCAGTTGAAAATGTTAACCATGATAATATGTGAGTGCTCCAAAGTATTTAGAAATAACTGTTTCTATCTATTCCTTTCTTGTGGGCTGTATAACATAAACAACCTGATTAGCTCTAGCTTGACTGTGTGAAGAGTATATTTACTATTGAAAAAAGACTGCATTTGAAGAAAGGAATTTTACTAAAAATTCAAAAGGTCATTTTAAATGGTCATTATAATCATGCTGAATTCACCTGAGACTAGTGTTTGGCACCTATTCCCCTTCAGCCATGGTAGGTGTTTCAAAAGATGCAAGCACAAGAGATTTTGAGTATTGATTGCTGAACAACGAGAATTTGTCATCGAAATGACAAAAATATCTGCTGTTCCCCACTAGGGCAATTTATCTGAGCTGACAATAATCTCCACAGAGCAAGTCCAATCCTGTCTCCAGGGTCTGCTCTGCTGCATCCTCTGCCTCCCACTCTCTCCTCCCTTGACCCAAGAAAACTGTTCTTTCACTTTTATTTATTTGGTCAGTAGATGCCTTTTTTTCTTAGCCACTGAAATTTCTAACAAGCTCTGTATCACTTGCCAGAGAAAGTTTGCTGTTTCAATTTATTTTCCTTCCTCTCATAAAGAAATAATGTAGTATTGCTCTTCTTAAATTGGAAATAGCTTTTTTTGTTTGTTTGTTTAGCCTAATGTCCCCTCTGTATTTTGGACCTCTTATGAGCAGAGTCTTTTTCTGTTTTAGTGTGTTTTTAAGCATTTTTTTTTTATTAATTTTTTTTTAAATATTTACTTCTGCTTTTAAAATTGAACTCGTCAAGTGACATTTTGTCATATAACTGCACTGATCATCAATGTTTAATTAAAACCTGTCATTGAGAGGTGATATCCTTCCTCAGGAATGAATTTACTTTGGTAGTGAAAGTCTAGAGGGGCAGTCCTTTTGCTGTCATAGATCGACTTAAAAGACCAGAGAGACATGCAGGAAGACAACTAACAGTTCTGTGCATATTTATGGACTTGTTGTGCATGTGGTAAGTACTCTCCTGACAGCTAGTGTTAAATCCAATCAATCATCACTTAAATACATCACTGTGTATATTCACCTCACTCCTTCATTAGCATTCATTAGCAATTAATCAACACAGCAGTAGTCTCTGGAAAGATCAACAATCCATAAGGTACATTTACATTAAAGATGAGCAAGTGAACATTTGTTTCACTTCAGCTAAGTCTTGTGTATTGTCATTTCTTCAAGGAGTGAAAGACATTGATCAAGCAAATGACTGATTGATTGATAGGTAGAACATGCCATCTATTGCCTCTGAAGACCATTTTTCTTCAAACCAGAGGACAGTAGTTTTGTTCAGAAAAAAACTTTCAGTCTTCAGTTTCGCAGTCTGTTTTACCATACTGGTTGAAAACGTCTTCCTTCCTTAAATCCACCGTCTTTGGAGACAAAATCTGTTGCTGAATCTCTTTCAGCTTCTAATATAAGACCACATTCCAGGGTACAGAGGTCCAGACATATCCTTTTAGCATCAGACATGGAATTAGACTTGTTTTGCTGGTTTATTTCTTCAGTCAAAACAAAACAATTAATTAGCATCATTTCCGAAGCAAAGTGGAAGAAAAAAAATTATATTCAGGCATATAAAAATTACAGCCTTAATTTTTTGTTCTATTACATTAATAATAAATCTTAGTGCATTGAGAGACGTTTACCACCCTGTGGAAAATTAACTAAACTAAGATTAATTGGAGTTGTTGTTCAGTCCACTTATTACATAAATATATACCGGTAATGATTTCTTTAGTGTTTATCTTAAGTACTCTTCAGACTTTATAGCAGTGAAATTCTATAATCCGGTTTTAATTTGATTGTTTTCTTTTGTGATAGAAAATACATATTTCAAAATAAAGATTTTTCTAACTTTAGATGCCAAAATTAGCTTAAAAGAGAATTCATCACCTTATATTCAGTGAAATTGAAATATTTGCATTAATAAAAATATTAAGTCATTGAGACACTAAGTGAACAAATATTTCTTCTGTAATTCCTTTGCTTTCATGGAGATGCATTGAGGTACTATCATTGTGTTGTTAACATGATAAAATATCCAGGATCTAATAAGCATTCAGTTATTTTGTGAATATTGAAAGTTTACTTTTTAATGCACCAATTATGGGTTTGGATTGCTACTTTATCTGCTTCAATGTATCTTGTTATTGTTTCCTAAATTCTTTTTAATTACCTTCACATACAAATGCTATCTCTTTCTTATCTATGACTTGATATACCTTCGGACAGATTTTAGAGGGCATATGACCTTGCTGTGTCATACCTCAGAATTACTGAGCCATTTCACAGAGCAGCTCACCTCTAACTCTCTCTGTGGCCACCCTGTTCCTTCTACACCTTTTTTGTTTGTTGATTTGTTTTAACATGAATCTTTATTCTGGGAAATATCTTTTCTTTCTTGTACCAATATTTCAACACAAAAGTTTGTTAAGGTTAAGATAACCCCAAAGTGAAGTACTGTGAATGCGCTTAAATAGCAATTTGTGTCTTCCAGGTGAAATGCGGTGGCGGGAAGAGGAGTTGTTTTCCACCTTGCAGAAATAGAGAAAGTTGCGTGGTCATTCCATTTAATGAAAGTTTTTGATATCCTGTTTCACTATGATATGAGATGAACACTTCCCTGTTTGAAAATCTTCACCTCCTTAGTAGGAGTGTTTAGACCTGTAGACCCTGGGAGGTCACATTAAGGAAAATGTGTTATGGGAAATCTAGTAGGTCATACCTAGTATCTGGATACCTACACAACCCTGCCAGAAATAAAGGCTTCTCTGCAAAAACACATTGTAATGGTAAAAAATCTTCAGCATTTAAACACAATGAAATATTGAGCAGAATTATTCCAAGGAATTTCCAAGTATAGCTGAGACTATTCACCCCCATCCTTCCTCTCTGTTTGATTTACTTCTCAGAGATGGCTTGGTGGAATTCACAGAGGTCAGGGCACTAGCAACCTTGGCTAGAGAGATAGTAAACAAAACAATAGTGTGGATTCCATTACGAGTTTATCTGCCCACCCGTGTGCTACCATCCTTATCAAAAAGCTCTGACCTAGCACAAAGATAAGCTTTGCTCCTCTCTTTCCCCAAGCAGCCTTTCTTCTGTGCAGGAAAGGCAGCATTTTACCACTACATTCACAAAATGGTTCTTTAGACTTAATTTTTTTGTAAGACTTTGATTTAAAGTTTTCTCCCATTTAAGAACAATCCCTGAAATGTGCATTTTACACGTAAGGACTGAAATTTGTTAAATTTAATATTTATTTTGCAGAGGGAAACCCAACAGTGATTTTTTTGCTTTTTAAACTCCTTTTCTATTTCTAGGAAACTTCAATGAAGCATTTTATGGTATGATAGTGCAATGGGAAGAACTTGTATTCAAGATGATTAGACAACCACTAACATAAGGCACTACTGAATTTCTCAACCCTACGGGCAACAGAAATGGCAGAGCAGATTTTAGGGAAATTTTACACATTAGTACATAAACAGTCTGTCAAGAAATCACACCCTTCAGATGTCTGCTTCTGACAGTCTTCAAGACATTAAAAAAATCATAAATGTGATTTGCAATAGAGACATTTACTAGCCTTAATATACAGAGACTGTCATCACTAGACAAATCCAGTTAACATTATTAGAGTCTGAAATACCTATACAGCAGAATGGCACTTGTGGATGTATGTTACCCAAAAAGTCATGGACTTCTCTACGCAATGACACATTTGATCTTTAGCCCACAATCCCTTTTAGTATGGCCCTACATGCTTTGACAATGTGTAGACATAACTGTAAAAAGGAAGAGCAGGGGTCTGTGAAAAGGGTCAGTAAAACAAGAAAATTGGAGCTTTGTGGAATTTAACATGAAATATTAAAAGGAAGGAAGCATTAGCATGGAGAAGAAACAGAATTGAAGGAGGGAGTGAGGGAAGGAGAGAAACATGACCATAATAGAAGACCTCAAGAAGAATAAAGTCTGTATCTCATTTGGAAAGAAAACAGAGTTTATCTTCACTGCATTCTTTGATTGATATGTGATTCCACAGCTTGTTTTATTTGGGTCAGTGTGTCGAGGCAGTAGCTACCAAAAAGTATGCAGAGGTTTGGTGAGCTGACAGTCTCAGTGCAAATGTCTGCAGATAGACATTTAATTTACAAGAGTTCCAGGGTAAAACAAGAAACACCCTGGAGACAGAGCCTGAATCACACTCCCAGATGTAGAGATGGTCTATCATTTGGCTATGCAGCTGCACTGGCTGCCTTGGAATCAGCATATCTGGGGCTGACTCTAAGGTCTCAGGAGTCAGTATTATCAAGCTAGTACCTTTCAGGTCATTACAGTCAATAATTCCTTTTCAAGTATCAAAAAGAAAAGAAAACAAAGTGAGATGATTAAAAAGCCAATTAGCAGATCAAAGTATGAGTAGCTAAGTCCTGGAGGGGGAAAAGAATGCATGTATGTTAATTTAGGCAGTAAGGAAGATAATTAGAGCGGGGTAGTGATAATGGGATAAACTGGGGATCAAAAACTGTGGAGTTGATTGGGAAAAAAAAAGAGAAGAAAATTAAGGTAAATTTTAATGACTCTTAAAACCATTAACCATATAAATATTAGAATGAAAGTTTGTCTTGAAACCACCCTGACCTCTTTTTAAGCAGGATAGTAAGCAGCACAATTCTCAAAAACGTGTGGTTTTAATTCTTTTCCTTAAGGAATATTTCAATGTCTCTGATGCAAATATCTTCTGGGATAGTGAGCTGGATATGGAAGATATAAGTGGAGCAGCCAATAGAGATTAAAGATATAAAGGCAGACTTCGCCATCTCATCCTTCCTCCTTATCTTTTTCATAATTTTAACTCCCCTTTTCAGCAAAGACGTCAGAGTTTTTGGTGTTGAAGTCCCAATACACTTTCTAAACTTTGTTTCACTTGACTTCCTTCCAAATTCCTTTGTCTACAGTTTTCACAGCTTTAGCTTTCTTATGAGTTTTTTCTTGGCCAAACTTTCTGTCAGCCTTTTCTCCCCATGTTGTGAGCACACAACCCCACTCCTCGGCCCCGAACTCCTGATCTTATCCCTGCTGTTGTCCATTTGATCCAAACATGCTACTCAGGAACTTACTACAGATGGGTCAAAGAATGAGGGGAAACAAAAACCCCTTCTTTTTTATGAGGTTTCCAAAGACCACCCTTGAGCTTTGGCTCCAAATGCCTCACAGCATTTTGAGTCCACAAATTCCTGTGTTCTTCTTCACAAAGTCCTGTGAGTCTTTAAACAGAAAGGCCCCTAACAGTTTGCACCCCATGGTTCTGTCAAAGCAACAACATGCTTACATAAATATTGTTTGGCTCTAACCCTTTCCATGTGGCTTATACCACAGGAAGTTCACTTTCTTCTAGAGAGCCTGAACATGAGTGGGGGTAAGGATGAGTTTCAGTTTGTGAAGTATGAATTAGACTTTTAGAGACAGCTGAGACTCAAGAGAGAATGGAGGGTTTGCAACTTAAGAAGTAAAAACAGGAAGGAACAGAGCTGTGGAGAAAAAGAAATAAATCAGAAGCATAAGTAGAAAAACAAACATCTCTTTTGTACAACCTAAGGGGCTTCTGAAGTTATTTCAGCAAAGGAATCTTACAGTCATAGGACAAAAAAGCATGATCATTAATGCCAGCACTGTATCTTGTCAACAATACAGAAAAAGAAAAGATCTTCTCTGAAGAGTAATGGTTAAAAACATTCAACAGGAGATTTCCCCCAAGTGAGCAATGTCAAACAGTAGGTCTCTTGAATGTTCACTTACTGCTTTGGTGATAAACAGAGATAAAAGATGAAGATGCTGTGTCTCTGTGACCTGAAGAAGCTCTGAGTAACAACTCCCTATTTCCTTGCAAGCAAAGAGCATGAAGAAAATGAAGCACAAAGTAATACTTGCAATTTTATTCAGAGTATCTAGTTCTCTGATTAGTAACTCACTTCAGGAAGTGGAAAGATGCAGGTGGAGCAGAAGGTGATGAATGCTTAGCTTCAGGTCAAATTCTTCCTGCCTTCTCAAGCCACAGTACCTGTACTTGAGAAGACCATGTCACTGACACATACCTTTCTTTTCTCTCTGGAGGCAACACTCTTGTCAGCTTTTCTCCTTGTGGGAAGGAGAAGAAACATTTTTAATAGCAAGACAGAAAAGAAAGAAAGAAATGATCGTGTGTGCTCTTCTTCACAACCTTCCCATTTACTCCTAGGTTAAAACCCCCTGTACTGCTCTAAAACAGTGATTTATGATAATTTTGAGTCAGTCTATTGCTATGATGAGTCTGGAAAATAACTTTAAGAGAACTAGCAAATACTAGAGGTGAGAGCTTTGGAGGTGGAAAGCAGAAAAAGGAAGGACAATAAGCTTCAGGATTTTGAGTTGCTCTGTTAAATATTTCTGTAGAAGATATGTGGTTTCAGACCTTGGATTTCATTCTTGTTTTACATTCCAACAAATGTGAGACATTCTGCCATTACATTACACCATGTGCCCCATAACAAATTTGCTTAACATATATGGGGGTTGCTTATAAGACAACATTATTTTTGTTCTTTCCCAGTTAGTCTGGATTTATCTCAGTTTTAGCCATCTTTAACATCTAGTCTAATGCACTTATCCACCCCTTATTATAATGAAAGAGAGCAGAGCATGTCCAAGGGTGATTCATCATGCCTATCTTATATATCTGTTTTGCCAGTAGTAGTTGTGTGGAAAATCATGTACTTGGAACTTGTTTACCGTAGCAGTGAGGTTTCTGGGGAATGGAAGAAAGTATGGAAGCAACATGACAGTTTTCTACTTCACAAAAACAACTTCTTGCCAGCGTTTTTCCTGGGGAAATTTACATGTGAAACTTCAACACTTGATCTTCAGCCTTTTCTTTGGTCTGTATTTTTTACAAGTGACCAAATCTCAGAATTATTCTCTGGATATTTATATTTTTGGTCCTTGCTTTTTTCTCTTTATCTTCAGCTCTATTTTCTCTTTATCTAAAGTTTTGCATGGATTTCTATTGTATTCTGGAAACTCTGTTATAGTTAGTACCCCATAAATTTCCAACCCTTTAAAAATATTTTCTTTCCTGAAATAATTACCACCTTTGTTTCACCTTTACATTGATTTAGGTGCATTTTCCCTCTTCTTTCACTTGTGAAAAGTGGAAATGTGGAAAATTATAACAGAGTTTTGCCCCTGTAAGATGAACATGACCAGAATTTCTCTAGCTTTCTCAATATGGTCCATGAAGAGAAAATTGGGATCTTCCTCTCACAGCTGCAATTAATCAAATAGAGTTTCCTTTCGGCAATTTGCAACGCCAACTTTCTTGCTTAAAAAATTCTTTTGAAAAATCTTGAAACCCACTAATAATGCATAAAACCTACCAGATATTTTCCAGAAAGTTCTGGTGGTTTGACTCATCCTCTCCATAAGATTATGCTTCCTTCGTGCAGATTCTGCAATCCTGAGTCATTCCCTCTCAAAACTCTCAGAGAAAAGGAGTTGTGGTGGCTGTTGACTCTCCCCCACTCTTGTCTGTCTAACACAGCAGTTTGAATGCATTCATTGAAAAGCAGAAAACTCCAGCACTCAGAAAACAGAAGATACAGAGTTAAGCTGAAAGCCTAACTTCAAGACTTTTTCCTGCTGTGAAAGGGCCTTATTTCATTACTTTGTTTGTTTGTGCATTTATTTTTGGAGAATGATGATCTCTCCATTGTTTTACTTCATTATGAAAACTGAACTATTGTGAGGAGCCCTAGAGTGTGGGATGGGCTCTTATTTGGTTTCCTAAAAGAAAACAAAATTAATTAAACTATAACAGTTTCTCCTTGGTTTATGGCTTAAAAGATAGTGCCTTTTTATTGTTATGCATTCTCTAGTAATTATTACCTCTTGAAGTATACTGCAGACTAGAAACCATGCCTTTAATAGAGCAAAGATGTTCAGTTCATCTCCCTCAGTTATATCTTTCTATAGTAGCGAGGCTGTGATCTAAGTGCCCCTGGCATAATTGACAAACACATCACAAAGAGTGCCTTAGAAGTGGAAGAGTATAATTCAGCTTTGCTTAACAGCAGCAAGACACACACAACCACTTTGCTTCATTTTGCAGCCCTAGATGCACTAGGCTGTGTTAAAACCTACATTGTTCAGATGAACCCAGCTCACCAACTGCTCCGGGTCAGTCTGTACATCTCACTACTGAATTGGAAGATCCTATGGAAACTGTTAGAGGCTGAGAAAAGGCATTAAATTTTCTTTATTGGGCCTGATGGCATAGGAAATGATTGGTTTTCCCAGGACCTTTTGGGCTGTGGTACTGGAAATCACAGCTGCCAGGGCTGGCCCTGGCTCTGCCCACCAGTATGGTTCAGCCAAATGCAGCTTGTTTTCTGAAGGGCTTAATATTAACCTGGCTTAGGTTTTCATCTAAATATTTTGTACCTATCTTTATAAAATGGACCTTCCAGAAAAAAATCTTCGGAGACTTATTCTAGTACATTTAACAAAGCTACATAAATTATTTAATTGTTTTGGTGAAGTTAGCAGACACTGAGTTACTGCCAAGTCCACAAATACAAACTTAAAATGCAAAAATCCATCTAAAGATGTATAGAGCTTTACTTTCCTCCAAACAGAGAGCATGGACACCACTCATGACTTAACAGACGGGGTTTCATAATAATTTTTATTAACTTTGCTTTTTGATAGGAAAGAATGATATTTTCTTAATTCTGGACTGTCACTGAAGAATGTCCTTGGGTGTTCTATGAAAGTCATTCATAATGTGTTTTGAGAGGGGCAGTTTTTAGTGGTTTGGGTGTCTGAAACTATTTCTTAATGCTTCAGTTAACTAATTCTGCTAAATTTGTGGGAGCTACACTGGATCACTCAAAGGCTCCAGCAACTTTTTATCAGGCTTGTGCATGACATCATGCTTAGAACACTCTATATTTTACTGAAATAATCTGCTAAAATTACAGTGATATGTTTGTTTCATAAAGGTGTTACATCTTAAGCACCCCCTTCTTGTTTATTTATTTTTTTTATCTTGAAAGAGGGATTCTGAAAGATCAGATACCTTTTTACCTTGCTCAATGCTTTCTGTGCTGTTACGGCTGACCTCTGTGTTTCAAAGAAATCTCTTAGAATTGACTTGTTTTACTCTGTAGCCTTTTTACAAGTTACAGCAACTTAATTGCTAAAACCCCGTTCTAAACTATGCCTGATATATGCCATTTAGTCTTCCAGTCTTCTGATATTTTTGTTTTATTATCAAAAACATTACCTGTTTCATCTAGTCTCATTCTGATGACCCTTGCATATTTTCTCAGGTAAAGACAAAATTAAGCCCCTTCCTTGTACTGAAATGTATCTGCATTTAGAACACATTTTAATGGCCTTCCTGCTAATTTTATGACTTGCTTCTTTAAGAAGAGAATTGAGATGTTATTATTGATGTTTTCATTTTTTTCCCTCTGAAAAATTGATTTTAATGTGGAGTCCCTACTTAAAAATCAATGACACAACCTGACTTAGGGTTTGACACTTAAAATCTATACTATTCTCAGCGGACTTGAGTTTCATAAGCCTAGAATCTGAAGACACATAATACAAAAGGCAAAAATTGTCCCCTGGGGTAAAATGTCAACTGAGATATTGTGCATCTTAACAAAGCAATCTAATTGCCCCTATTCCAGTACAGAAGGAGCTTATATTCAGGTAAAAAATGTTTGTGTGTGTCTGTGTCTGTGTCTGTGTGTCTGTGTGTACGTGTTTGGAAATAATACCTATCAAATCCCCCTAAAGTTAGGTTATGGGAGACTTCTCTACTTGTTTACACTTTGGAATCAGTTTATCTGTGGCATATCACTCCCTATCGTCTCATGGTGGTACTAGAAATATTTGGAAGTTCAGAAAAAAAGACAGATAAGCTATGATTAATTAAAAATAGGATTTAATTAAGAATATAGAGAAGATTGAATAAGTGGCCTGATATGGAGATTTCAAGGACAGGTTTTCAGTTCCCGGATTTGTCTTCAGATAGGATTTGCTGGGGTAGGGAAGAAGGAGAAAAAAGGGAAATAACTTAACAAGGTTTATTATGAATTTCGATCATTCTATGGAAAATATCATGTGCTAACTCTGAAATTTCCTTTTCACTTTACATTTCCATGTATCCCCCCTGAGTTCTGTACAGGACCAATGAAATTTCAAGGTATCTCAGTGATATTTAAAGGTATGAAATTCAAAAGCAATAAAAGCTAATATTTTTCTGTCTTGTGCATATTTGGCTTCAAGGAACTGTTGCCAAAATTTTGCCAAAAGAAAGTTATATGCTAAAAATGTAGTTGCTCTGGAACAGAAGTTGGCTGTTGGGATTCTCCGTTCTGATATGTTACAACATTTTTTTTTACATCGTGGAGTAGATGCTACACCTTGCTTGTCAGAGTTTATATCAGTATTGCATTTTTTATACTTTCTTTGAGGTATCTTCATTAAGGCCATCCCCAAAATAAAGTATTTGACTGTAATGATTTCTGGTCTTACACGCAGTGGTCAGGCCTTCTTAGCTGAGAAACAATTATTCACAATTGTGCAGTCTTCTTGGAAAGTCTCACAGGTCTGTGAGTAGTACTGGTCTCTCATTAAGTTAACAACCAAAAGTACAATTCAATGTTAATACTAAGAAAATTGATTTATGAGTGTGAAGAATTGAATATACTGATGCAGACTGAGTCTAGAAGACAGGAGTTCGAACAGATAGCTGCCAACTAGAAGGCATAGATCACTCTAGATCACCCAGAAAACAGATACTTTTCCATCATTAGCAGACTTGAATCAGTCCTCTGTGATAAAAACAGCTTCTGCATTGGATCCTTGATGTTCTATGTGCTTTTGAGAGAGCTTTGAAAGACAAGAAAACAACCAGATTAGGAGGGTCCAGTACCTCCTGGTTCCCACGGTTTACTGTGAGCACATACAACTCTATTCCTAAGGAACAGGAATACAACATCAATGAACATAAAGAGGAACAGCGGCTACAACTGTTTATCTGCAACACTGGGGATGGAAAGTCCAGGTTCGTGTGTCCTTTCCCTGAATACAGTTTCTGGCTAGGTAACATCAGGGTGACTTTTACACTTTGTTCTTCTTATAAGGTAGGGATATTTTTACTTTCTTCCTTCAACAAGGATTTTGAGATTGAATCGAATTATGCTTCTGAAGTGATTTGTAATCAAAATAGTAAAAAAATAGCACTCTACTAATATTTTTATTTTTTTATCAGTGTTTTGAATATATTTTTTTAAATATTTGTGTGATAAAAGAAATGTCATTCTCTGGGGGAGGGGAAAAAAAAGAAGTCAATGAAAAGCTAGTACAAATGAAAGAGCCATGATGACAAATGAGGAAAAATACAAGTAGTTACAGAAAAACATCATTTATGAGTTAACAGAAGACTGAATCACTATAGTGTGTATAAATATGGTGCAACAATGATTTTGATGACTCTTCATCACAGCTCTATGATACAAAATATGATATGAAATAAAAAAGGACAGGGGGCCAAAGATAAGCCAGTCTAGATTATGCTATTAATGAAGAATAAGGAACAGCATGGAGATTGATTAATCTTGCAGGATAGGAAAATGACAACTTTGGGCTCATCTGTAATAACCTGAAGGATTTATCACTCTCTTTCCCTGCTGAAGCTGTAGGCAATTTTTCTGTTGTCTGTCTGGTACCTCAAGTTATTATACAAAGAAAAAGCATCATATATGCAGCAAAGACAGAACTGAGGAGGAGAATGAAGATGAAATATCCCAAAGGTGACCACTGTGACCATGTTAGTTCTAATATGCCAGTCCTAATATTTGTGGCATTCCTTTAATCAAAGCCTGTTTGGACTTAACTAAAATAGACACTTGGATTTTTGAACATTCATAATAAATATGTTCCCTCAACAAAAGCTCATTCTCAAGAGAGTCTGTTAACACATTTTTCTGGTGAATAATAGCCAGTTAGCCAGTGCATTCCTTGTTACTGTACATGGCAGTACCCACTTTCATGAGTTTTCGAAGTGATTTCGTTGATAATGTGAGACTAAGGCTGGATGTGCAAACACAAATCACTGTCATGGGAGCATTTCTCCAAAGTGTGTCTATTGGAGTGTCTTTTTTTTTTTTTTTTTAATTTTCTTGTGATGATGACCTGAAGGGGATCAGTAGTTAGCTGCTATGAAGGACAAAATTTACTCAAAGTGGCAATACTCTTTTTCCTAATCTCTTCTGCCATTTCGATTGATATAGGCTTGGCAGTTCTCCACTACCAGTCTCAGCACAGCTTTTAACTTTCTGTATCGGTCAGAAAAAAAATAAAATAATAAAAAAAAATCTCAGATTTCTGTTTCCTCAGGTGTTTTTTTTTTTTTTTTTGTTTTTTTTTTTTTTTTTTTTTTTTTTTTTTTTTTACACCCAAGTGCTGGGGGCTAGGTTTGGTTTTATTTTTTTGGTTTTTTTTTATTTTTCCTATAAAATTTTTCCCCCATAAATTGCTAAGAGACTAAATACTGATGCTTAGAGTGTGCTTGACCCACACAAAAGAAGTGGCTGAGGGATGGGAAAGATCACACAAGTTTGGGGGAGGGAAAAGGACAGGGCTGGGGGAGCTGAGCTGCTTTTTTCCTGCTCTCGGCATCGGAGAGGCACAGTCGGGATGCTGTTTGCTGTGGGAGGATTTCACTGTCAACAGAAAGTCTGATCCTGGGAATTCTACCATCATCTGCTCATGTGCCCAGGAATTCGGAGCCCCTTTGCCTGTCATGCTGGAGCTGGGCCAGCTCTGTCCGGCCATCACGGCTCCTTCAGCACTGCTCACTTTGCCGGGACACCCCCCTGCCTGCTGGGGACAACCCACCATTCCATCCAGCAGCCCAGGAGTTTCCACCATTCCAGCTTGGTGCTCTCGGGGTCCCAAGGGATCAGACTGCCCTCGGCTTTGTGAAACACAGTCCCTCGAGGTTCCTGGTTCTGTTTATTATTAATGCCGTAGGTGTTGTTTTTTTGCCTTCTTACTTACTAGTAAAGAACTGTTATTCCTTTCCCCATAGCCCTGCCTGAAAAGCCTCTTTAATCTTCTAAATTATAATAACTTGGAGGCAGGGGATTGGAATTCCCCACTCTTAGAGAGGCCCCGCCCCTCCCTAGCAGATACCTGTCTTTCAAACCAAGACACCAAAAGTTCAAATTTCCTATGGAGGCTTTTGGATAGACATCTCCAGGTCCAGAATAGGCGCTTGATTGCACCTTTCAGATCACCTTCCTTAACTGTGAACTTCATAGAGGTGTGTGCCCACCTATGGACAGCATGCTCACAGTTCCAAAATCTTCTCTCATGAATTGTTCCTTTCTATGTTGAACTTAGTTCTACTGTCTATGTCAACATAGGAATACACATATAATGTCCATAGATGTCCAGACACACACTACATGCTCAAAATTAGTCTTCAGATGCCAGTCTACAATTTCTGAGGCACATTCCCAGATAGAATATGAAGAAAAAATAGAACATATTGAATGTTGTATTATCCTGGCTCCACAGCAATCTTCACACATTACTTCAAATTTGGAAGGCTTATCAAATAAAAGGGTCCTGAATCCCTGACCCAACCATCCAGATATTTAGCCATCATAATGCTGAATAAATGGGATAACGTGATCAGAGGATCATCAATAGTTTCTGTCACTTGGTATAAATATCTGTTGAAAAAAACCTTTTGAACTCCTGGATGACTTGGTGTTTCCCAATCCAGGTAGAAGATCCTCATGTCCACAGGACTGTATGGTACTGAGGCTCCATTTACCATGTCTGAAATGGGAAATTCTTCAATCAGGCAGGGTTAGAGAGAAGACAGGGCTAGAGAGAAGGTGAATATGGACTGGCTGCCCCAAAAGTCTGTGAAATCCCTGTTACTGGAGAAGTTAAACTATGACTGAACAAGGCCCTGGGCAACCAGATGGCAACCTCAAGAGGTGGCAACAGATTTTCTGTTCTTTTGAATACTGGTACACATCTGCTCCCACTGCTGCTTCTGTGATCAGCTGTGACCATCCTACAAATGCTGGGGCACTGCTTTGCGTCACATTTGTGGGGTCCCACCCTGTCTTCGTGCAGAAATCACTGATCCATCCACACAAGCATGAAGTTGTGCAGAAATCCAGTGCCAGAACAGAAAACAACCCAGCCCTGAATCACTATTTTTGTCTCCCTCTGGAAGCAAATCTGAGCTGTTCTGATGAATTTGCTCATGGTGGGAACTCAGACTGAGCTGGAATGATTTGGGCCCAGCTAAACATGTGGTTTTAGTCCCTGTCTGCAGGGCTGAAGAGACATAAAGACTTTCAGAACAGTTAGAGATGAAAGGTTATTAGACGTCTCCTTTCTATATGCTTCCTCAGTAATCTATGCAGGGATGAACAAAGGTTTATGGGGGTCATAAGAATAATATGATTTGATAACTTTTTCACTTAAAAAAAAAAACCAAACAAACAAAAAAAACAACTCAACAAAACCTTCATGCTACTTTCCTTTGCACAGCTCACCTACTGAAATTTATGTTTTCACGGACAGCATAAAGGTGCTCATATTCAATGTATACTTACATTCACTTCCACCCTTTCCCTTGCCCCGCAACTCCCTTTTTAAAAACTGCTAGTAGAATCATTTCCTTTATTCTAAGATAAAATGATTTATAATCAATTAATAAGCATTGCTGAGGTTTTTGTTTGCCTGAAGCATCATTTCCTATTCAGTTTTTGCATCTGAACTATTCAGCATTGCCTTTTGGTTCTCTCTGAAAATACTCTTGAGAAGTCAGGCTTATCAGCCAAGAAGCATCCAACAGAGAAGCATGTGCATTTATAAAAAGACTATCACTTTTGTGCTAACTTTGATTGCCAGTTTCTACACTTAAAATGAAAATGAAGCTGGTGGTAAAGCCACATATCTGAATTCATTACACTGAATTATATGTATTTCCTTTCTTTCCTTCAATTCCCTCAAGTGGCATAGATTAATTTATAGAGCGTATGTGTTTTTAACATCTGCAAAATTCTCATGTGGATTGATGTACTGAGAATAAAACTTAAAGCAGCCATTCTGAGGGTAATACAAACATTATTCCTCTTAATGATTTTTGCAGACCTGTATTTTTGAATGTCATTTTGGGAAGCGGGAGTGGTATAAGGGCAATTAAAGAAGTCACTTTACTGACACAGTAGGATACGTATAATTGCACAGGCCACAAAGCATAAGAAGTCGCATTGAATGGGAAGACTGATTTTCCAAAGAGATTTGTGGGAAGACATTCTGAATCCACAAAATTTGTCCTCCAGAATAAATGACTCAAAGCACTTCTTCCTCTGAGCACCTGATTTACATTAGCAACTGGTTACTTAGAGGCAGAAGCACTGTGATTTGTGTCCAAAAGCTGGTTTTGTATACAGATTTTCCTCATTATAATGGAAATTACTGGTTTTGAAATTTTTGTCCTGAAATGCCTATAACCAAAATCCAGTGTTTTTGAAAACAAATTTAGTACATCCCAGTCTGGTCACTCCATCATTTCTTTGTGTCTTTAAACAAAGTGGGAGCAAGGTAACAGTTTGTCCTTTTCCTTCTTTGATCATATGTCAAAATGACAGCAACACCAACCTGTCTAATGATTTCTGGCTATCACCGACTTAACCAGAAGCAAACACTATACCCTGAAGATCACATTGTGATTTAACTTCACAT
Source organism: Hirundo rustica (assembly GCF_015227805.2). Classification (NCBI taxonomy): domain Eukaryota; kingdom Metazoa; phylum Chordata; class Aves; order Passeriformes; family Hirundinidae; genus Hirundo; species Hirundo rustica. Next base: position 25,056,891 of record NC_053450.1, on the reverse strand, counting down.
TCTTCAAATTCCCCAATCCATGTTTCAGATGGTTAAAATTAGAGAGAAAGAGCTTGTTCACCATAGAAGATATTCCTGTAGACTTCAAAGAGAAGCATTTAAAAAATTGGTAGTGAATCACAGTGCAATTCAGATTGGAAGAGACCTCTGAAAGTCACTTAGTCCCAACTCCTCAAAGCAGGGCTGACATCAAAGTTGGGTCAGGTTGCTTGGGATACTTTCCAGTCAGCTTGAAAATCTCCAAGGACACCTCCACCACCTCTCTAGATGGCCTGTTACTTTGCTTAACCACTGTTATAATGGATTTTTTTTTTTTTTTTTAAATGTAATCTCTCTGCCATAAAGTGCAACTGTTGCTTCCTGTCTTTCACTGTTTGCCCCTGAGAAAAGTCTGACTTCATCTTCTCTGTAAACACCCATTAAGTGGTGGAAGATGATAATTAGAGCCATCCTTCTAGTCTTCCCTAGACCAAACAAATCCTCATTCTCTCCTCATACAATGTGCGCTCCAGCCCACTCTGCTTGACTCACTTCAGTTTGCTGATGATTCTTGCACTAAGAAGTTCAAAACTGATACAGTGCTTCTTGCAAGTGTTGAGCAGAGGAGAATTCCCCTATCACCAGAAAAGGCTACTAGTGCAGCCCCGGATGCCCCTGTCTCAAGGCCTTATTGCTGACTTAATACTCAGTCTGCTGCCCCGCAAGACAGCAGATCTTTCTCTGCAAAGCTGATGCCTAACCTTGCATCAGCCAAAGTGGAGTGTTGCATGGGGTTATTCCAACCTAGGAGGATGACTTTGCCTTTGGCTTTGTTGAAGCTGGATTCCCCATCACCCTCTGTCTCAGTGTATTTTTAGCTCTTGCCCAGTTTGAGGTCATCCACAAACTTGATTGATATCTGACAAAGCACTGGAAAAGGTATTGAAACATCAGTTCCTGTATCAAATGTTTGCATGTCAGGCTCCAAACTGTTGGCAAAAAAAAAATCTTGACTGACTTTTCCACTATCTCCCCTTCGAGCTCTGTCCCTTAAAGAGTCTGTTGGAAAGACAAGGCAAAGTCCTGCTGTGACACCCATAGTGCAGCCTGGTGCTGATCCACAGGCTCCTTTTATTCCTGCCCGCATACTTCCCTTTGACTGACATGACTGTTCAGGTCCTTGCTCCTGGTCCCTTCTCTTTTCTAGAGATCTGTGGTCAAAAATAGTGTTTCGCTTGACAGTCCTGAATCCCTTAGATCTTGTAATTTTGATCTCACTGAAAAATCAGACACTTGAGCTTATATGTGATTTTATCAATGACAGGAAAACACATGTAATCTGTAATGGTTATCCCATTAACAACAGTATTTTTAGCACACAGAAGCTTTCTTAAGAGAAACCAGTTAGTGTAACATTTGCTGTGCAGTTCATAAGGTGCAAAATGTATATTCTTTTATTAAGGCCCAGCTGTCTTTTCTGTTAGTTCTGACTACTCTGTCCTTTTTCCATAGTTCAATAATAGCTGTAGTAACTTTAATGAGTAATTAGATAAAAGAACATTTTATTAGAATTATAAAATGAGGCAAATTTCTTTTCATGATGATAAGTCTCGTGAAAAAGGATTGCTCTGCTGGGCTGAGGAGGACACTCAAAGGAGGGTGCCCTGGGAGAAGAAATGGACCTTTGCTGATATGTGCATTTCTCTTTGTTGCTATGGGATTATTTATGGATAAAGTAGATCCCTCAGATATATTCTACCTGCAAATTCACAAAGTCTCAAAACAGGCATTTAGTTTTGGGAAAAGCACTTTGCATGTCACTAAATTTGCCAGGTGCTACAAAAATTGGCTACAGCTCTGCTCTTTCTGAAAGAATAGAGAGCAGCCTCTAGCAGTGAAGTTTTGAGGCTCATCTGGGCTGTGGTGGTTCAGGAAAGATCCTTGTCAAATGTCCCCATCCTTTCTGCAACACCAGATGCACAGGGACCCTGTGCTGCATGTGGTGGTTTGATGTCCCAAGGTGTAACTCCTCGCCCCAGGGGAGCCACAGGCTGAGGCTGGTGCTGGAGGGGTGACACGGGCTCTGAAATGCTGCCTGTTGTTTTGCACTGCAGGAGGGTGCTCTGTGTCTCTGCCTTTCTTCCTGCTCAGGGTTTTTCACAGGGAAAATTGCTTTTCCAGAAATGAATGGAAATGGGAAATTCTTGTGGGGAAATTCTATTTTTAATCAGACTCGGCCGTTCCTTACCAGCTCATTAGAGGGACGGTCAGCTACCTACCCCTGTATCAAGGCAGATAAAAGAATATGATTTTAATCTAATAGCACTCTTTCATTTACTTTCTGTAGCTGTAAATGACAGTGAGACTACAGCATATTCCTCTCAAGGGATCTGACTTAAATTACATTCATATATCACCTATCATCTCTTCAGTTTAGTGAGAGATTCACAAAATACATCAATAATCACCATTTAACCAAATCAAATTATTTTCCCTTGATTTGGAGCAAGAGGCAGTTTTAAACTCATGCAAGATGAAAAACAAAGCCAAAATGTTGGGCTTCAAATTTGGCTTTGTGTGGTTAAAATAAATTTCCTATACAATTTTAATAATGTCTAACTAAGCTTGTGTACTCTGAATGAGTATACACAGCAAGCTATGCTCCTGTACTCAAGACCTCAATTTATCTCATCATTCAGAATCTAGGCCTTCTTAATGAGTTTTTAGAGACTGTTCTCTTACAAATATTTTTTGTTCTTTCAAAGTCATCTGGCCTTCCCTTTTTTCTGTTTTATCTTGATTTAATATATCATAATTCTGCTCTCAATCTTTCAAGTAGCAGTATATATCAAATAACTGAGAGCCTTCATGCTGCCTTCAGAAATACTTATCCTTCCCATCTGTTACTAAGCACTTTAATCACATTTTTCCTTGTTGTGGCTATTGCAATCCTTGCCGGTGTGTTTCATGGTACAGGGATATGGTTGGGCATGGGATAATTCTGATGATGATTTGGGATTGATATAATTACTCCTGTTACTTCTTTTACAAATACAAGCAATGAAACAATAGAAAATTTTTATTTACATATATATCTTCTGTGTGAGGAAATATCTCGGCTGAGATAGGTGGTTGCGGTGGTACCAGAAGGGGACTTGTCACAAGGCAGTGAACAGGGAATAACTGGAACTCAACAGGATGAAGTTTTTTGTGCAGTCATATTCCACTGCTCTGAAACCAAATAAATCTTATTTAAGTCTATGTAGGGCCTTTTTTTGTGTTGTACTGGGACCCAAGTGCCTTTGAACTGTGAAGAAACTGAAGTGGCAAAAGCTTAGCATCGTCGCTTTTTCTTGGCCCTCATGGAGATTCTAATTCCAAAACCCCTCTACTTAAAAAGCTCTAGCAAAATTGAAAAAATATGTCTATATATGGCAATTGGATCCTGTTACATGGGTTGGGTCCCCAGGGATGGCCATACCTTCAGACAGCAGAATGAAGACAGCTCATCATTGCAGTCCATTACATTATCTAACCTCTGCCTCCTCCTTCAGCAGAAACTGCTGTAAGACAGACAAAAGAGTTTTGAACAGGCTGTGGTACCTTAGGGGAAACCAGGTGTCATTAGTGAGCATAGAAAAATAATACAGAGAACAAAAGACAAAAAAGCTGAAACACTATTTTTGGCACAATGAGTAAAATCACAGGACTGCCTTTCTAGGAGACCCAAAAATATACTACCTCTTCCTTTTGCTTTTTTCCCGGCCCACTGAACTTTTCTTTACTTCCTGAAAGGTAGGAGAGTTGGTGTGTGTTGCCATCAACCACTGAACATCATCAGTGATTCTCAGGTTGAGGCTGGAGCCTCTCCTCTATGCTCTCAGTTGAAGCCTTAAACAAATGGGAAGAAGAGGGATAACCTTTCCACCAAGGTGGTTGAGAGTCACAGCTGCTGAGCAGCCCTTGAGGATGACTCATTTCTGCATCCAGTGGAAGCAGAACAGGGAGGAAGGTGTGTGAGATTTTGGCTACTCAGTACCATTGAGGGTCAAGAGCTCCAGCTTCTCTTGGGACAAGTTCAGACAAATTCAATGACAAACCACAGACTTCATTAAGGCTTTAGTCTTCCTAGGAATGAGAAGAAGCTGGGCAAAGGGTTCAAGGACCACATTTTTATTCTATTTAGGGGTTTAAATATGATGCAGTACTGTGACCTTCATGGATCTAACTCCAGGCCCTTCTAGACAGATCTAAACCAACAGCAAATCCATACAGTAAAACAAATTAATTTCTAGAAAGGAAAACTATCCTGTGTATTCCTATAGTTAAAATGACTCCCAACACTCTGTTTTGGTGCTTCTGTCATAATAAAAAGCTTTCATTATGTCGTTACAATGTGGGACAGTTTCAGTGTAAGGAATTGAGACCTCATGTATTACAGAACAATGCTGGGCTAATCTAGACCAGTGCTGTTAGATAGCTGCACATCAGCAGAAGCTGTTGAACCTGGTCTTTGCTTTTATTCATAGAGACAACTGCAATGGAGAACAGATAGTAAAAAGCAGTGATTCATTCAAGCTAGACCAGGGATGTACATCTTTTATGTTTCCTCATCTGCACTGCTTTATGGGCTATATGTTTTCTGTCTTCCTCTTTCCACATTTGGTCTCCCACCATTTACGTGCCACTGTAGGCAATGTGCCAGATTGCCACTTAAAACATGAAAAATCAGAAAAGAGGAAAGAGAGGCACAAATAAAAGGCAAGTGTGCAGCACTCACATCTCTGTGTCCTTTCTTGACAAGCAGCACTTCCATTTGTGTTGGGGTGCCAGTTTTATCAAACTTCTGACTTGTATCAATTTTTAGCAGCATGGATAATTTATTGCATCTAGGATGATAGAAAACTGGCTTTATACATCATTCAGCTTGCAAAGGATGTGTAGCTTCAGTTCCTTAATGGTGTCATTTTGGCTGAATGCTATTAACAGATTACCCCTGCCTAGGGCAGTGGAGCATGTGCAGCAGAAAGATAACCTTGTGTTCGTAATTTAATATTAACTGTTTTCTCCATAGTACCTCTTTCCAGTACATTAACAACAAACCAATATGGCCTTGTCCCCTGCGGTCGTATTCTTCAGCAAAAAAATGGATTACATGATAGCAAGTTCCTGAAGATTTCCAATGAAGTATTACAAATCACTCAACGTCTGCTATGCAGAAATAAAAAATAAACAGGCTTAGATTCAATCAAATTTAATTCCTCCAATTTAGCTTTACCGCACTTCAAAGGGTGCTCTTATTAATGTCTTGGTGAAAAAATGTAACAGTAATTTTTCCCTCTTCTTATACTGAAAGCCTCCAGTTGTGTTCAACATACAGTAAGATCAAGAACAAGGGGGGGTGGGGGGGGCGGTGGTTTTTGGTTTGATTTTGGTGGGGTTTTTTGGTGTGGGATTTTTTTTTGTTTTTTTGGGGAGGTTTTTTTTGTGGTTTTTTGGGTTTTTTTTGTGAATACTCTGACACAGTTTGATATAAAAGTGTAAGCCATTTACACAAAACTCTTTATGGAATTTTTATCCTATTCCATTCCCGGGAGCTAAATTTATATCCTGCATTAGCTATCATAGCACTAGAGTATTAGTCTTCTTGCAAGCAGTTCAGGGCAGTCTGAGGGCCCTATCACTCTCTACCACTCACATACACAGGCATTATGGGTTTATCTCATCTTCTGCAGCAAGTACTAGGCCCAATTCATTCCTTTAGGCTACTTTACTAATAACTTATTCCTTATCAGGGCCTCTCCACCTCAGCTTGTGATCAAAGACCCAATTAATGGAATGGAGAAAGGTGAAGCATTCAAATAATGGAGACAGCTGTTTTTCTCTGTTAGAGAAAATCCATTTGTATTGTTATCACAAGCTCCAAGTTCTGCAGCTTCTGTTTAATTCAGTCTCCCTCTATTTCTGCTGATGATAAAAAGTCACAATGAACCCAAAAGAGAATGGCAGAAATATCACTGTGTTTCAACTCAGCCTGGGTGTTATCAACTTGAAAGTGAAAATACAAGCAGATAAGGAAAGGAAATGTCCAACAAAGACCATATCAAATTTTCAAAAATTGTACTTTCATGCAGCATTCTTCAGTCACCTTTCTGAATGTTTTTGAGATCCTGATATATGCTCCCTGTGTTGGCTGCTTGAATCAGAGGAGCAGGGAGTGATAATATCATGGGTCCCACCTCAATTGAAAAGTAATTAAAGACGTAGAGGAATCACAATTGGCTGGCATGAACATTGTCAGTGACCTGTAGTTTGTTCTGAGCCTTGGTGTCTGGGACCCCATGGATGAGCTGGTTGTTTATGTCACCATCACTGGTCAATGAGGTCGGATTTTTATCTGATAGTAAAGAGCCACGCCATCCTCAGGCCTGATGCTAAAGTTTCTCCTTAACAGTCTCCTAGGTGCAAATCTGCCCAGACTATCACAAATGAACCTACCCACTCTGTGTTACAGCAGTTCATTTCATAGTCGTGTAAAGGCCACATTGCCATTCCCTTCCTCACCCCTTTGTAATCATGTTGTCACACTGTCACATACGGGGATGACATGGGCAGAACACTGTGATTACACTTAATTGAGTGACGGAAGACTTGCAAGTTTAAAGCACAATGGTGAATACCAATTATGCATCCTTAAAAATGACACTATGCAAAAGGAAGCTGTAGGATGCACCTACTCAATACGCTCTGTATGTGTGAGTGTGCAAGGAGCACCTTGCTCCATTTCGCAGTACATGTTCTTGTTTTTCTTATATGCAAACCAAATGTTATTTAGAGATTGCTAGGCTATTATCATGCTGGGGGGGATGGTCTGGAGGTCTTTTTGATTACTTGGGAAACCTTTAGATTTGGTGTTTCAGAAATGAGGACTAAAACCACTATGTTTCAGTTCTCATCTCAGTGTGGACAATGAGCACAATAAACAGGCACAAAACTGCAGTGTATGTGATGAGTTAAGACAGAGAAGCTTTTCCCAGGCTGATTGTGCACAGGGGATCACAGAATCTGTGTTAGGCTGAATAAGGAAAAATGCATTATGCACTTGCATGTATGATGAACATTTAAAAAAGGACTGTGTGGAAACAAAGAATGATTCACAATAAACATGGAATGGTGAACATACAGCTACAGCTGTAGCTTTTGAATCTACATAGACACCAAACATTGCAATTTTAACATGGAAGTTTCACATTTGATAGCCAGTAAGCCAGCTGAATAGCATTATTTTTTTCCATGTCGGGAGTTTACTTATCCTCCCACCCTGTTATTAAACTCATATCCAAAAGAAAATAGAAAGCTTCGCTTAAAACAATATCATATATAAAGTCTACAACTATAAATAAATTCCAAATTGAATAGTAAAATGTATGGATACAAATATAATTTTTTGTATGTCTGTTGTATTGAAAACACAAAGAATGATGAAAAGTGACATTACGGTCTTTCATCAGGAATAAATTTGTAATTCTGCTCCACCTGTAGACTTCGCTGCTATAATACACCAAAAGAGAGTGGAGCTGTGAAGTCTCTTTTTTTCCCCATACTTCAGCAGCCTCTGCACAATGAAACCAGTCTTGAGGAATTATTCAAGAGTCTGAGAAAAATCTTAATGAAAGTGTATTTCTCATAAAGGCAAACCAGAATCACATGTATTGGGTAATCTTAGGGTGGTCTTGTAAGATGTGAAGTGCCTTAAGGGTGGTCTCTTACATTGGTTTCCCTAGATAATAAAACATTAACGACAACCCACGGCACTGAATGGAACAATTGTAAGTGAAAATTGTGCGACCTGCTTCTAGGTCCCACCCCAGCTCCTGAAACCAAACAAGCAATAAGCCTGCTAAAGGAGCAATCTGAGCAAGAAAGGTTCAGGGTACCCAAAGACCTGAAAATTTTTCCAAGAGCCCACTATACTGGATTTTGAGGGGAGTGAGAGGGATGATCTTATTCTAACCAAAGTTTAGAGGAAAAGCAAGTAAACACTCCTCCACTTTCAGATACAGCACTGTACCTGTTGGCTTCTGAAAGAATTTTTCTCATGATTAGTAGAGCAGATGAGCTTCCAAGGTGAAATTTTCTCTCTACATTGAATATCTACAAATATTTAGGTATTCTTAATACAATTTTTCTGGTTCAGTCAAAACATAATACTACCTATACTATATACTATCTAGCCAATTTCTTTAAAGACATTATAAGAGAGAAGAATAATTATATTTTTTGCTAACTAGTGAATCTTCATGTACCCATCTTTGTCCTGTGGAACATGCTCTTTTATGCTAGTTCACTGACAAGCTATGACAGCAACTCATATCCGAACTGCTCAGGCAGTGAGATTGTTTACCCCACTTAGGAGGAGGACCAGTCTCCTCCTCCAGCATCGCTCAGTCAGGCTGAGCTGAAGGATTGCTACTCTCAGACGAACCAGATAAACAAAGATTTCTCTCTCCTCCAAGGGCATCTGGAAATAATGCAGTCAAGTTAATGGAGTTACACTAATATACAACTAATAGCAAGAAAAGACATAAGCCTGGGGTTATACACTCAGATTGGGCAACCTATCAACCAAAGTAAAGCCTTCATGAAAACTTCTGATGGGAATTTATTTTCCAAATGCCCATTTGCAATTTTATAGCTACAACTTTGGCTGGCTTCTGCACTCATTTCCATTCCTGCGGCTGCAGCAGCCTCTGTGTATTTACAGCAGAGAGCACAATGTGACCTTTGTCTTTTCCAGAATTTGGCTGAGAAGGCTGTGCAGCTGCAAATGGATCCAGGTGCTGAGGCCAACGGCCAGGAGTGGCTCGGACATCAATGGAAGTGGCAGCCTTCACGCCTGGTCACCTGAGCTCTCAGGGAAAGCAAACATACATTGCCCCACCCTTCGCTCCTCTTCCCACCTCTGTGCTCAGAACTCTCAAGGTTTGGGGTATTTTTCCTAGAATTGCCCTTCACTTTGATTTTGTGTGTTACCTTCAGTGATTTCTATGTGGAGATTTAAAACATGAACAGCCAGAAGTTAAAACACGAGAGCTAGAGCTCTTGTTTGAAGAATATCCTCCAGTAGCTTTGATGTTATAAGCTCCAGTTGTTCTCAAATCCAACTTTACTATACTACTAGGAGAGTCCTAATCTGTAAATTGTGAAACAAGTAGCTGCCACAATAAAATCCCAGCATTTGATAAACAATGTTATTTATCATTAGCTAGCTGGTACTACTGTACTTGTTCTTCTGCAAGCAGCAAATTATTCAAGTGTGTGATACTTGGATAATACTCTGAAGTTTTGAGCCCCCTTGTAATTCAATAAATGAAATTAAATCCCAAAATCCATCTCTGAAAAACTAGCATATCCATAATATATGAACTTCCCTGTGAACTTATGAACTATGCTGAGCTTTTTCTTTGGATTTCAAGAAGATGTAATCAAAAAACCAAGACTGAGCAAAAAGGTCTGTTATTGAAAAGTTATAGGTGTATTGAGACTTTTTAATAGGAATGTTGGAATTGCCATAAGAATTATAGGCATGGGCCTGATAAATTAAGAGTTTTCAGGGGTTTACAGCTGGATTTTTTCCTCTTTCTTTGCACTGCTGCGTACACCTAGTCCATGAGGAATAAAAGTAAAGAAGATTAAGAAAATAAATATCAGCTTAAAATATCAAGTCTTGAAATAATATTTAGTCCTGCTCTAGCTCTTCACAGACTAATTTCATACTTCAAAAATGGTAAAAGTCTTTATGGTTGGATGTACAATTGTGAAAAATCAGGTATTTGGGTGTTTGTTTGCTAAGTTTTATAGTAAAATATCACCTATTTTTCTTAACTTCACGTAAAGACTCACTCCTGAAAGGCAAAAATCATCCTGGGTGAATCAAGTGGCCTTAGCTCCAATTTAAGCAGTTACAGTGCAGGGCTGGATAGTTTCACACCCTTCTCCACTAAGACCTTTGACAAAGTCTCTAGAAACTCTACACTTTTTCCAGTGCCACTGTCCTCCTGTAATCATAGTCCAAGAGCTGGCTTGTCCCTTAAGAATCCAGTTTTATGGGTTTTCATTGGGCTCAAAGCACCAGAAGCCTTAAGACATTGTTACTTCCTGTCCACAAATGACAGACAAATGAGGTTAAACAGGAGCAAGACTATGCCAGTCAGAGTGCTACTTTCATGTTCTTCCTCCCCCACAAGGGATTGAAAAGATGGAGTCCAAGGATGGGAACGGACTGTACCTGAGACAAGGTTTATACAGTGGGAATTCTGTAGCCTTTATAAAACACCTGGCATGCAAAATTGATAATGCTTCAATCTGGCGCTTAAATCCATCCCTATGCCTGTCTTCATTCATCAGCACCTCCTCATCAAGAAGTTTTATGAAATATTCCACTTTTTCCTTCTTTGGGTAATCTTTTTGACTTGTGCTTTTAATATTTAATAATTACCCACACATGATTTAACCCTGCTACAAATGAGATTTCAAGTCAGCATCTGCTCCAACTTCATGTTACTCAGAGACTTCAAGTTACTGATGACATACATATGTGGCTTGTTTTGCCAAGTCTGCATACTCCCAACAGCACAGCTTCAGAAGTAACTTCCACTCCCTCCCTCCTCTCTCCTTCTCACATGTCTTTGTTCACAACATATTCAGTCCTTTCCCTATTTTTTTTCTTGTTCAGGCACCAAAAATAGCTTTTGTAGCTTGATAACAAATTTTATATCCAGGCCAGCAGTTTTGAGATGAATGATGCTTTTCATTTATTATTATTACTGTTGTCTTAAGACCTGAAGATAAGATGGATGTTACATTCATAGAAAATACTGGATAAAATTCCACTCCCATTGAAATCACAGGAGTTTTCAGCACTGACTTCAGTCAGGACAGGCTTTCTTCACCATCTTTGTCACAGGCTGGACAATATTGAATCCTGGTTTTCTGAAATGATCTATTTTTTATTTCCTTGTTTTCTCTTAATCAAAGCAGGGTATTAAAACAATTCGCCAGGGAGCCCCCAGTCACAGGGACAATGAAAGGAGAATGTCTTAAGTGGCAAGAGGAATTTCCCTGATGTTGCCTATCAACTACACACAAAGAACAAGCCTTAGGTGAACCAGCCCTTCCTGTACACTGTTTGACTGGTGATACAGACCATAAAATCAATGACCTGAGATAATTTTGGGGAAAATCCTCTTTTCTATCTTCTTTCACAGAAAAGAAAAGCAGACTTGGTATTGCTCTCCAGTTTTCCAAAGATATCTCCCAAAACACAAGACGTGTCAAGTGGTTAATACCTTTTGAACTTTCCTTTGAGCTTTCCTCTGTGGTTAGGGCCCTCTGAGCCTGCGACGTAGCAGCTGACAGAGATTAAGTTTCTGTATGCACACACAGTTCAAACTGCACTTAGAAAAGCCACATTTGGTCATTGTTTACTTAAGTTTGCAGCAACAAATACAGATGCATGGATTTGAATGTACACCTGGCATTAATCAGCTGTTGCTATTTCACAGCTGTCTCCAAGCAAGGCAAAATGCTGGAGTGGAAATACAGTTTCAGAATAACCAGAAACCTTTAAGGGACTCACAGGGAGGAGGGGAAGCCCCCCTTATAAAATTTGCTTCCAGCTTGTTTCAGCCTTCAGAGTTGGGGTTTTTTTCTGAGTTAAATCCCTCCTCTTATGAAGAGATCCACAGTTTTTCAGCTGAAGCGTGTGTATATATATGTATGTATGTGCATATACATGCTTCAAGAATCTGCACAGACCCTGTCTAACACTGGAAAGGGCCCACACTTGCTATAGCCAGGGGCCAAGGAGACATGAAAAGGCAAAGAGCAGTAATACTGAAGTGGTGCCCACCTTTTCTAACACATTTTAGGAGATTTTCAGTGCTGAGGGCGGAATACTACTTCGTCACTCAACCCAGATATAACAGATCAGAGAGGGTTAAAAAAAATGCTCTAATTCTTATCGATACATCATTTGAATTCAATCTCATTTCTTCCTGTTGTTGATGAGGAAGGACAGCTGATTCTGGGGACAGGAGGACAGGGTTGCTGGGAGAGCCAGTGCCAGCAGCTGCAGGGAGATGAGCAGGTGCTCCAGCAGCCTAGGTGAGGACCATCCATCCATCCATCCATCCATCCATCCATCCATCCATCCATCCATCCATCCATCCACCCATCCATCCATCCATCCATCCCCCATTCCTTGGCACCGTGGCAGCCCCAACACAGTGGGCTGCAGACTAAGTGGGTCACTTGTTGCAGGCACATGCTACCTGGGCTTGCAGCATCTCCCCAGCCTGCCTGCCGCTGCCAGATGGAGTTTAGGATGTTTGGCTCTCAGCTGCAGGCCCCAGTGGGGACTTCCCACCTTTGCAATGTCTTTCTCTCTCAGCCATGAAATATTCCCGTGCTGAGTTCAGCAGAAGCACTCAGGTAAGAAAGACCTTCCTCCAGGACAGACCCTTCCTCCTAGAAAATCATTTTCTTTGGGTATAAAGCAGCCAGTTTGTTTGGTTTTTAAGTTTTGAAAGGTGTTGTAACACCAGGCATATCTGAGGGGGCAGTGCTGAAGATTTCAGGCTCATTAGGCAACAGCAGTTGTTGATCATCAGCTGCATAAGATATTGGTAGCATGTAAGGGAGGGAAAACAGGCATTCGTCAGTGACAGTTTTCACTAACCAGGTCTGACATGTACATTTATCTGTTCTCTGGTTAGATGGTGAACAATGTGTGAGTTTTGATGAATTTACAATATTTCTGACAAATAGCTAGGAAATGAAAACTGAATTTATAAAGACAGTAAAAACAAAAACCACAATTCAGTTCCTGAAGATCTTCAATTTGAGGTTGCAGAGGACAAATGCAAGTGAAGGCAGTTATATATATATCAATTACTGGGCATATTTATCTCATCCAAGAATAGTGATAATTTACTCAGTTCTCTACAACTAGATTATAATCTGCATAGATTGTATCTTCTAGATACATAAAAATAAATGCTGCTTCTTTGTCTTCCATTTTATGATTATTCTGTACTTTCATTCTTTGGGGTTTTTTGTGTGCTAGAAAAACGTGTAACTTTCAGAAATGAGGGCAATATATAATTACTTCATAGATAATTTAACACAAGGGAAAATCCTCCACTCCTCTTTGCCTCCCAGAGGGTGCCTACACTGTGAGCACCAAATGGACTGCAATATGGGTAGTTAAATGCAAATTCACAGAATCATGGAATCACAGAATGGACCAGGTTGGAAGGGACCATAGTGGGTCGTCTGGTCCAGCCCCTCTGCTCAGCTCCCAGGGCACATGGCACAGAATTGCATGCAGACAGTTCTTGACTATCTCCAGAGACAGAGGCTACACAACCTCTCCAGGCAATCTGCTCCTCTGCTCCATCACTTGCACAATGAAGAAATCCTTTTTCATGTTCAAGTGGAACTTCCTGTGCATCAGTTTCTCCCATTTCCTCTTGTCATCTCGTTGGCACCACTGAGCAGAGCCTGGCTCCATCCTCTTGACACCCTCCCTCCAGATACAGATAGACATTGATGGGATCTCCTCTCAGTCATCTCTTCTCGAGGCTGAACAGGCCCAGATCCCTCAGCCTGTCCTGTAGGAGAGATGCCCCCTTAAACATTTTGTTACCCTCCTCTGAACTCATTTGAGGACCTCCGCCCATTTAATACAGAATACCTTTTATATTTTTAGATAGCAGATGAATGACCCATTTCTCTGCCATTTTCCAATTACCAGCGTGAAGAGAAATATATGTGTCTGTGCACATATTTAATTTGTTTATGCTGGACTAAGACTGGGATAATGAGCATAGACTATGAGAGGACTACTGGTATGAGGAGAACCCAGTTCTATATGACGCTGTGGGACACTGCTTGTGTTATGACCTACATTTTGGAAAGATAAATATGCAACAGATATGTGGCTATTTATCTTCACAAATACCTCTTTTCTGCAAGGTCTTTTCTGTATCAGTGGATGTGGGATTTTGCGTTGCCTAAGAAAACCCCATCTTTCTATCTAAACCTAAGACATTTAAATTCTGTTAGTAACATTTTAGGTTTTTTTAATTACCCATTTCTTACCAAAAGTCACATCCTTCTCTGTTTCATGGAGATAGAGGGTGTTCCTCACAAAGAGGCTAAATTTCTGTCTGAGGGTCAGTGAAATGTGCTTTACAGCTGAGATAAGCTCTTCTCCTGCATATCTTTATAAATCATTATCTATGTTCATCCATGTGTTGAAATGCTAGTTGGGATTTAAAGCTTGTTCAACATGTTAAGGGCCAGTTGCAGGTCACCGATATGAAAGTCTATTAATTATTAGTATTTGTGACAATGAAATTTACAGACAAAACTGTAGATACAGATAGATAACTTCATAATCCTTTGCAAGCACAACGGGAAACTCAGTGTTCACCTTAGTGAATACTTATTCATCTAAACATCACTGTTCTATTCAGATGGGATATTTGTCTCAATATTCAGAGGTTTTACAATAACGGAAACAGAGTTGCAAAAAATAGATAACTTTAAGCATGAACTTAGAGTTTATCAGTTATCATAAATCATTGAACAAGTTATAGTCTCATGTTAAAAAAAATAAAATGCAAAAGAAGGAAAAAATTAATCATATTGGTTAACTTCTGATATTTGAAACACAGGTACCTCCATCTGAACAAGTCACACCAAGAGCTTTTTATAGCTAATAAAGGGAAGGTTGTCCTTTTGAATTTAGCAATTGCTCTGATTTTCTTTAGATATTTACTAAAGTATGTTAGAAATGTATCATTCTCTCTGCAGGCCATAAAAGTCTAGACAACTAGCTCAAATATTGGCATTTCCACTGCAAATGTCTCCTTTTGGCCAGAGAGATATTGCCCTTGGAGTTTACACCAGTAGTTAGTGATCTAAAATGGTTCAGAGTGTAATGGATAAGAAAGCATCTCTCTGGTCCTTGACCATCTAGCTCTCTGTGCAGAAGCAAACTAATAACAACAGCTTTATTGCTGTTGATGTTTTTGTAAGTCACCTTTCCTGGTATAACTGTTAACATGCATTTGGAGTGCATTATATCTTTGCCATCACTTTGAACTTTTTTCTCAATGCTCAATGTTTATGCTTCTTCTAAAGAATTTCAGGCTTGTAAGAAGGTCAGGTTCTCAGCTAGGGTCAGCGAATGCAGTGCATTTTTAAATGCACAGACCCCGATCAGTGTACTTAAGAGCTTCAGTACATCGTTTTGCAATCACGTATCTCAGAAATAATTTATACAATCAATTAAAGAGCATTATCAAGGGATGATTTGACAACTGTTGCCATGCCAACCAATGAAGCAGAAAGCTCCTCAGCGTTTAAAGGCTGCACCTGGTGATAGATATAGCAGATTTTGAGGACTCAGACAGAATCGCAGATGTCCAAAGGTGTGGAGAGAACATGATTTAAAGCTTGATGTTTTTCCATTTTTACTGGCGAAAGGGTGTTGATGGCATGTTGTTCACTTTCTCATTAAAATTCTGTCATTTTTCACAAAGTGTTCTGCATTCAGGGCTGAAAATTGAAGTGAGAATGCACTTTACAGACTGATAAAATATGATAGCAAAATGGATGATGTTCATTTGCAGGCTGAATTAATTAAAAAAAAAAAAGAGTTTGTGTCAGTGCATTTATGAAAAGCCCGTTAATCAAACACAACTTTACCAGCCTTAATGGACACATCTTAAACACTCCTGCATTAATATTTAAAATTCCAGTTAGCAAATGGCTCCTGGTGCATTGAGCTAAAAACTAATTAGAATAGGTCATTACAGGAATAAAACAGTACAAGCTGAAAGTACGTCTACTGTTGGCAACAACAGGTTAGTCATTGGATTCTCAGTACTGACATTTGTACTCACATCTTTACCTATACAGTAGCTCCACTCAATCAGGAAGTGAAATCTGCAAAAGTAAAATTTCATCCTGTCCTCCTATGCCATTTACATATTCTCACATCTGCGGGAATTATGGTTAAAACTTCTGGTCCATGTAAGTTTGGTGGCTGGAGCAGCCACTTTTTCATACATTTTTATGGTTATATCTCAGAATAGCAGTTTTGGGTGTGCAGTAGGATATTGCAGATCAGGTTATTGCAACTTCTCTGACACAATTACTTATGATGAACTTCTTGTGGTCTTGGAACACTGGGGCACTTACCTTGGTTGATGTCCTTTGAAATGCAAAGTAAATAAATAATGTGTGTGCAGAGACATCAAAGAATAGTTTCTCATGAGAATGGAAAACTTGCATAATACTAAATTCTCACTATAAATATTTTTCACATAGAGAATCCAGAATTATCCCTGTAAACTATTTCTGGGATGTTCCTCTTGACCCTAATCTAATGAAAACTGTTAGAGAATGGCTTTGTGTCATAAGTAAACCTATTTCTTTGAATAGCTTTGCTATATAAACTGCTAAATCTTGCTTTAAAATCTGTTACTTTCAACTCACTCGATAAAAGAAATAATTGACTCTGAATTATTAGTCTTTTACTACTTTTCTCTCAATGAAAAATTCCTCTGTTGTCTCTATTTCTTCACTCTGTAAAGACATCAGTTTTGCAAATTAGCATCCTCCTTGCAAATCAAACATCTTTGCAAAGTTAGCATCCTCCTTGCTCATCAAAATGAGATGAAGAAAAACATTCACCTAAATATACAAATACAAAAACGTGTGAAATGGAGCTCTGAGTCCCAAGCTGGCCCCTGTTGTCGTAGATATGTGCATCACCTGCCCCATTTCACAGAGCTGTGGCAGCCTAGCTTTCAGGCTATTTGAGAACCAAACTGCTTTTTTGACTTTAAGGAACTTTTAATTTCCCATCTTAATTTATTCATAGATGTTTTGTGAGGTAGGCTATTACATACATTTTCATGGTCCATCTCCTGCCATCTTTAAACCACATCCCTCGTATTCTTTAATCTTAAAAAATTGACCATGACAACATATTGCTTGGTGGAATACACTTGCAGTATATTCACTTGGAAACAACAACAGGAATCACAACCCTTGCCACACTAAAAAGTATCCCTTTCTTCCGGGTCTTGTATCTATTAGAAGAAAAATAAACAACAATACCAAACAAACCAAACCAAGCAAATAAAAACCCAAACAGAAGCTCAAGTTGGTGCCTATTTTGTGTGTAAAGCTAATGCAAAGCAATTTCATGTACAAAAATAGATTATTAAGAAGCAAATGAAGTGTTTCTTTATCTCACAGTAGAAGAAATTATGAGGCTGTGACTCTTATGCAAGCCTGTGTACTGAGAATATCTCAGTTCTTCTCACAGCCAAATGACCTGAGGACTTGGATAGGTGAGTAAATACATTCAGGTTGATTTGAAAATGTTTTAAACTGAAGTTATCAATCTAATTCTGGTTCCTGTTTCTGTGAATTGAACAAATGCCTGCTTGCCTAAGATATTCCACTAGCTTCTGTTGTGTCTCTTTTCATGCTGTGCCAGAACAAGTCCTGGCATTTCAGAACCCCCCCCAAAAAATCTTTGCTCTTGTTTTAATGCATTCCTTGAGGTCTCAGATCCCTACCTGCCTTCAACAAGGATGGATGGCCCACAGTGCTATTAACAGATGTGGTATCTTGATGCAGGTTGAAGATACAGGTCCAAGAGATGCTCCAAAGGTCTGGCCCAGCTCTAAGCAGGTACACAGTAATTTGGGGTGTGGATGCAAGACTAGTTATGTACTTCCTTTCAGTGGGATTAACTACGGCTGCTTGTTTGTCTTACTCATTGGGCCATCCTCCACAGATGAACAGTGGGGTGGAGGTATAATGCAAATTTGAGATTTTTTTTTTGGCCAGGAATAAACTTACAATTCTCTCCCAATCTGCAAGGTCTCAAATCTGCCCCTTAGGTTTAAGCTTAAGTTTCAGGCTTTCCTTAGAGTTACTCTAACAACAGAGGAAATGGCAAAGAGAAAGCGTCCACGTGGTCTTTGGGCAGTAGAGCCTCATTTTCACTTTCTCTCTTTTTGGAAGGAGAAAAACACCGAACATCTCACCAAGAATTCAGCTGCTGTGAGATCTTGCTGGATATTCATGATTTCTGATTTTGTATGAGGATTTGAACCTTAAAAGCAGGTTCCCAGTTCCCCAAGGCCATGCAGGTTTGCATAGGGAGACTGGATGCCCTCCTCCCAGCTCAAGCGCCAAGTTCCCCATGCCCTTTGCAGCCTGCTGAGCCCCCAGAAGTTCAGAGACAACCTTACCAGCACCAGACTGTGGCTTATCTGACTGCCTGTTGCACACAAGAAGTGAAGCAGCTTGAGTGTTTAAAAATTATTAACTTTGCTAGAAATTATTTCCAGTCTTCAGAGTCTGGTCTTTGGAGATGTTACGGCCTCTGTACGAGCCTTTTTCCTGTGTCAGGCAGAGGAGTTGAGCCAGACAGCTCCCTGGGGTGTAGTGAGTGGCTCTCTGAATGTTGGAAGTATATGTAGGCATCTATACATCCACTTTTCATCTACATATCTCTTTCAATGGTGTTTACTGGCTTTGTTTCACAGCTTATACATTTTATATATATACACCTTTATTTATCCTTATTTTAAATTCTCTTTCTGAACCTCAAATTAACATTCATTTAAAAATTTCAGACCACTCATGCCCGAGGAGAGCTGCAATCTCAATTTTTCTGTTTCTCTAATTCAGAGAAAAATGGTTTATCTGCTGCATGGTGACACGGCTTGAACATCAGTTGGAAAATTTCCTCTTCTGCACCCTGTGGATTCAAGTTTATGTGTTCTTCTCTCCGAAATACAATGTTAAGTTTGTTCTCATACAGGCACAAGAGGAAAATGAAATATATGCACTGTCATGAAGGACTGTCCTACCTTCTTGGCTGTTCTAGAAAGACAAAGGACTGGAAAGCCAGAGCACCATGGTCTTTAAAGTATAGCCACAACAACTCCTGTGAGGTTTATGGCATGAATTTGTTGCTGAATACAAGGCTTACTATAAGAACTTAGTTTCCTACTTGTCTCTTCCTTAAAGCCTTGCTCCTGGTGGCTTTGATGGGTCAAGGAAACAGCTAACAGCTCTGACCTAATATTTAGGAAGTAACCTGTATGCAGGTGCCAAACCCGTGTGGAGCATCTGTGCCTACAGGATCAGCTATCAGGCCAGCATAATTTCTGGGTCCTAACTTTAAATTTTGGGCTTTCAACTCCTTTGTATGTCTTGCTTCACCAGCTTACATCCCTACTGGCCCAAACGATGAGTGCCACTTCCTGGCAGGAACGGGTCTAGAGTCATCTGCAAACATTTTCATGTTGTTTGACTTCAGGAGAACTGGGGAAACTAAACATGACGTTCTTATTGTAAATCAGCACTTGGGCTTAAAAGATACATTGACTTCCAGGTTTCTGAAGATCTTTCAGCTCATCTGTCTTGTTTTCGCATTATGGTATAGGAAATGCAACTACATGCTCACATCTCAAATCAGAGACGGTAACAACTTACACCATTCCAAGTCTGTCATCATATCTAGCCATAAACCATCATATTCATTCCTCTTTTTATAAGCTGCACTCCCACAGGCAAAATTTTTGTCTAGCCCCAGTTTCAAAAAGGTAGCATTGTTTTTCCCCAGAATAATTGCTCAAGACACACAAAAAATTTTGGAGAAAATAATCTAGTGAACAATGTTGTCTTGAGATGTACATACAGAGTCTACTGATAGTTATATTATGTGACAAATTAAGCAAAGTAAAATAGTACTAATTAACCAAACACCTTCCTTCCTGCAACCTAGCACAATATGCACAACAACATATCTCAAAAAAACATCCATCATGGGCTGAGTTTGTATTTAAAAGCAGCATATGAAAGGATTCAGTTAATGTTCTTATATCTCATCAGTTTCTGATAATTAATATGAGCTGTTAGGATTTATGGATTGCTGGTTTGATAATTCAGTAGCAGCTAAAGTAATAGAGGATAGGATGGAAAGACGGCCTTATAGCTGCCTTGTGGAGTGCACTAAATGATTGAACCCGAAGAATAATAGGGATGGAAATTGCTGTGTTCATTCACGGATAATATATGACAGGAGTAAGGCAAACAGCAAGCTAGCAGATGACTCAGCCAAGCATCTATGACTGAACAAAGTGTGATTCTAACCTTCTGTCATTGAAAATATGTTTAATGGAAACATTATCATTCTGATATATTGCTTGCTAAGATAAGACACATTTATAGTACAGTTGCCCTGTGATGTTACTATAGGACTAGATTTTGGCACACTTGATCTTGCTGAAATGTACTTCGTCCCAAAATAAATCTACTCCTTGTGGAGCAGGAGACTTTTCAAAAGGAACAAGTGAGCCAAAAGCTGGTCCAAAGTTGGCTGAAGCTAAACATCACCAGACAAATATAAAGAATCTGATTCATTTTTAATATTCAGAGGAAGATCTCTATAAACACTGAGAGCCACATGTAAAGTTCTTCCTTTGTAATAACTCTTTCAACCTATAAGTAGAACACTGGACAATATAATTTATTTTTTTAATTAACAAATATAAATGGCCACATGCCTCAGATACAGATCAAAGTGACAAGATGCTGAAGGGATGGATTAAAGTTAGCTGCCTTTTCCCTGTGTCTGGGAGAGCTCAGTTTGTAAGACTTTTTTTGATAGGAGCACTCAGGTGTTCTGCAGCAGAACAGATAACAAAGTCTGGAGTGTTGCATTAAAGTAAAACTTGCTGAAGGTTGGGGGAGGAGTACAAAAATGAAGCATGATAATGTCTAGCGCACATTATATATGTAGGTTGGTCAGGGATGGCTTGCAGCAACTCTGCAGTACTGTGCAGCAGTGCCCTGCCAACAGAATTCATGCTGAAAACATATGTTCTTCTGCTCAAACCAGCTTTCACTACATCTGGAAACCAAGAGTTAGAGGGGGAGGGTAAAAATAAGGCAGCAGTATATGTAATTCTCTTCTAAGAGAAACCATTCATTTGTTCATGAAAGAAATCTCTGTTTTTATCACCAACAAAAATTCTCACAAAGTTCTTGAATGGATATTTTAAAGCTTGGTGGGAAAACAAACAAAAAAAAGGTAGTGTGAGGGAATGTAGGTATTGGCAGACAGTTATGACTTTTTTCCTAAAGTCATGTCTTGATATCAAGAGCAATCTTATTAACAAAAAGTGGAAAACTTGGCAAAAGCATCATTTAAAATGACTGCAAGACTTGCAAAACCCCCAGAATAACTCTGTTTTGCTGTCAGAAGCCTGGGAAACACAAAACAGATGTTCTGCCCAGCCTCTGTTACTCAGCCAGATCTCTTTTTGCTATGCAGGCAGCTGTACCACATGTCTTTTCTGAGAAAGAAACAGTGCTTTCCTTTGGCACTTCTGCATCTTTCTCACTGACCAGGCAGTCACTGTTGTCAGATGAAGAGAGCTTCTGTCACCCTTCCCGCTACCTAAGTCTACAGAATCTCCTTGAGACTGAGCAGCTCTGTGCTTTGAAAAATAGAAGCATTAGGTATAAATTTTGGCACGCCTTGGCTCCTCAGGCAGTCGCTGGGGCTGCTGGAAGTCAGAAGGCACTACTCACTCTAATGGGTGGTGGCAGCAGAGCTCTCTGTTTGCACCCTGAACAATGCACACATTATTAGAGCTAATGGCAGCTACGTGTACACGTAATAATATAGCCTTGAGACTGAAGCCTGGGAATTCCACAAGAGCAGATCTGGGTTTTTTTGTTCATGGGAGAAAGTATGGTGAGTAAGAGGAAAATCACTCGAGCATAGGCTGAGCTCTCCCTGCTGGGTTGCTCAAGAAGGGAAGGGTGAGATCAGGGACTTCTGTCTCCAAATGACATTTGGGTGAATTTTAAGACATTATGTTGAATTCTGAATCCTCCATTTCGGAAAACGGTAGAATCATAGAATTTTAGGCACTGGAAAGGAGTCTTGAATGTCACCCTGTTTCACCGCCCTGCTGCCACGGGCAGGGACACCTTCAGCTAGACCTGGCTGCTCAGAGTTCCATCCAACCTGGCCTTGAACACCTCCAGGAATGTGGCAACCACTGCTTCCCTGAGCAACCTGTTCCAGTGTCTCACCATGCTCACAGAAAATAATTAATTCCTAATATCTAATCTAAACCTAGTCTCCTTCAATTTGAGTCCTTTCCCCCTTGTTCTGTCACTAAATGCTCTTGTAAATAGTCTCTCTTCTTCTTTCCTGTAAAGCACTGGAAGGCCAAAATTGGGTCATTCTGAAGTTCACCAGGCTGAACCATCGCAATTCTCTCAGTCTTTCCTCATAGCAGAGGTGCTCCACCCCTCTGATCATCTTGGTGGCTCCCTCTGGATTTGCTCCAACAGGTCAATGTCCTTCCAGTGCTGGGACCCCAGAGCTGATGCAGCACTGCAGGTGGGGTCTCACCAGAGCAGAGCAGAGCAGAGCAGAGGGGCAGAATCCCCTCCCTTGGCCCACACTGCTTTGGATGCAGCCCAGGACACGTTTGTCTCCCTGGGCTGTTGAGTGCACATTGCTGGGTCATGTCCAGCTCCTCATCCACCAGCACCCCAAGTCCTTCTCAGCAGGGCTGCTCTCAAACTGTTCATCCCCAGCCTGTGTTGACACTGGATGTTGTCCCAACCCGGGTGCAGCACTGTGCACTTGGCCTTGTTAAACTCTGTGAGGCATTTAGCTGCTGCCTCACCCTGAAGACGCATGACAGCCTGTCTCAATATTTCAGGACGTTTGGCTTCCTCAGGCTGGGTGATGGGGTCAAAAATCTGCACAGACAGAAATGAATGCTTTGCCCAGGGTTCATCATCTCCTCTCCTCAGTCCTCTCACAAACGGTTGGTGGTGATTGGACTCCTCATCCCTATCTTCCACATGAAAGCGCTTGTTTGAGCATCTTGCTCTTGGCAAGTTACGTCTGTGAATCCCCAGTGCTCTTCAGCATCTGGGATTTAGCATCCACTCTCTCTGGGGATACTTCCTTGGAAAAACACATGGTTATTTCATGTAGGCAGATTGCTGCCTTGCATCTGGATATCTGTGAGTACCCTTCCCAGCCATAAACCTTGGTCAGAGCAGGGAAGTCTCAGAATCTGAACCTAAAACCTGAAAAGAATAGTCTGATTCTCTAAAATTATCTGAATATTAATATAATTTATTAATCATTCTGAAAAGACAGGGATGGGGAAGAGAGAAACTATTGCATTACATACCTTCAGCTCCTAAATTCACTGGGAGGTGGAAGGATTTAGACCTCTGGCAGTCACTTAAAATTATTAAGGAAGTAAAAGAGGCTCACTTTGTAGTAGAAGAGGAGTCTTCTTGAGTGAATCACATTAACAAGACACTCTTACAAGGTCTTATTAGCAAAATCATGCTAAAATAGAATTGGGAGTAGTGAGGTATTTTAACTATATGAAAGGGAAATAATATGGCAAAAGGGAGATATTCTGTTACTCCTTGAAAGACAATTGTTGATAAGGAAGAGAAAAGAGTAAAATCTTTTTCTGCTTAGATCCTTGTGGAAAGGTGGCTGGGGGTAAAATCAGAGGAAACTGAGAAGTTGTATTCACAACCTAACAGAAGTTAAAACAGTACAGAAACCATAGGGTAAAATACGGTTGCTGCACCCTGGATGGAATGCAGTTGGCATGCTCCACAATGATTCCCCACACACAGAAGTGGTAACACACTGAGCTGGATAACTCAGGTGCAACCAGAAGCACCTGCTAAGGGGGAGGAATGGAGGCTGGAGACACCACAGCCAGGCTCTGTAGAAATCTTTGTGGGGAGGAGAACCCAGTGATAGTTTGCAGCTGAGAAACTTCAAAGCACCAGTCAGCCAAGGGAGATAGGAGAAGATGCCTTACTGTTGAGCCAACAACTGCTCTGAAATCACACTCCTTGGATAAACTTTGTTCATTTAATTGTAATATTAACTCACACCTCCATTCCAAAGTTACCCATGTCCAAGGTACAACCACCCCTCACTGGGCCTGTGCTCTATATTTTATTGTTTTCTATATTTTATCTTTAAGAATGAAGCGAGAGACACCAATTAGTAACAAAGGTGTTTACAACTAAAGTCACTCAAGCTCCACCTAAACATAAAGAAATTATATAAAAGTAAATCAAGAATAGGGAAAAAGTTAGGAAAGAGTCCATTGTAACTGCTGGGATCAGCTGACAGGTGAACCTGTCTTCTCCCCCATAGGGACGCCTATTGGCTAAGAATCCTACTCTCTGTGGGTTGAATACTTTTATTGGGGATTAGAGCTTGTCTGTATGTTGCTTTGAATACATTTCTGAAGTCAGATACTATCACCAGCAATCCACGAACCTTAACCTGTCACAGTTTTCTATTAATAAATAGTGATATTCCATAAAGTGTTGGTGTGAGTCCTTCACAGACACTGGCAGCTGCCGGCAGCAGGGAACATTCTCAGGCAAAGTGGAAGATCTACTGATGGGTGATAAAGTGGGAAAAACTGCTGAGGGCTGTCCCTAATACTGTTGGAGTATTTCCCTGAGTAAGTCAGTGGAACTGTCCTGTCCAGCAGGACTGTTCAGTGGAGGGTCCCCATAACAGGACACTCACAGACTGCTCGGGCGTGAGGGTTTCAGCTTTCCTGGGGTGCTGGCAGATAAATCAAACACTAAGGGTTGAGGAAATCTCCCCTTTTCGTGTGACAAGGAGGCACTGATGTTTAAAGGTAAAATTTAAAGGTAAAACACAATTTGTATGAGAGTGAACATGAAATGACAAAGTTCGAGATCTTCACAAAGGAAATGAAAAAAATTAAATGCAAGAGAGTAAACTTCAGTAACTGCAAAGGATTGATAGGCTAAGTCGTGCGGAAGGAAAAGATGAAATGAGATGGCAACTTCTCAAAGAATCAGAAAAAGAAATCAGCTGTAGAAAGATACAAATTCAGCAAAATCATGAGCTCTTTACTGATCTCACACACAAGAGGAAATGTAGGAAGTAAACAGTAGGTGAGTTTAATAAAGGCAGGTATAAAAAAGAAGCATGTAAGAACAGAGCATCAAGGACAAGAGGAAATCACTATACTTTTCTAGTAAGGAAAAAACCAGTGGAATGGGAAATGTAGAGACGAAGGTCATAGTGCTTAATGACTTTTTTTTTCATCTATCATCCCTATAGCAGTGATCAGGTGGTTAATGTCATTAATCCCAAGGACAAAAGGAAAGAGCAAACTAGAGAGAAATTAGGTAGGCTCACCTTTACAACTGGCTGAGCCTTCCTTGTCTGACACAAGAATACCTCTGACTTGTCAGCAGTTATCACTGAGGCCTTGCAAGAAGCAACTGGGTTATCAAGAGTCTGGAAAACATCAGGGCAAAGGAAGGGACAATGAAAAGACAGAGAAAGTAGAGTCAGAGGATCGTGGAGATGTCAGCTTAAATGCAGTCTCTGAAAAATACTTCACAAATAAGCGAAGAAACTTCTTGGGAGGAACTGAAAGGTGGAAAGGTTAATATCCAACTTGGATCTACCAAGTACAAATCATACAAAACATACAATACAAAACAAGGGGAGAAGCAGTGGATAGCAGCCATCTTTGCTTTAATTAAGTTTTGACAGTTTTACATCGCAAGTTTCACAAGAAAGCTGTCTATTTCTATGCGCTGTTTGCAAGTTGTTGTGGTACCTGTACCTGCAGGTCAGGTGGAAAGCTTTGCTAAGTGCATGGATGCCTTGGACAGGATGCTGCGGGATCTAGAGTCAGTTTTGCCCAGTGCTATCACTATCTGGATGATGGGAAAGGAGGCTTGCTGGATAACTCAGCAGATGATACTGCTGGGAGGAGCTGCAAGTACACTGCAGGAGTGCTTTAGAATTCAAAGTGCCCTTGGGAAACCAGTGAAATGGCCTGGAAAACACACAAGATGAATTTCCACGGTGAAAATGCAAGGTGCTGCACTTTGACAGGATTAATCACAAATCTGAGGTTGGTGAGAACAAAATTAAACAAAACTGTGCCATGAAAAAAAGACAAACGTTGTGTGGGGTGTATAAAAAGTAGAGCTGAAGAAAGATACTTAGAGAAATGCTACGTATTTTTTGGCAATGGCTGTAATTCAAGACGTATGTGGATGAATTTGAGAATGTCCAAAGAAAAGCAACAAGAGGTCGAAAAACGCATGACCTTGGAGGAAAGAGTGAAGGAATTAGCTTGGTGTGGTCTCAAGAAAAACAGATGGGGGAGGGGATGGTAACAGCTTTTTAGTACATGAGGGCTGCTGTGAAGAGGAAAGGCATAACCTGCCCCCTGCATCTGCAGGGGATAGGTCAAAAAGCACTGGAGTTCAGCTGCTGCAAAGGAAGTGTATAAAAATTTTCTGAGGCATTAGGGAAAACTTTCTAATGGTACAATTAGGGAAGTACTAGAATAGATTGCCTGGGGAAAAAGTGGAGTCTCCAACACTGGCGGTCCCAACAATTTAGGCTAACATCTGTCAGGAACAACACACATATAACCAAGCTGGCTGGGGGCCAGGGAAGTGACTACATGACCTCCTGAAGTCCCTTCCAGACCTGTTTTTCTCTGGTTCTAATCATTCCTCCCTCCCTGGCAAGGCTCTGTACTTTTGGAATGAACCATTTGACATGATGCTTGATTACTACCCTAGTTTCTTTGCATTCCTCTGTATTAAGCTGTGGGCTTATGGATAATTCCCATCTTATCTGAAAGAGAAGTAATGTTTCACTTCAAGTTCCTCTAGCAAATGTTAGGGATGCCTCTTCAATCACATTATGTATCCGTGCTTTCAGAAGTTTAAGTTTAGGCACTCCTTGGGACAGCCCAGATCCTAAAACCAGTGTCATGAGAGACGAGAGCTGGAACCTAAACCACTGAAGGAGTAAAGAGCAGAGCTACAGCTTGGTGAGCTGCTGTGCGCCATGCAGGGAGTGAGCTGAGTTCTTACAACCTTCTTCCCCCTCCCCTGGCAGAAAGAAATCTGTTATTTCTCGCTGAGATAGAAATCTGTAAATCTCACTGACAAGAGGGAACTGAAGGATCAAGACACAGACCTGCCTTGTCTCCTTAGCCCACCCAGAGATGACAGACACTCAGAGATGCCACTCAGAGCAGGCATTGGTTACCTGGAAGTACCTGAGCACAGTTTGTATCACTGAGACCTTCATGGTTGGACCTGTGCCCTGTTTGGTTCCCCAGACCTGAAGAAATACCAGCAAGAGGATCTGCCAAACAAAAACCAAAGCATAGGAGTAGAGAAAGGGTAAAGAATTGACCCTGGGTTTTATATCATCCCAAATCTGATTTACCAGACTCTACAGTAGCCTCATAAGACATATCAAACAGTGACAACATTCTCAGACATAATCATCTTTTAAAGTGCTTAGAAAATACCTGACCTAAGAGAAAAGAGTGCTATTAAGTGGACCATTTATCTTAATGTGATATTTTTAGCTGAGATGAAAGTACTCTGATGAGGTGGACAGGGTCAGAAACTCGTCTCCATCATCACTCCCCTCCTGTGACACAGAAGCAGCATGCCCATTCTGATCTTTACCCCAGAAACCTCAGCTCTGAATTTGTCTTGCATTTCATCTTGTGTTGGCTGTAAACACCTGCAGTCAAAGGCAGCAGAGAGAAGGGCTTCAGTGTTCAAAGCTTGCATCTAAAGGGAGGAAGGAGTGATGTTCATATATCTTTGAAGGAAACAAAACAGATATCTTTGGAGAGCCAAGGCTTCGGTGAAGCCCATAAACCCACAGGAAAAGAGAGTGGGTGGCTCACAATGACCTCCCCCAAATGTTGTCAAACTGATCACCTCTCCTAGGACTTTATTTTTCCACTCTGTGTCTGTCCTCCTTTCATGTCAGCTGACACAGTTTGCCCTAAGTTAGTTTTTGTGGGAGTTCCAAAATCCTCATCCTTTATTCTTCATTCATCTCACCTCTCACAGCCTCTGTTTGCAGCAAGCACGTACTGTTGCCAGATCACTGAAGAAAAAACTTGAGCTTTCTGAATTTCCTAGTGTCCTCAGAACACAAGACTCCAAAATAATGTCATCTGACTCCTCGGGCAAACACTTCTGTTGAGAGAGACTGTGATAAATCACATTTAAATTCAAGAAGAAATCACCATTCATGGCTGGATCTGAACTGGCTTGGAGGTCAGTGGCACATGACTCCTGCTCCAGTAGAGCTTTGATTTGTTAAAGAGATGAGCGAATAAGTCAGAACACAGTCCTGAACAGTTAGCTCTAGGCAGCTCTGCTTGAGCAGGGAGGCTGCATCCAGTGACCTCCAGAGCAGCCTCAACCATAACGTGGTTCTGCGTGATTCTATGCCTCCTCTGATTCCCAAGCCTGTATCTCCTGAAATAGTCTGCCTCTTTCTCAACCTGTCTTTCAAGGGTTGCTCTCCAACCCCGTGCATTAGACAGGTCAAATAACAAACAACTGCCTGCAAGCCCCAGCAAAATCATCAGTCCTATGATGAGCAGCTGAAGGAACTGAGGTTGTTTCACCTGGGTAAAAAGGAGGCTCGGGGGAGACCCTGTTGCTCGGTACAACCATCTGAAAGGAGGTTGTGGAAAGGTGGTAATCAGTCTCTCCTCCTGGAGGACTTCTGATAGGACAGGAGGATATAGCCTCAACCTGCATCAAGGGAGGTTCAGGTTGGACATCAGGAAGAATTTCTTTATGGAAAGGACTCTTAAGCATTGAAATGTGCTGCCCAGGTAGGTGGTGGAGTCTCCACCCCCGGAGGTGTTCAAGAAATAACTGGATGAGTCACTTAGTGCTACAGTATTGTGTAACGTGGTGCTTGGTCAAAGGCTGGTCTTTTAAAACCTAAGGATTGTTACGGTGATTCCACGAAAATTGTGCAGCCCCTACAACAGGTTTGCTTGGTTTGTCTCCTGAGGTTGCTACATGCAACTGCTTAGTCAAATTTCCCAAAATGCTGAACAGAACACTAGCACTGCCCCACACCCATGTGAGGCACACCAATTTCTCAATAAGAAAATGCGTTTTAGGAAATGTAAAGCATTTAGAAGAGCAGACCTTTCAACTGCAAAGTGTTTTCAGACTTGGTGACAGCAAAGCTGCTAGTCTAGCTGCCATCCCACACATGCAGCTATGCATTACAAAGACAAGAAGCAGTCACACAGAAAATGGTGTCTGTGCCTTGCTCAAAACCTGCTGTTCTCCTGGTGGTATCAATGCTTTATTTAGGTCACTTTCTAAAAAGGACAAATTAAGCCTCAGGGCAGAATTGTATCCTTTGACTCTGTAAGCAGAATCTGTTCTCCTGCCAGAGTAAATGGTGATGGCTTTAGTTTGTTAAAGATAACAGAGACCTTGTTATAATACGCTTGAGTGTATTCCACTGAAAAGTAGGACTTGATCTTTTAATAGAAGCAGATAATCAAAAAATGTTCACACTGTTTCCTCAAGTTTCATTAGCTGAAAAAAAAAAAAATCCAACAAAACAAAATATGAGCAGGAATAATCGTTTTGTCTTCTCATTTCACTGGTCTGCCCTCAAGGATCTCTACTAGGTTACATTGATTCCTCGATAAAGACAGACTTTCATTTGCAGCAAGGTCTTTTTAAGAAGGAATCTGCTGCAGAATTAAGCCTAATAGCACAAAATTTTCCTTAGCAAAAATTCCCTAGGGTGAAGAAGTTTGTTAAAAACTAGACTAGCTAATATATAGCTGAAGTTATGCCTAAATCTACCTATAAAATACCAGTTAATTGATGTATACAAATACAGCTATTCCTTTTATCCCTCCTTATTTTGTTGTTTTGTTCATCTTTGCAGTTTAATCACAGGTTTTTATGTCCCTTTTTTTTCTTTACACATTCAAATATATAGCTCTGCTTGCCAAAATAAATGATATATCACACCCCATGTGGCTGAAATACTGCATGAGTTTGAGAAAAATCCTAATGATGCTGGTAAAAACACCCTACCAAACAAGTCTGAAACCCTTGTGACTTGGTGGACCTTTAGACACCATGTTTAGCATGAGAGCTTGCTGTGAGGGCAGCCCATTTCCTTGGATTGACGGTATCCTCCATCCCCTTGCCCAGTGCCTACCTGATTCCTCCTCCCTTTCTCCTCTTGTGTCATCAGTGGCACCAGCTGCCTTCTTACCAGTGAAAGTGAACAGTAGGAACAACTTCTTTCACAGCTCAGGTACTGCTTAAAGCATGGCTTGTTTTCCCAGAAAGCAAGAAAGTCCCCTTTACCTTAGGTGTTGCTGTGAAATCTCTGGAGAAGAAAGATTTCATACCAGATTTTGTGTCTGTGCCTCTTCCCTTGCCCAAGAGCAGCAGGAGATTTTGGGTGATATTTGCAGGCATGTCTTTGTATCCATAGGGCTGTAAAGATATTTCTTAGAAGATATAAGTTAATGGCCCTACCTAAGGTAGAGCTGCAGTGAATTGTCCAACTAACATTTGTCTAAATGTAAAGTTACTTCTGTGATTTTTTTTTTTTTTTAAATAATGAAGGGTAGTCACCACACCTTAAATCTACCTGTAGGATAAAGTTGTTTTTCTTCTGAGTCACATTTGAACAATGGCTTTAAGCTGCAGTAACAGTAAGTGACTGCATCACATCTTTCCGAAACAACAGGGATTGTCATTTTCAGATGACCACAATTTCAAAAGTGCAACTGATTTATACTCTTAAAAGAGTTCAAAAATATAAATACCTAAAACAGAACCAAAACATTCTGAAATTATTAATTTTATTTTTCAACAAGAAATTTGGTTTGGCCAATTGTTTTGCAGTCAATGTTTGATATTTTAAAATATTTTTGGCTTCAGTTCAAATGGGACGAAAAAAACCTTATGGATGACATATGAAGATGAAAGAGAAAATTAACACGGAGATGTTGGTATGTGCATACAATCGTGTGCTTTTTTCAGTATTTGCTGCTATCCCAGTGTGAATTGAGAAGAAAGGGATAACTTATCCTTAGAGGCATGTATAAGAGAAAGATGAAAACCCTATTGATTTTTATTGTGCATTGTGTCTGTCATTCACAAAGCCCTCCCTTTTTTAGAAGGACATTTTTAATGCTAGAGCTTCCTTTAGTGAACTTTAGTTGGATATTTCCTCTTAACCACTCCACGTTATTTGCGAGGGGATTTTTTTCTCATCTTGAAATGAAAGAACTCACTTGCTTTTGAGAAACATACCCTGGATTTTTCACAGTAGCACCTTTTTTTTTCACTCAGTCTGGATCTGTGTCCTATGAGTGGGCTCTAGCAAGCTTGAGAGCAGATAGCTGCTTTTCTAACATGTCAGCAGCATATGTACATGTCAATCCATGCTACACAGGAAATAAGAAAATATCATCATTTTAGTGAGGAGTTCCTGTAATTTTCAGTTTCCATATTAACAGGAAAAACAAGACTCCTTAGGAATTTTATGTACTGAAGAGTGACAATTGCTTTCAATGCACAAAGACATGGTTCCCAGATAGTATTTACTGCAGTACAGCTCTCCAGCCCACATGGCACGCATCAGGAAAAACAGGCTGGGGGCTAGCACTTGGTACAAGGAGGGAAAAATGACAGGGAAAAAAAGGGATGAAAGCCTTCCTGAGCAGTCTGCTGAGTGAAAACCTCTGCCTTCTACTGAGGAAGAATTTCCAAGTGGATGTCATCCAAGAATGATTTGATTCCCCAGAGAGGCCTCTACCCTGGTTTCAAGGCACGAGCAGCGTCCATGCCTGTGAACAGCTGTCCCTTTTCCTGGCTCCATCTGTGAGCACTCTGGAGCCCACTCCTGTGCTCCTGCCACACTTGGCAGCTCCTCCCTTACTTCAGCATGGCACAGTGGATGGCAGCATCTCATCCCATTTACTCCCAGGCTTGTCTAAAAATCTGCACGGCATCATCTTAACACCAGCTTGCCGTGCAGGAGCTTGTTCACTACCTTAAGCCTCAAGAAGTTTCTTTAGCCTCAAGAAGAGATGATTGAGAGGGGACCTCATCAATGTCTACTGGTCTCTGAAGGGAGGGTGTCAAGAGGATGGAGCCAGGCTCGTCCGTGGTGTCAAGCAATAGGACTAGAGGCAATGGGCAGAGAATGATGCACGGGAAATTCCACTCGAACACGAGGGAAGACTTCTTTACCGTGCACGCATGCTGGGAACAGACAAGCAAAGACCCGTTCCTCTGAATAATTTTATGCTATGCCTGTCAAAACAAAAGTATCCTCCAAAACTAACCAGCTAATTTTGTCCTGAACGCCTGAAAATTGGAAGTCAACTGCTACAAAGAAACCCTGTTGCCTTCCACAGTACCCATGGCCAAAATGAAGACAGGTCAGTGTAACCAGTGGTAGCCATCCAATAAACTCATCTTACCTGAGGCTGTCCAGGGTATGATGCGAGGCTGAAACATACTTTGAGGGATATATATGGGGTTTCAGCTCATGTATGGGGCTTCAGTAACATTGGTTTAGCTGTTCATAAAGAGGGGAGAGCTGCAAGGGGCTGCATTTGTGCCAAAGTATACCTCCTGTATACCAAAGTATACATCCCTGTTTTCTGGGCAGCTCTGAGGCATCTCAGGAGGTCTTTACCAGAGGTCTATCTTCATATGAAATTATCACAAGTCTAGTTTATGTAGAGGAGGATTCTCCTGAAAGAGTCTGTGATTTTTTCCTTGATGTTCCCCAGGACTCACTGGCTGCTCACAGAGCTGTAATGAAGGTGAGAACCGAGTGACTGAGAACATCCTAGATATCCTTTGTCTTATATTAAAGCACATATGTATTGTCAGTTTATATTAATGTATTTCATAACATGTATGCATGTGTTTCATTACAGTGTGGAGTGTAATTTCCAGATATTAAGGGAAGTACACCCAGCACAAGTCACAACCCTGCAGAAGTGTCACAACAGCATAGAACTTCATCTTCTGAGCCTGGGAGACCTGAGCAGGAGATAGGAGACAGGTGCTACGTCGGGAGAGAGGCACCATCACTCTCTGGACTCATCAGGAGAAACACTGTCGAGACCTCCAGAGGCATACAAGAGTCTTCACTTAGTGTCCATTTCCTGCATTTCAGAGAGTAATTATATTTACAAAACAACAGCTTTTTCTTTCTCTCCATTTTTCTTCAATTCTTCTTAGCTGTTCTGTCTCTGGCTCATATTTTAAATGTGCCTTGCCAGCAAGAGCCTCAGCTTCTTTAATTTATTACCTCTGTTTATGGAATATGGATATTGGGCCAATTTTATTTCTTACATTAAGTGAATCAGTGCAAATGTAATCACTTTTGGATATCCACTGTATAAAATAAGCATATTTAGATGATCAAATAAGTGTTCCCATATGCGTGTTGGCTGGTATTTCGTGCTGGTATAGCATTCTTATTTTTCTTATGTGGTGTCCTTTGTCTTCTTTCCTTCCCTATTTGACTGCGTTTGGTCAGTTATTCAGAAAAAAAAAAAAAAAAAAAAAAAATTACTTGTACCTTAAAAGAAATACTGTCTATTCAGCATATGGCATTTATAGATCTTCGGAAATTCTTTAGGGAGGCGTGCTTCAGATTAGTGGTCTCTCTCCTTCGGGTATGGTTTTAATTTGTTAGCACTTTAGATCTGTAGTCTTGAGGTAGCTCCATTTTCAGTCAATAAAATGGTTAGTGAAATGAGGGTAAAATATTATAATTGTGTTCTTCAAATCAGATTTTTATGTGGGTTTTTTTTTCCTCCTGGTATGTAAATCTGTCATTC
This sequence comes from Hirundo rustica, assembly GCF_015227805.2. NCBI lineage: Eukaryota > Metazoa > Chordata > Aves > Passeriformes > Hirundinidae > Hirundo > Hirundo rustica. The sequence continues at coordinate 25,023,028 of NC_053450.1, read as the reverse complement.
GGAGAGGAATTTTTCCTGTTTTCTTTTAATCTTTGGTACATATGCCAAGAATGATGATTTTAAACATGAATTACCACAGTGACTCAAAGTTAAATTGCTGGTGAGCCATTACCATGGGATGGGAGGGGAGTGAAAAGCAGCCTAGTTTTGACTCCAGCATTTCCGACTGAAGTCTGCCACCCTGTCTAGGGACCTCCCCTCTGCTCACAGCACATCACCTCTTTGGGACCCCAGGTGCAAAGTGCCAAACCACTCCCAAGGAAAACCAGCCCCATTACTAAAGGCAAAGCTGTACTTGTACCTCAAGGGCTGCTGGCTCCCTGCAAAGCAGCAGCTCTGTTGGAGGCAAGCTGGCCCGTCCATTGAGCCGCCTTTACCCACCAGTGATGCGCAGCCAAAGCCCTCAGCTATGATGGTTTGTGAGAGGAATTAAGGGATGTACAAATGCCACACAAGCTCGGGCCAACTGCAGCCAGCTGTGGCAACACCACCATGGAAGCTGCTGAAGAAGGAGTCGGTAAAAGGTCTCTAATCTGCCATGGTTACAAACTAAAGTCTATACAGCAGAAACTATTGCAAATGGCACTGCCTGTGTGGAACAAATGAGAAGGGCAATGCAGGGTGATGCTGACGGTTTGCTGCAGTAACCAGGGAAACAGATGCCCCTCAGGACTTTGGGACTCATCCAGTCCATTCCAGGCCCAAGGCAGGCTCCATGTCTAGTCAGGCAGGTAGATATTTGTATAGCCTGACCATAATAACTCCCTTGTCACAGGGATTTCAAACCCTCCCAGGTAGTCATTACTGGGATTGCAACATCCTTTCCAGGAAAAAGTTTTTCCCCAGTGTGCAACTTAAAGCATTGCTACAACTTCAGCTCATTGTTTTCTTTGCCTTCGCTCATGGACACGGAGAGCAGATTATTCTCTCTGTTCTACAGCACATTTTTACACACTACAAACATGTTCTCCCATTAGTTTTTCCCTGCCTCACACTGAAAGACATGGGCATTGCCAGTGATTGCCTTCCTTACTTCCTTGCTGTGGACTTTGTGTGAAGAGCAGCCTGCGCGACAGAGAGACATCACGCAGCTTGTGGGACAAACCAGAGGACAAAGACACGGATGACCAAAGAGGCCACTGAGGGGCCGTCTGAGAAGCTGTGGGTGTACAACATGCCAGATCTGTTCCTGTAATAGTCTTTGTGTGTGTGCCTGGATGGTGTGGGCCTGGGTTTTTTGGGGTTTTTTTTGTTATACAAATGGTGAATTAATTTCTGCCACTCTTTTTAGATTTTCAAATGGATATGCGCTTGTTCCTCACCTGTAAAGCACTGGTGTAAATAAAACTGAGAATCGTATTTTGCATCAGGCAGTAGATTCAATGGTGGATTGTTTTGCAACTTGGCTGCTGTGATTTAGAAATGAACAAACCCTCTCAAAGTGCCCAGGACCCACTGGGAATGGTTGGCAGAAACCCAGCCTCAGAGGACACGCAGAGGAAGATGCTTGTCTCTATTGGCCCCTCCCCACAGGTAGTCAGGGATGCATCCCAAAGCTGGAGCTTGTGATTCTGATCTGAGCCTACTGCAAGGGGATGAATTGCAAAATATCTGATGTTTCACATAAGCAAAGTCAAAAACATCATGCTGAGTAAATTACAAACATGCTTAAAAACACAACAGTGAGCAAAAGCAAAAACACAAACTCAAACAGTTTCCTCTCTTGAAAACCTATAGTGATCATGAGCTCCTTATGAAAGTGAAGCTATGATTTTGTCTAAGAGAAAAGGCTTCTGTTTGAAGTTAAAACAAATAGCTTTATTGTTTAGGAAAAAAAAAATCAAAATCAAATCCAAAACTGGAGAGATATGCAGCTGAATAGCATTTCATAACATATAGGAAGTTTCCCCATTACACTTGACAGGAACAGAATACGCTGGAATCAAAGGGGTATGTTAACAACTCAGCATATCTACCCCTTTGGAACTAGTATTAGTCTATCCTATCACCAAAAAATAATAAATCTTTGTAAAAGGCAGCAGTTGCTTTCATACTCTGGCAGCAAAACCCATCTGGCACTATTGGAAAAGTAAAAAAGGCAACATATCTAAATTACATTGTTAAAACACCTACAGCCTAGTTCATTTTCATATGCTATCCATATGTAAGCCCTGAGCAATAGACAGGCACTTAAAAACTCCCTTGTTCTGTGTGTGTGTGTGTGTGTGTGTGTGTGTGTGGATGGGGGGGGAGAGAAGAGAAGAGAGAGAGACAGACAAGGTGAACATGGAGACCTCTGTTTTTATTCTGATGTTTTGAAGTGGAAAATATTGCAAACCCTAACTGGCATGAAAATAATTACACTGGATAAATAAGTGAATAAATATAATAGCAGGTTTTCACATATAAAAATTCCTGAAAAGTTTTTAGCTTTATCAACCCCCTTCCACACCCACCAGAGCATATGGCCCACTGTTTGTGCAAATCAGCCGTCTTTGCTTAAAGTGGATGTTTCTATTAACACTGTGACTAATTACTGAAAACAAACATGTGTAAGTATGATCTCTGCTAACTGCCTCTGTCAACCCATCTTTTTCTTCTTGCTATTCAGTCAAAGGGATTAAGATTGCTTGCAAAAGTACAGTAGACCTCCACTTAGCCTGTTAACTGGCATGAATAAGCAAAGCCCATCAACCACAACTGATGTCAGGCTTCAAAATATGTTTTTTACATTAGTTAAAAAAAAAAACAAAAACAAACCCAAAAACATAAAAAGTGGAAAAAAGTAGGGAATGTTAAAACACCGAATGTAAAGAGCTTGGACATAGGACATAAGGGGCTGCTTTGGGAGGGGTGTGGAGAGCACAGCTATGCAAACTACAGCACAAGAGCTCACATGGGTGTCAGACGTTTTGTGCTGAGGGCAACCCGTGCTGCCTCAGAGCGCAAGGCTGGACACACGTGCACGCAGAAGGAGCATCCAGAGAAACTTTAATGTCAGTCTTTCTTGTGGTTTTTTTCCCATCCAGAAATAAAAATAACAAAAACAACAACAACAACAAAAACTTAAGGCATCCATTTGGTCTTTGTATGATACAAACAGGAAAAGATGCAAGCACAGTTTTCTTCCAAGTGCTCTACAAAAGCTGCTACAGCAGCATCAGAGAGTGGGGGACAGGAAGTTGCACAGCTCCTTGTCTTGCTGCCTACTTGGGAGTGGAGGAGAGTGGAGAGACCCAGGCTGCTTCACAGCATGTCTTCCTTATTAGAGTAGAAATATAGGGGGAAAAGAACATCTTTATGGTGCAGCTTGAAGGTGTGTGCTCTCCCCAGTCCCTGTGTCTGGGCTGGCTGGGGCCCTGTAGAAACTGCTGGGCTCTGAGCAGACAGTGGTAAAACCAGGTCTCAGCACACTTTGTTCTCACACCCACTGACTGCTCCTGAGAGGAGCCAGATCTATGGAATGGAGAGAGAACACGTAACCATCTTTATACAGCCATGCTGCCTGTCTAACATGAGCCGTGGGACAGGGCCTCAGTGCATTTTACCTCAAGTTGTACATAATGTAAAAACAAATTACATGCTAGAAAATTGCACAAGTCTACATCTGCTGCTTTTCCAAGCTCATAGTATGGTTGGGAGCCAATTCCCTGTCATTTCTCATCTCTTGCACTTTACACAGGGTGTTTCTTTTATAAAACAACTTGCCTTTGGGTTTAATGATTTCTGAGGAAACATAACTCTGTCAGCGTGCTCCGGTGTTTAATTCCCCCTTTGCTGTTAGTGTCTGCCTGGTGCAGCCCAGGGACACCAGCGTGCTCACTGAACTGTGCATGCACTTTGTGTGCTCTTGGGCTCATGCCCATGCCTAGAAGGTGCCGTTTGATCTAGACTGAACAAGATGGCCTTAGCCTTCAAAGCCAGCATGTTTACATTCCTCTGCTCTATCTTCCCCCTTTTTTTCAAGTACCCTCAAGATAGGTGTCCTGTTGTTAGAATAAATACTTACTTTATGCACTGCCCTTTTCTCTGGTGGCCTCAACATGCTTTTGCAGAGGTGGAAAGCACTGTTAAGTCCTTTTTATCATGAAAAAATGGCAGCACAATGCTCAGACCTGCACGACAAAACAAGGGCAGAAACAGCAAGGAAAAAAACACAGGGGTCCTCTCACGCAGCCCAACATGGCCCAGCCTGGTTCAGAGCTACCCAGTGAGCCTTAGTACCTCGGCTTTCCTTCCAGCCACCCTCACCTCAGTGGCTCCTTCTCTCCCTGCCAAACCAAGCCTCCCGGTGCAGTGGGCTGGGGGAGGCAGAATACAGGCACAGCAGAGCAAGGGGTATGCAGAAATAAAGCCCTTAACTATTCAACCCTTAACTGTTCACTGCAGTGCTACATGGGTTGAAGCAACCAGAGCAGATGTGCTGATCTGGAGGTGACTGGGTCAGACAGCAAGGTCCTGTGAACCAGACTGGTGAAGAGAAGACATGGGAAGGAGTGGGGGGAGTGCTTCTGAGAGCAGGAAGTGAACAGGAACAGTGCTCAGCTGGCTCTGTCTTCCATCACAGGGCATTTCTTTGACTGGAGGAGAACAGCAAAATCCACTGCCATTGGTGACCCATTCATAAATGGCCTCTCTCTGCCTGAGATAGCAGATCCATGTCAGGGACAAGGGCTCCGGCTTGGGGTAATGGGGAGAGAGTCTCTGCTTCTTCTCAAGCTCAGTAGTGGTACTGACCTTGCATGCTAAGACTAAAAACGTGTAAGGGAAAATCCAAGGATTCAGGGGTTACTGCTTGTTCCTACTGCTTTCAGCTCCAATCATGGCACATACACCACATGAATCAACAGTCTGTGAGCTGGAATAACTGATGGGGAAACGAGGGAGCTACAGGAAGAGGAAAGCAGCTGCAGCAAAGTATACAAACTCCTCCTTGGTACACCTCAGAGAGGGGCGTGGAAGCAGAAACATGTTACTTCCTGGCTTGAATCTTATCAGGTACCCCCTTTCCTTCTGACAAACATTTTAAATTTGCCACCACTTCTCTGAAGATCCCAAAATATGAAGCAAATCACCCTGCTGTTGGCTGATGTCTCACACATAAGGCAGAGGAAAGCAGCTTTATCAGAGTTGACACCACTTCCTGAGTTTGCTCCCTTACCAGAGGATTGGGTACTTACAGCCCATGGATTTGGTGCTTTACATTTTACCTGTGCCTCAGCTTACAAAGTCAGGCACTGTAGTTTAACATGCCAAAAAATCAATCCAAGGGCAGAACCTCTCACTCTTCATAGTTAGCATTTCCCAATGCATGGTGTAGGCTGACAATTATTTTCCGCTCTCTGAAGCCTGTGGTTTGAAAACTGACAAGTCTGTGCTCAAATTCTCTTTCCACTCTAAATGCCATTTAATGGCAGTATAACTGGAAGGGTCAAAAATCAATTCTCACTTGGCAGTGGCCCCTTCCAGAGCCAAAGCCACGGTCCCTGCTGAGGCACAGAACTTCTGCCTTCCAGGCGGTCATTCACAAAACACTGGGCTTGGTCAAGAGCAGCCTTAACAGAAACTCTAAACACCAAAATGCTTTCAAGAATACAGATTGTACTGATGATAAGACAAATTAATCAAATTGCTACAAGGCTGGCAAAAACCTTAAAAGAGGGTTTAGGTCTGTGCTGGTGTTCTGACATGAAAAAAAAAAAAAACGCATTTCACATGTCTTCATGATGCATTTATTCATGCTGCTGCGCATCCTCTTTACCTTACACCAACTTGCAAAATGAACAAAAAGTACCTCCTCTCTGCTTAACAAGGTGAAGCATTGATGCTCAATATCAGGAGTCTTAGGGACATTTGGATATATCTACGATTCTCTAAAAACACAAACTGAAAAAGATCATTCTAAGATGTGTTGATCCATTAAATAGGCTTTGCAATGCTCACACTTTTCCCTTCTGGGAGGGATGTAGGGAATGATGCTATCAAATCCCAATTTAAATATCTTTGTGGTCAAGGAAATTATTTCATGTCTTAAAAACTACTATGTGTCTGCAACAAGAAGCAAGAGAATTACAAGGGTCCAGGGAGGAGGGTTGACACTGGCAAAGCACCAATGTTTGAATGCAAACAGCAACGTCTGTGCACTCGCAGGAAGTACCTGGGAGCAGACCACGGTACAGAGCTGGGACCATATGCTGGGTATAAATGGAAATCACATTGAGGATGTTCTCTTCCTACCAGGGCAGTCTTAAGTTCTGTAACAATCACACTAGAGATGAATTTACTTCTGGAGACAGCATGGTTAATTAAGCCTCACACGTACCAGAGTACCCTTGGGAA